>NW_028274822.1:59233202-59534272 GCF_037043125.1 Eumetopias jubatus | reverse complement strand
GGGCTTTTATTCTCACCACTTTTTTTATTGTATCTTTTCTCCCAGGAACGTTTGCCTCTGGAACATTGCTTTGGGGAGCATACAAGTCAGCAATATCCCATTCTATTTTGAGCTCAGGGAGGAGCGCATGTAATACAAGTAGGAACAGGGAAAAGGAAAATAAACAAAATGTCTGCTGCCGTGTATTTAGGTGTACTTGGTGCTGCATTCTAAATTAACTTGTAATTAGGCTACAACACCCCATTCTGAAGAAATTCACCTGAATGAGTAAAGAGGCACCAGCACTTACAGTATACACATGGCTAGAGGTCTTGCCGCGGGCCGTGTACCTACACGCTTTTTTACTAAGGCAATTTTAACCAAAGTATAATGAAACAGAAATAAACAATTGTTTATTTGACGTAGAAGATGAGGTGGCACAACTATTCTATGGCTTATATAGAAATTAATTATTTGAAGCCATAATTATCCAGTGCTTTAAGCAAAACACGTGATTTTTCATTTTTTAAAGATTTTATTTATTTATTTATTTGAGAGAGAGAGAGCAAGCCCGAGTGGGGGGGAGGAGTAGAGGGAGAAGCCAACTCCCCACTCATCAGGGAGCTGGAGGTGGGGCTCCATCCTGGGACTCCGGGATCATTAACAGAGCCAAAGGCAGACCCTTAACTGACTGAGCCACCCAGGCACCTCAAACATGTGCTTTTTCTTAAATGAAGCAGACCACCAAGATCTTAGGAATTCCTTACTCATAGTCCCCATCACCTTGAGCCATAAAGACCTCATATGGGTGAAGAGATGTCTACTGACTGCACCATACAAAGAAGTATCTTTTCAGGTAAGGTATTAATACTTGCCGCTTGGGCTTATTTTCTTCTTTGCAGTTCTTATTTCGTTCTTTATTTTAATAATGATTTATGTAAACCTCAGAAAGTCTCCCAGCTCGGGCAGAAATCTCCAGCTGAATCTCAGGTGTGCAGAGAACTGTGCTTCCTTCGCTGGCCACTGCCATCTGCACCACCTGTCTGCCGGGGGCTAATGCTGGGGAAAGGGCTCCAGAACATATAAGGAGCTGCACAAAGGAAAGGGGTCAATGTCATGGTCATCAGGAGCTATCTAGTTTCACTAATTAAAATGTTTAATCAAAACAAAATGTTGAATCGTCATACAACTTGCCTAACTTGCCAGAAAAGCCGAACGCCACCGGAAAAGAATGAGTTTGATGTGAAGGAAAATGAGGTTAATGGAACAGGTTCAAGCCAAACGCTCTAAGACGTCACCCAGTGTTCCACAGAAACAGGGCAGCTGATCGGTGGCTTCACAGCAGAGCATTGCAGCCATGGCCCATTGTCAGGAAGGAGCAGGAGTCTGGGAATCCAGGGTTTCCAACATAAAATTACAGCCTAGCACTCTAGAGTCCAACCACTAAGGACAACACGCTTGGGTAACATTAA
The DNA here is from genome assembly GCF_037043125.1 of Eumetopias jubatus. Lineage (NCBI taxonomy): Eukaryota > Metazoa > Chordata > Mammalia > Carnivora > Otariidae > Eumetopias > Eumetopias jubatus. The sequence goes on along the minus strand of NW_028274822.1, from coordinate 59,532,821 downwards.
TCTGTTGAGAGCGTAAAATAACAGCGGGAACACAAAGCCTCCGAAGGAGGACGGGAGGGAAGGTGATGTGGACCCCAGGGAACAAGTCAGGCTGGGGCTGTGTGTGTTTGTGTGCATTTCTATATCGTGTAAGAAACCCAGGCCAGAGTTTCCCATCTCCAGGTGAAATTCCCCGTTAAGCCAAGAGAAACAAACAAAATGATCCCTGCTATGTGTTCTCAGAGCCTAAAGTAATGAACCAAAACCAGTTAAAAGGAAATCAAATCTGTTCTGGGAAGTGACAGCCCCTCTGACTTTGAGAGCACCGCCAACAATGACTTCAGGCAGAAGAGAGATCAAACCATCGGTTTCCCCTCTGGAATGCCCTTCTGGAATTATCTGGAACCAGATAAGACCTTTGAGAACAACGGCCAACTGTTCAGGGGTTCAACTTTTCTGAAGGCGGGCACCCCAGGCCTCTGAGTCCCAGCACCTCAGTAAAGGCTGACACTTGGGCAAAGTCCCCCATTATGCTCTGGGGGCAACCCAGGGCAGTTTCCCAAGAGAGCCGGCAGCAGGGAGCTCTCTGAGGGGACCCAGTGCAGAACATCTTTACCAAAGAAATTGTAAAGGGGAAATCTGGCCGTCAGCTGGGATACAGGTCTTAGATAAAGGTGACTTATGGGGAACCAGCATAAAGGGAATTTAACGTGACCCAGAACAGGAGACAAAGAAGGGAGCCACCACCTTCCACTAGCTGGCTGATCAGAAATGAGAAAAATCGACTGTCCACCTAATTCCCAATTTCAGGTCTTGTGGGATGGAGACACATTTTTTTTGATGACCACCAGGTGAAAGAAATTACTAAAAGGTCCCTTTATTTTGTTTGCCTAGAGTCATTCTGTTTAACACATGATTTAGTTTTCTACACCTTATCACTGTCTGTTTTATTTCTCCTCCCCCTCAACATTACTAACACAAAATGCTATCAAACACACAACTTTTTAATTATAATGGCTTCTTTTGCAACACAGTTACTTCATTTTGGTTCATAAAACATAGAATTGACAGGTTAAAGCACAGAACTGCGGAAATTCAGAATCGGGAGGCATGATATAGGTCAGGACTAACAAGTGCAGACTGTAAGTTTTATATCCGTGGCATCAGACAGAGTCACACAGAGGGAAAGCTCCAGGCAGCATCCTGTGATTTTATCCTTTGACTCTCAGAGGCATACAAATGTAAGCAAAGCCGAGAACGCAGTTCAGGTACTTACTGATTCCTTGAAAGAGCTCTTCGATATTAATAGCATTTTTTGCACTTGTTTCAACCACAACAGCACCTATGGATTCGGCATATTCCTTAGCATCCTTCAAGGGAACTTCCCTGGAAAAGAGGTCACATGCAGACAGAAATGAATGCTCATTTGTACAATATAAATAACCCAACAGACCAAACAGAAAGCTCATGTGGAAACAGCTCCTTTAAGTTCTGTAGAATAACCACTCAATCGATCAGCAAATACTGAAAACTAGTATGGGTGAAAATGTTTAAAGTTTAAAACCTGGTCTTTGGCATCCATGGAGGTAAGACCCCCCCATATGTAAAATGCTGTGCCTGGTCCCACAAAAGGAAAGAATTCCAGAACATTAGAAAAACTCATTAGGAAGATGGCCGCATACATTTCAGCTTTCAGAGTTATGGTTGATTTCAATTCTTTCCCCATAAAAAATGACTCTTTTTTTAAATTGTGTGTATGTGCACGTACACACGTGTGCACAGTTCTGCACACACACATGCTGTTGTAGAACTTTTTACATATTGTCTTTCACACATCAGAGAGAATATGTCACAGGATGTGAATGTCTGGAAGTGAACATGGTTATAGCTACGATGGCTGTGATGCAATAGGACAGAACTGGACTTTCCCCTGTAAAAGGCTCTTCCTGCAAAGATGTTAGGACATGAACTCTATTTAAATGAATAATCTAGAAAGACATTTATTGACCTATTTTTAATGTGAAGATGCTGTGATGGATCTGAAGATTAAAAAGACACAGTTCCTGTTCCCCAGAAGTTTAGTCATTTATTCAACAAGTATTTATTGAGTGGCTATTATACGCCAGGCTCTCTTATAGATGCTAGAGAAAACAGTAATCCCTGCCTTCTGGAACCTCCACTTGAGAGCAAAGACAAACATCCATGGTCACTCTAACCCACAACATTGTAACATCTGCAATATTGGGATAATAATGGTGCAGTAAAGCACTTCAGAATGAGAGGAAGTACAGAAGTACCAAAAGTACAGAAGTACAGGAAGTGTACATAAGTATAGTAAGTATACAGAAGTAGAAGTCGTGTACAAAAGTACAGGAAGTGTACAGAGTACAGGAAGTGTACAAAAGTACAAGTAGTATACAAAAGTACAGGAAGTGTACAGAAGTATAGTAAGTATACAGCAGTAGAGGTCGTGTACAGAAGTACAGGAAGTGTACAAAAGTACAGGAAGTGTACAGAGTACAGGAAGTATACAGAAGTACAAGAAGTGTATAAAAGGACAGGAAGTGTACAGATACAGGAAGTGTACAGAAGTACAGGAAGTGTACAGAAGTACGGGAAGTGTACAAAAGTACAGGAAGTGTACAGAGTATGGGAAGTGTACAGAAGTACAAAAGTACAAGTAGTATACAAAAGTACAGGAAGTGTACAGAAGAATAGTAAGTATACAGCAGTAGAGGTCGTGTACAGAAGTACAGGAAGTGTACAGATACAGGAAGTATACAGAAGTACGGGAAGTGTACAGAAGTACGGGAAGTGTACAAAAGTACAGGAAGTGTACAGAGTACGGGAAGTGTATAGAAGTACAGGAAGTGTACAGAAGTACAGGAAGTGTACAGAAGTATGGGAAGTGTACAGAGTACAGGAAGTGTACAGAAGTACAAGAGTACAGGTAGTATACAGAAGTACAGGAAGTAACAGAAGTACAGGAAATGTACAGAAGTACAGGTAGTATAAGAAGTACAGGAAGTATATAGAAGTACAGGAAGTATATAGAAGTATAGGAAGTACAGAAGTACAGGAAGTATATAGAAGTATAGTAAGTATACAGAAGTACAGAAAGAATACAGGAGGACAGGTAGTATACAGAAGTACAAGAACTATATAGAAGTATAGGAAGTATACAGAAGTACAGGTAATGTACAGAAGTACAGGAATGTACAAAAGTACAGGTAGTATACAGAAGTACAGAAAGAGTACAGGAGTACAGGTAGTGTACAGAAGTACAGGAAGTATATAGAAGTATAGGAAGTACAGAAGTACAGGAAGTGTATGGAATTAGAGTAAGTAAACAGAAGTACAGGAAGTGTACAGAAGTACAGGTAGTATACGGAAGTAAAGGAAGTGTACAGAAGTACAGGAGTACAGGCAGTATACAGAAGTATAGGAAGCATAGAAGTATAGGAAGTACAGAAGTACAGGAAGTGTACAGAGTACAGTAAGTATATAGAAGTACAGGAAGTACAGAAGTACAAGTAGTGTACAGAAGTTCCAGGAAGTACAGAGAAGTCCAGGAAGTATACAGAAATACAGGAAGTGTACAGAAGTACAGGAAGTGATGCACTTTGATCAATGGAACCTGGGAAGGTGAGTGGAGTGTGGCCATGAAGCAGGGAGAACATGGATGGCAATTTGTGATGCCACAGCCTGAGAAAGGCCCCATGGCAGGGGAGTATCCTCATCCTCAGATACTGTTCAAAGTTGATTCTGTACCCAGCACTGCCTTGGATGTAAGAGTAGATTTACAAGTGAATGATATGGTGTCAGAATAGAGAGAAGGTCAAAATGACTGGAGCTGAGAGGGGAGGGGGTGGTGAGCAGGAATCCTGGCAGAGGGGCCAGAAGACACCCCCCCATGCCTGTCTCATGCCCAGCAGCCACCGAAGAACAGGAGGGCAACAGGGTCAGCCCCACATTCTAAGGGAAAACAGTACACCAAATAGACTGGAGTTGGGAGTGAGGAGAAGAATTTGGAAGCTCTAATGCTGAACTAGACAGATGGCTACAGGAAAAGGAGAAAGGCGAACAGAAAATCAAAACTGGGAGCAGGCTGAAGAGACTGTATCCCTCTCCCATCTCCTTCCCTTTCCTACACCCCTCCAAATCTGTAACTGGTTTATAAAGTTACTGGGGAAATTCGCCCTTGGCATTTACATTCATTATGGACCCCAAATCAAATGAAAGGAGGACTTTTCAGGTGCTAGCTGGAAAAGGGCTCAAGGAGAGGCTACTGTAGTAAAGGCAGTGGCCCCAGGATTCCAAACTGGAGAAAAGAAGCCTCCTGAGTTGTCAGCTGGAATCTGTACCACCATAATCTTTCTTACCAAAGACCTACTGGCAAAAACTACGCTCCTTAACCTGCCCTCTCTACTGTTTCCAACAGACAAGCCCTAGGCCTCTCACAAAGATTGAAGGGGAAAAAAAAGAAACTTGAGTTTTTTTGGTGGCAATGAATTTTACATTTGAAACATCCCAGAAGAGGGCTTTCCTATGTTCAGTTTGGCATATTACCCTATTTTTCATTTCTTCCTGGTAGTCTTTATCAAAGCACAGATAGAAGGGTGGGGCTCATCTCTACCCAAATGTGCTTCAGGTAAGACAGGCTGTGCCTTGCTAATCTCCACCTGGGGGCAGGGGGGATTCTGGCAATCAAGGAAGCCTTGGAGACCCCTCAGGTGAGAGGAGATTACGGTCACATTCTTCCCTAGCCCACCTCTCATCAGCTCCGTTGTGAGACAAAGAGGAGTAGAATAGGTTTTGCCAAGATTAAGGTAAGAACAAAGCCACCTGCCACAGAACCCAAAATATCTATCCTGAGCATAACAGTAAGCCCGGATGGGCTAACCATCTCACAGTCTACATGCTGGACCCTGGAACGGACAGATAAGAAAAGTATGTCCTCACACTTCTTCCATGTTTAGAAATGGTCTCATGAAACAAATGATTTTCCCAAAATGACATAGTGAGTCAGGGGTGGAGGCAGGGTCTAACCTAAGACCCTCCGGCTCTGCCCACATTGCTCCCATCAGGCCTTGACGACATAACCACCCAACTGGCACCCACGTTCCAGAGGCCATTCTTTCGATCTTCATAGACAGAAAATATGTGGGGTTCAAAAGATCCTCATACTGTAATATACCAGAGTCAGGGGCAGAGGAAAGGACATATCCTATCCTCCTAAAGAACAGGTTCTTAGTCTAGAGGGCCAGTGAAAGTCCCTCTAACAAGAAACTGAAATCAGAAGGACCAACCACGGGTGCAGGAAGATGGCGGAGGAGTAGGAGACCTGGATTTCGTCTGGTCTCAGGAATTCAGCTGAATAGGGATCAAACCATTCTGAACACCTACGAACTCAACAGGAGATCGAAGAAAAGAATAGCAACAACTCTCTGAACAGAAAAGCGACCATTTCCTGGGAGGTAGGACGTGCAGAGAAGTGAATCGAGGCGATATTTGGGAGGATAGACGGCGGGGGAGGTAGCCTCCGTCAGCCACTTCTGGCAAGTGATAAAGCCGCGGAGCACAAAATCGGAACTTTCAGAAATCTGATCCGCTGAGGGACGTTGCTCCAGTGGCTAAGCGGGGGGTGGAACCCTCATGGGACAGTGTGGTCTCAGGACCCTCGGGGTCACAGAAAGACCGGGGGTGCCTGAGTGCGGCAGAGCTCCCAGGCTCCCAGGTATCAGAGTGGGGAAGCCAGCTGCAGAGACGGAGCCGAGGTGCAGGCTCTCAGCTCGGGGTTGCCATAAACCATGATCCGTGGCACAGTCGGGCCACTGCTCCTCCAGCAGGGTCCCAACAAACGGCAGATCTGGGGAGACTCCCCTTCCTCCCCCGGGAGGAGCAGTGTGGGAGCGCACTGCAGGGATCTGCTGGGTTTGGAGACTCCACACCGAGTTGGGTGCCAGAGAGAGAAACGCTCGGTCACAGGCCGGGTGAGCACGGAGTGCGGCCAGAGACCGGGGAGACGGGAGTGACTGACTGCTTTTCTCTGGGGGTACACTGAGGAGCGGGGCCCTGAGTTCTCGGCTCCTCCAGGGCAGAGATTGGAGGCCAACATTTTCACTTTCGTCCTCCAAAGCCATAGGGAAAGCTTGCAGGGAACAAAAGCTCCCGAGAGCAAACCCCAGCAGATTACTTAGCCCAGACGGGCAAAGGCGGGGCAATTCCGCCTCCTGCAAAGACATTTGGGAACCATGGCAACAGGCACATCCCCCAGAAGATCAACACGAACAGCCAGCCAAGACCAAGTTTACCGATCAATGAGAATGGGAGAACTCCAGCGCTAGGGGAATACTGCACATAGAATTCATGGCTTTTTTACCATGATTCATTAGTCTTTCAAAGTTCATTTTTTTAAACTTTTTTTTTGAATTTTTCTTTTTCCCTTTTTCAACCAACATCTTATCAATCCCTTTTTAAAAAAAAACATTTTTATTTTTCATTTTTAGAGTCATATTCTATCCCTTCATAGTAGTTACCCTTATTTTTGGCATATATATATATATAAGTTGTTTTCTCTTTAAAATTTTGAGATACAGTTTCTTCTAACAGATCAAAATATACCCTGAATCACTAGTGTATGGCTTTGTTCTAGTCTCCTGCCTGATCACATTCTCTCCCTTTTTTTTCTTTTTTTTTAAATCTTCTTTCTTTTTTCAAACAACTTCTTATCTTATCAATTCCTTTTATAAAATCTTTTATAATTTTCATCTTTACAGTCATCTTCCATCCCTTCATTGTATCAACCCTTATTTTGTACATATATAAGTCTTCCTTTCTTTAAAATTTTAGGAGGCACTTTCTTCTAACAGACCAAAATACACCCAAAATCTAGTGTGTGGCACTGATCTATGCACCAGCCTAATCATATTTGATCATATTCTGTTTTTCTTTGTTCTGTTCTGTTTTTGTTTTTATCTATTTCTTTTTCTTTTTTTTTTTCCTCTTTCTTTTTTCTTTCTTTCCCTTTCTTCTCCCCTGGTTCAGGTCTTTTCTGATTTGTTTAGAGTATATTTTCTGGGGACGTTGTTAACCTGTTAGCATTTTGTTCTCTCATTCATCTATTCTCCTCTGGACAAAATGACAAGATGAAAAAAAATCACCTCAACAAAAAGAACAAGAGGTAGTACCGTCTGCCAGGGACCTACTCAATACGGACATTAGTACAATGTCAGACCTAGAGTTCAGAATCATGATTTTAAAGATACTAGCTGGGCTAGAAAAAAGCATGGAGGTTATTAGAGAAACCCGTCCTGGAGAAATAAAAGAACTAAATCTAACCAAGTTGAAATCAAACAGGCTATTAATGAGGTGCAATCAAAAATGGGGGCACTAACTGCTAGGATAAATGAGACAGAAGAGAGAATCAGTGATATAGAAGACCAATAGATGGAAAATAAAGAAGCTGAGAAAAAAAGAGATAAACAACTATGGGGTCACGAGGGCAGAACTTGAGAGATAAGCGATATGATAAGATGAAACAACATTAGAATAATTGGGATCCCAGAAGAAGAAGAAAGAGAGAGAGGGGAAGAAGGTATATTGGAGCAAATTATAGCAGAGAACTTCCCTAATGTGGGGAAGGAAACAGGCATCAAAATCCAGGAGGAACAGAGAACCCCTCTCAAAATCAATAAATATAGGTCAACACCCTGACATCTAATAGTAAAACTTACGAGTCTCAGAGACAAAGAGAAAATCTTGAAAGCAGCTCGGGAGAAGAGATATGTAACCTATAATGGTAGAAACATTAGATTGGCAACAGACCTATCCACAGAGACCTGGCAGGCCAGAAAGGACTGGCATGATATCTTCAGAGCACTAAACGAGAAAAATATGCAGCCAAGATTACTATATCCAGCTAGGCTGTCATTGAAAATTGAAGGAGAGATAAAAAGCTTCCAGGACAAACAAAAACTAAAGGAATTTGCAAACACGAAACCAGCCCTCCAAGAAATATTGAAAGGGGTCCTCTAAGCAAAGAGAGAGACTAAAAGCAGCACAGACCAGAAAGGAACACAGACAATATACAGTAACAGTCACCTTACAGGCAATACAATGGCACTAAATTCATACCTTTCAATAGTTACCCTGAATGTAAATGGGCTCAATGTCCCAATCAAAAGACACAGGCTATCAGATTGGATTAAAAAACAAGAACCATCCATATGCTGTCTGCAAGAGACTCATTTTAGACCCAAAGACACCCCCAGATTGAAAGTGAGGGGGTGGAAAACCATTTACCATGCTAATGGACACCAAAAGAAAGCTGGGTGGCAATCCTTATATCAGACAAATTAGATTTTAAACCAAAGACTGTAATAAGAGATGAGGAAGGACACTATATCCTACTTAAAGGGTCTATCCAACAAGAGGATCTAACAATTGTAAATATCTATGCCCCTAACATGGGAGCAGCCAATTATATAAGGCAATTAATAACAAAAGCAAAGAAACACATTGACAACAATACAATAATAGCGGGGGACTTTAACACCTCCTCACTGAAATGGACAGATCATCTAAGCAAAAGATCAACAAGGAAATAAAGACTTTAAATGACACAATGGACCAAATGGACTTCACAGACATATTCAGAACATTCCATCCGAAAGCAACGGAATACACATTCTTCTCTAGTGCCCATGGAACATTCTCCAGAATAGATCACATCCTAGGTCACAAATCAGGACTCAACCAGTACCAAAAGATTGGGATCATTCCCTGCATATTTTCAGACCACAGTGCTTTGAAACTAGAACTCAATCACAAGAGGAAAGTCGGAAAGAACTCAAATACATGGAGGCTAAAGAGCATCCTACTAAAGAATGAATGGGTCCACCAGGAAATTAAAGAAGAATTAAAAAAATTCATGGAAATCAATGAAAATGAAAACACAACTGTTCAAAATCTTTGGGATGCAACAAAGGCAGTCCTAAGAGGAAAGTATATAGCAATACAAGCCTTTCTCAAGAAACAAGAAAGGTCTCAAATACACAACCTAACCCTACACCTAAAGGAGCTAGAGAAAAAACAACAAATAAAGCCTAAACCCAGCAGGAGAAGAGAAATCATAAAGATCAGAGCAGAAATCAATGAAATAGAAACCAAAAGAACAGTAGAACAGATCAACGAAACTAGGAGCTGGATCTTTGAAAGAATTAACAAGATTGATAAACCCCTGGCCAGACTTATCAAAAAGAAAAGAGAAATGACCCAGATCAACAAAATCATGAATGAAAGAGGAGAGATCACAACCAACACCAAAGAAATACAAACAATTATAAGAACATATTATGAGCAACTCCATGCCAGCAAATTAGATAATCTGGAAGAAATGGATGCATTCCTAGAGATGTATCAACTACCAAAATTGAACCAGGAAGAAATAGAAAACCTAAACAGACCTATAACCACTAAGGAAATTGAAGCAGTCATCAAAAATCTCCCAACAAACAAAAGCCCAGGGCCAGATGGCTTCCCAGGGAATTCTACCAAACATTTCAAGAAGAATTAATACCTATTCTCCTGAAACTGTTCCAAAATATAGAAATGGAAGGAAAACTTCCAAACTCATTTTATGAGGCCACCATTACCTTGATCCCCAAACCAGACAAAGATCCCATCAAAAAGGAGAATTACAGACCAATATCCCTGATGAACATGGATGCAAAAATTCTCACCAAAATACTAGCCAATAGGATCCAACAGTACATTAAAAAGGATTATTCACCATGACCAAGTGGGATTTATCCCTGGGCTGCAAGGCTGGTTCAACATCCACAAATCAATCAATGTGATACAATACATTAACAAAAGAAAGAACAAGAATCATATGATCCTCTCAATAGATGCAGAAAAAGCATTTGACAAAGTACAGCAACCTTTCTTGATCAAAACTCTTCAGAGTATAGGGATAGAGGGTACATACCTCAATATCATAAAAGCCATCTATGAAAAACCTACAGCAAATATCATTCTCAATGGGGAAAAGCTGAGAGTTTTCCCCCTAAGGTCAGGAACGCGGCAGGGATGTCCACTATCACCACTGCTATTCAACATAGTATTAGAAGTCCTAGCCACAACAATCAGACAACAAAAAGAAATCAAAGGCATCCAAATCGGCAAGGAGGAAGTCAAACTCTCACTCTTTGCAGATGATATGATACTTTATGTGGAAAACCCAAAAGACTCCACCCCAAAACTGCTAGAACTCATACAGGAATCCAGTCAAGTGGCAGGATATAAAATCAATGCACAAAAATCAGTGGCATTCTTATACACCAACAACAAGACAGAAGAGAGACAAATCAAGGAGTCGATCCCATTTACAATTGCACCCAAAACCATAAGATACCTAGAAATAAATCTAACCAAAGACGCAAAGGATTTGTACTCAGAAAACTATAAAATACTCATGAAAGAAATTGAAGAAGACACAAAGAAATGGAAAAACGTTCCATGCTCATGGATTGGAAGAACAAACATGGGGAAGATGTCAATGCTACCTAGAGCAATCTACACATTCAGTGCAATCCCCATCAAAACACCATCCACTTTTTTCAAAGAAATGGAACAAATAATCCTAAAATTTGTATGGAACCAGAAGAGACCCTGAATAGCCAGAATATTGAAAAAGAAAAGCAAAGCTGGCGGCATCACAATTCCGGACTTCCAGCTCTATTACAAAGCTGTCATCATCAAGACAGTATGGTACTGGCACAAAAACAGACACATAGATCAATGGAACAGAATCGAGAGCCCAGAAATGGACCCTCAACTCTATGGTCAGCTCATCTTTGACAAAGCAGGAAAGAATGTCCAATGGAAAAAAGACAGTCTCTTCAACAAATGGTGTTGGGAAAATTGGACAGCCACATGCAGAAGAATGAAACTGGACCACTTCCTTACACCACACACAAAAATAGACTCCAAATGGTTGAAAGACCTAGATGTGAGACAGGAGTCCATCAAAATCCTAAAGGAGAACACAGGCAGCAACCTCTTCAACCTCAACCACAGCAACTTCTTCCTAGAAACATCGCCAAAGGCAAGGGAAGCAAGAGCAAAAATGAACTATTGGGACTTCATCAAGATAAAAAGCTTTTGCACAGCAAAAGAAACAGTCCACAAAACCAAAAGACAACTGACAGAATGGGAGAAAATATTTGCAAATGACATATCAGATAAAGGGCTAGTATCCAAAATCTATAAAGAACTTATCAAACTCAACACCCAAAGAACAAATAATCCAATCAAGAAATGGGCAGGAGACATAAACAGACATTTTTCCAAAGAAGACATCCAAATGGCCAACAGACACGTGAAAAAGTGCTCAACATCGCTCGGCATCAGGGAAATCCAAATCAAAACCTCAATGAGATATCACCTCACACCAGTCAGAATGGCTAAAATTAACAAGTCAGGAAACGACAGGTGTTGGCAGGGATGTGGAGAAAGGGGAACCCTCCTACACTGTTGCTGGGAATGCAAGCTGGTGCAATGACTCTGGAAAACAGTATGGAGGTTCCTCAAACAGCTGAAAATAGAGCTACCATATGATCCAGGAATTGCACTACTGGGTATTTACCCCAAAGATACAAATGTAGGGATCCAAAGGGGTATATGTGCACCCCGATGTTTATAGCAGCAATGTCCACAATAGCCAAACTGTGGAAAGAGCCAAGATGTCCATCGACAGATGAATGGATAAAGAAGATGTGGTATATATACACAATGGAATATTATGCAGCCATCAAAAGGAATGAGATCTTGCCATTTGCAACGACGTGGATGGGACTGGAGGGTGTTATGCTGAGTGAAATAAGTCAATCAGAGAAAGACATGTATCAGATGACCTCACTGATATGAGGAATTCTTAATCTCAGGAAACAAACTGAGGGTTGCTGGAGTGGTGGGGGGGTGGGAGAGACGGGGTGGCTGGGTGATAGACATTGGGGAGGGTATATGCTAAGGTGAGCGCTGTGAATTGTGCAAGACTGTTGAATCACAGATCTGTACCTCTGAAACAAATAATGCAATATATGTTAAAAAAAAAAAGAAGAAGAAGAAGATAGCAGGAGGGGAAGAATGAAGGGGAGTAAATCGGAGGGGGAGACGAACTATGAGAGATGATGGACTCTGAAAAACAAACTGAGGGTTCTAGAGGGGAGGGGGATGGGGGATGGGTTAGCCTGGTGATGGGTATTAAAGAGGGCACCCTCTGCATGGAGCACTGGGTGTTATGCACAAACAATGAATCATGGAACACTATATCAAAAGCTAATGATGTAATGTATGGTGATTAACATAACAATGAAAAATATAAAGTAAAGGTGAAAAAAAAAAAGAAGGAGCAGCCACACTTGGGTCTGTCAAAATAGGTTTCCTCTATTGTGGTATAAAAAGAAATATGTATTATATGCTCTTTCTCCTTGCTTTTTAGCATAGAGGTCCTGAAACCACGAAGTTTCCTGAGTTTCCTACACCTAAAGGAGCTAGAGAAAAAACAACAAATAACGCCTAAACCCAGCAGGAGAAGAGAAATCATAAAGATCAGAGCAGAAATCAATGAAATAGAAACCAAAAGAACAGAAGAACAGATCAACGAAACTAGGAGCTGGTTCTTTGAAAGAATTAACAAGATTGATAAACCCCTGGCCAGACTTATCAAAAAGAAAAGAGAAATGACCCAGATCAACAAAATCATGAATGAAAGAGGAGAGATCACAACCAACAATGTGATAGGTGTGCCCTTTGTTATTTATAAAGAGCTCCATTATGCCATACCTGAGTTTCTTATAGGTAAGGGCCCCTAGCAAGCTTCAGATGGGGGCTGGTTGCCAGGGGATCAAACCCCGTGATTAGAGGGTTGAAACTTTCAGCCCCACTCTCCAACCCTGGGGACGGGAGAACTGGAGATTTAATCAATCATGACTAAGTAAGGAAACCTCAGTGAAAACTCTTGAACACAGGGCTTGGAGGGTTTGAGTTGGTGAACACGTCGAGGTACTATACCTTGCTCTATGCATCTCTTCCCTTTGCCTGGTCCTGAGTTTTATTCTTTAGAGGAAAACTGTAATCATAAGTCAAGTGCTTTCGTGAGTTCACAGAACTCTGTTCTAGTGAATTATCAAACCCAAGGTGGAGGAGACCTAGGAACCCTCAAACTGGTAGTCTGCTGGGCAGAAGTGAGGTTAACTTGGGGACACCCAAGACTTGCATCTGGCATCTAAAGTGGAGGGGCAGTCTTGTGGGACTGAGCCCGTAATTTGTGGGATCTGTGCTAACTCCAGGTAGTTACTGTCAGAATTGAACTGAATGGCAGGACACCCAGTTGGCATCGACAAATTGTTGTTGGAACAAACAGGCACAACTACAATCGAAAGAAGAGCCTTAAAAAGGTGAGAATTTCCTTCCTTGGAGCCTCTTGAAGGTAAAATAGAAACCACTGGGAATGCCTCCAGCTGCATTTCAAGAGAGGCCCACTGCACGCCCCACACGGCTGGAAGGCTGCCATCACTGGTCTTCTGTAATTATGGTTACATGAGACTATGGCATCTAATGACTTTCGTTCATTTTTTTCAACAAATATTTATCAAGTGTCTGCCATATGGTGGGCATTGTGCTAGGCATTGGAACAGGTAGATTGAAACTAATTTGCCCAAGCCAGAGTATAAACACAGCTAGTCAATTTTGATGCTAAAGACTGTTTTTCGGCTTTCTAGACCAACCTATGTACAGAATTCAGGACTCCCAGAAATCACCCAGAAGAGTTACTGCCAGGGACACCTGGGTGACTCAGTCCATTAAGCCTCTGCCTTTGGCTCAGGTCATGATCCCAGGGTCCTAGAATCGAGCCCCAAGTCGGGCTCCCTACTCAGCAAGAAGTCTGCTTTTCCCTTTCCCTCTGCCCCTAACCACTACTTGTTCTCTCTCTGTCTCAAATAAATAAAATCTTAAAAAAAAAAAAAAGAGTTACTGCCAACCAGCCAGGAAGTGTAGACTGGGAGTCCTTCTCCCTCGGCACCCCTCCCATCACTGCTCCTTCAGCCTCTTTCAGGAGCTGATGATGTTCTGCCTACCTTATATATCAGCATCCCGAGGGTTTCTTTCTTAACTATTTGACATCCTACCCCACTGGAAAGCAACCACAGGCAGGCCCAGTGGTTGGGATAGAGGTTAGGATGCAGAGCCAATATAGACATGAAGGGCAGAGAAAGTGGGAAAGCTGGAGATCGGGGGGAAGGCTACCGTCCACTTACCAGGAAAACACTAAATTCAAGGGACATCAGAAGAGACCAGAGTTAGGGTCAGGACTAAGAGCTGAGTGATGGGGAGAGAAAGCAATACAGGTCAGGCTTAGGGTGGAAACACACAGAAGGGAGTCTTCTTCTAACCCAGGTCCGATGTTAATTAGCTCATACTTCAGTGTGGTCCACACAGAAGCCTGTCACGTGTCTCGGACCCGGGCAGAGGCCTGAGCAGGCTACAGCACTCGGAGGCTCTCCATGGGGGAGGGAGGTCAGGAAACAGCATTCCTGGGGGCTCCAGAGTTTTCAACGGGCTACACTGCCCAACAAGGGTCCTTGTTTTGTTGTTCATGAGGTAACCTGGCAACGTGGCAGCTGACTCATTCTAATTTCAGAGGGTATTTAATTCTCCATGATCCTCCCCCATGGATGGCAGAGGAAGAGGAGGGCAGGTAACCCAAGAAGGAGTTCCTGAAGCCCTACCCTAGAGGGAGGGGGATTCAAAGTGGCAGGCTACAGGCAGAGTGATGCTCTGTTCCCCCTAGGGGTTCATGGGGAAGGTTCAGTTCCATCCTGAAAGTCAGTGGATACAGGTGACTCTAACGGTACCTACCCCGTCCCAGGTCTTATGCCCCTCTTTCTATCAGATGCGGTGAATGCTTTATAGCAACTCTACGTGTTAAGAAATGTGATATTATAAGGTGCTCAAAACAATACCCGGCACATAATCAGTGCTATATCAGTGTTTCTTTAATCAATTGTCACAAAGCTCTATCAGCAGGGATGGTGGCATGGCACCATTTTCTTAAAGAATGCCACCAAAAAGACTGAGGAAAAGATGCAGATGGAGGAAACAAGTAAACAGGAGGCTCAAACGAACTACTTCAGAATTTGAAGGTCCTTCACAGGTTTATGTGACTCAACCCCTTCATTTTATGGCCCAAGAAGGCTCACAGGCCAATCATCACAGTTCCACAGAAGAATGGCTGCATCAGCCAACTCATTAAATACATTAATTTTGATAAATTACCCCAAGATTAAATTGCATCACATTTTGAAGTCCTTTCTCCATGAAAAAATCGGACATTAATTCTGAGTAACCTGTATTCAAAGAGAGTGAGTAACTTTTCATAATCCATGAATATTTCTTGTTCTGTTACATTTTGTGCATGTTCTTTCACTACTTTGGTTTGGATGGTTTGGATTTTTTTTCTTATTTATTCATAAGTGCTCTTTGCATATTAAGAAACCTAGTCCTTTGTAATTTATTTTCCATATTTCTTCAGCTTATCTCTTTTGTTTAGATCTTTGCCACATAGAAGTTTTTATGTAGTCAGACTTATCAATTATTTTCCTCTATGGTTTCTGAGTTTTATATCATGATTAAACAGTTCATTCTAATTCCAAGGTTATTTTTAACAGTCATCTGCTTTCTCTAACTTTTATGGTTTTGTTTTTTTACATTTAAATCCTTGTCCCATTTTGAATTTATTTTTTCTCATTCTCCCCTATGACTAGCTAATTATCCCAAGACCATTTATTGAATTATCCCTTTTTATACTTACTTAAATATCATCTTTATCATATACTAAATCTCTCTATGTATTTCACCCTGTTTCTTGATTCTCTAGTCTGTTCATTGACTTTCTTTTTTTTTTTTAATATTTTATTTATTCATTTAAGAGAGAGAGACAGAGAGAGCACAAGCAGGGGGAGAGGCAGAAGCAGAATTCAGGACTCCCTGCCGAGCTGAGAGTCCAATCCAGGGCTCAATCCCAGGACCTAGAGATCAAGACCTGAGCAGATGGCAGATGCTCAACCATCTGAGCCACCCAGGTGCCCCTGTTCATTGACTTTCTGTGCAGTTCTGTGACAATGCTATATTGTTTTTTTACTGAATCATTAAAATAGATATCAATATCTATTGGGATTAGTCCCTCCAATACTATTTTTATCTGTTTATTTTTCTTTTTTTAAAAACAGATTTATTTATTTATTTTAGAGAGAGAGAATGGGGGGGGCACTGAGGAAAAGGGAGAGAGAGAATCCCAAGCAGGCTCTGTGCAGAGTGTGGAGCCTGACGTGGGGCTTGATCTCACGACCCTGAGATCATGACCTGAGCTAAAACCAAGAGTCAGACGCTCAACCAACTGAGACAACCCAGGCACCCCTCTGTTTATTTTTATAGATGAATTTTAGGATCATTTTGTAAAACCTCTTTTTAAATGTTGTTTTGGTAATTTGAGTGGAATCTCAATGAATTCATGGTTTAATTTAGAGCAAACTGACATTTTTACAATACTGAGTTTTCCTATCCAAGGAAAAAGTACACACTTTCATTTATTTAAATCTTTTGTGTCCTACCATAGATTGTATGTTTTATCTATATAGTTCTTGCTCATTTTTGCTAAATTCATTCCTAGGATTTAAAATATTTCAAAATTTAAAAAAGTACACACACACCAGAAAAGTTTATTTCTAGGTATTTGAACTTTGTATTGCTATTATAAAGAGGGGTTTAACATTAATTTGATTGATTTTCTAATTGGTTATTATTTGCAGATAGGTAAAGAAGAGTTATGCAGTAGACAACCTTGGTTTTCCTAATCCTGCTAGCAATTCAAAAACTTCCCATGAAAATGAAGATCACATGATTCATGTATCAGATCGGCCAAGATGAAAAAGTTTAGTATCTGCAGTGTTCGAGCACAGAGAGAGTGATGCTCAAGCACTGTTGGTAGAATGACCATGTATTCCAAAGAGCTCATGGAAGTTTAAATGCAGAAAAACCATATCCTCCAAGAAGTTTCCAGAACTTAAACACATTAAGCTGAAAGAAAAAAAAAAAACCAACACAACTTGATGCTAAAGACAAAGAGACGAAATGAGGACAAACATCCAAGACTCCTGTAGTCCCTCACAGAGCAATCATAATTCAGTCTTCTCTAGATGACCTCAGAGGACACCCGTGAATCTCTCAGGGCCTCATTTCTCAGGTGTGTTCTACAGACCACCATCCCAGTGATTATTCTGGACTCATCAGAAATGAAGATCCCTATGCCTCAGACCCACTGAACTGGAAGGTCTATTAGGCAAGCCCCAGAAATAGGCCATCTGGGTAACTTCCCAACAGCTTCTTATGCATTCTATAGCTTGAGAATAACTCTTTTAAGGGGTGGACTGTAAAATATTGAGTTTGGTATTTCTGAAGTTTATCCAATTCATAATCTGATGCTCTGAAGTCATGAGTTTGGAAATCTGTATTAAGATGACTATACCTAGGACATAATCAAATATACATGTCTCAGGCACTATTTTACAAGTGATAAAATAAAAGAAGAGTGGCCCCATGAGCTCTTCCCAGAAGAAACTTTCTGGTGGTTTGGATGTGTTCTAGAATGTATATTATATTTCTAAACTATCATAATAGAAATAACCAAGCATTTCATATTCTGCCAAACTCCAGGAATAAAGCAGTTAACATTTCACTTAAAAAGTTTTGCCCTATTGGGGCACCTGGATGGCCTAGTCGGTTAAGCATCTGCCTTTGGCTCAGGTCCTGGGATTGAGCCCTGTGTTGGGGGGGGAAGGGCTGTCCCTGATCAGCAGGGAGCCTGATTCTCTCTCTCCCTATGCTCCTCCCCCGACTCGTGCTTGCTCATGTTCTCTCTCTCAAATAAATAAATAAAATCTTAAAAAAAAAAACCACACACAAGTTTTGCCCTATATTGTTCTTTTCTCCCCCAGCCACAGCCCCCTTCCAAGGTCAAGCTTAAAAGACCAACTAAGCAGGCCGCGAGTAAGTAGCAAGGCAACAGTAAGCAGGACACGGTTGTTCAATGTCTGGGGGAATTCTTTTTTGTCAAAACCATCCCACATGTTTAAGGTATTCTTGCCAAAAGCAGTAGAAATCATTCACAACATTCCATCAGAATCCAACCGAGGAGGGCTGCTGTCTGCCAAGGCTGTGAAATGGTTGCAGCCCTCCCGGCTTCCCCCCTCCCCCCTCCCCCCCCTCCCCCCTCCCTCTCCCCCCTCCCACCTCCCTCAAGCAGCCACTGAATGAATAAGCAGAGCAGGTTGTGTCACATTAGCACACATTTCCTCTAACTGTGCAAGCTGTTTGTGTACCACATTGACGAGGCAACCATTTTAGCAGTAATTAAAGCAGCAAAGTTTAAAATGTTTAAAATGCTCGTTCTTTCCGAAAACCAGATTGGTTTCCCTGTGAGGTGAAGCTAAAACCAAAATGAATTTAAAAAAAAAATGAAGAATAATTACCACCTTTGCAGCAAAGACCTAATGGGACAATAACACTTTACAATGAAATAAGTGCTTAGAGTTAAAACCCTCGACATGTGTGCCCTGGGAAGCATTTCTGTTCCCATGGGACCTTGCTTATTTATTCATGTGTGTCCATAACTGCTATTCACCTGGGGCCAAATTCCTGGTGTCAAGTTCAAACAAGTAGTGTCAGGTTCTTGCCACAGACTTAAATGGATTGCTTCTCATGGAAAATGTCAGACTTTGAATTGAATGAGAACTGGGCAGAAAACACAGGTTCTCTAGGGAGACTCAGCCATTCCTTTGTTTCTTAAGACCCCTTTCTCCAGAGAGAAATTTAGGCTAGTCCTGAGGAAGCCAGAGAGAACCACAGGAAAGAGTCATTAGCTCCAAACCCTCTGAGCAGAAGCTGATTAGCTGCCATCTTTCCTTGGTAGTCTGGAAATGATTCTCCCTCATGGATCCTGTTTGCACTTTTTATGAGATGCAACAGAGCATGATGGTCAAGAATTCCAAAAAGTTGGGCCCTACACCCTCTTAGGTACAGGACCTGTGACAAGCACCTTAACCTCTGTGCCTCAGTTTCCTTATCAACAAGGTGGGAGGAGAGAGACTCTTTCACAGGATTGTGAAGATTAACCTGAACTACTTATAACAGCATGTGGCACGTAGGAAGAATTCAGTTCCTGCTAGCAATGATGATGGTGATGATGAACCTGTTTTCAGTCCACTGCCTAAGTGAACGGTACACAAATAGAAGTAAATATTGTACCATTTGAAAGAAATCATTCAGATGGCTATAATTCGTAATAGAAGCAACGTTTTGAAACTCTTGAATCTTTGGGCAGCATGTAAAGTGAAAGGAAAAAGATTATTGTATCTTCTGGGACACCTGGCTGGCTCAGTAGGTAGAGCATGTGATTCTTGATCTCAGGGTTGTGAGTTCAAGGCCATGCTGGGTGTGGAGATTACTTAAAAATAAAATCCTTAAAAAAAAAAAAAAGATTATTGTATCTTCTAAGAAAATCTCCAGGAACAAAAAGCTAACCACTCAAGACAACTGACAGAATGGGAGAAGATATTTGCAAATGACATATCAGATAAAGGGCTAGTATCCAAAATCTATAAAGAACTTATCAAACTCAACACCCAAAGAACAAATGATCCAATCAAGAAATGGGCAGAAGACATGAACAGACATTTTTCCAAAGAAGACATCCAAATGGCCAACAGACACGTGAAGAAGTGCTCAACATTACTCGGCATCAGGGAAATCCAAACCAAAACCTCAATGAGATATCACCTCATACCAGTCAGAATGGCTAAAATTAACAAGTCAGGAAACGACAGGTGTTGGCGGGGATGTGGAGAACGGGGAACCCCCTACACTGTTGGTGGGAATGCAAGCTGGTGCAATGACTCTGGAAAACAGTATGGAGGTTCCTCAAACAGTTGAAATTAGAGCTATCATATGATCCAGTAATGGCACTACTGGGTATTTACCCCAAAGATCCGAAGGGGTACGTGCACCCCAATGTTTATAGCAGCAATGTCCACAATAGCCAAACTGCGGAAAGAGCCAAGATGTCCACTGACAGATGAATGGATAAAGAAGATGTGGTATAGATATATACAATGGAATATTATGCAGCCATCAAAAGGAATGAAATCTTGCCTTTGCAACAACGTGGATGGAACTGGAAGGTGTTATGCTGAGTGAAATAAGTCAATCAGAGAAAGACATGTATCAGATGACCTCACTGATATGAGGAATTCTTAATCTCAGGAAACAAACTGAGGGTTGCTGGAGTGGTGGGGGGTGGGAGGGATGGGGTGGCTGGGTGACAGACCTTGGGGAGGATATGTGCTATGGTGAGCGCTGTGAATTGTGTAGGACTGTTGAATCACAGATCTGTACCTCTGAAACAAATAATACAATATATGTTAAAAAAAAAAAAAGAAGATAGCAGGAGGGGAAGAATGAAGGGGGGAAATCGGAGGGGGAGATGAACCATGAGAGACGATGGACTCTGAAAAACAAACTGAGGGTTCTAGAGGGGAGGGGGGTGGGGGGATGGGTTAGCCTGGTGATGGGTATTAAAGAGGGCATGCTCTGCATGGAGCACTGGGTGTTACGCACAAACAATGAATCATGGAACACTACATCAAAAACTAATGATGTAATAATGTATGGTGATTAACATAACAATAAAAAATTAAAAGAAAACATACAAAATCCAGCTAACACTCACTGGGATGAATCTCCCAGGCATGTTAAGTGCAAGAGACAAGTCGTCATATAATACGTACAGTGATATTCCATCTAAAATAAAGTTCAAAAACTGGCAAACCTAAATCTATTATTTAGAAATGCAAACATGAGTAGTAAAGCCTAAGAAATAAAGAAACGATTATTCTAGAAGTCAGGGTTACTTCTGGGGGGAGCAGAGGGGACACGGTTGGGGAGGAAGGCTTATTCATAGTTACATGGCTGTTCATTTTATTCTTTAAAATTCCCATGATTCTTTAAAATATATATCAATGTTTTATATATTCTTCATTAAGAATACTTTTATGAGTGAAAAAGGGAAAAATTCCACATGTCCTCGCTGAGCTCTGTCCCAGAACTCAGCCTTCAGTTCCTTCCCTCCTACGTCCATACCAGCATCAGATGCAGGCTCAGACACCTGCATGGCATCAGACGGAGGTATAAACAAGGAAAAGTGCATCTCAGAGCACAAAACGCGCATTTAACAGCACAGACTCTCCTCATCTCACGTAAAGAAAACACTGTGTGCATTTTAATACTGGCCATGATATTTCCAGGCCTTCCATGGCAGCTTTTGATGTTCACTGGCTTTTGTGCTTTAGTATTTGGAATAAGTTAGATTTTCATGATCCAGCATCTCAAGTTCTGTTACTTGGTTTCTATAATTTTAAACAAACGCCTATACTCATTTTTGGCCCACAATCAAGACTGGAGTGAGTTTTGGAGGCACATATAAGAAATAAAAGTGCTGTTTGAATTCTTAGCCAAAAATATTTATTTCCAGATATATTTTCATCTGCTAAAGGCCTCAGGTTTATCTAAAAATTGAAACAACCAATGCCTGGTGATTCCGGAGGTGGTCAGTGTGCTTGCGGGAGAGCTGGAGGGGGTGCCTGCTGGCTGCCAAGTCTAGCTCCTCCTCCAGCTCTCCCGCAAGAGACCCTATCGGCCGCTTACTCGAGAGTCTAGAGTGGCTCCCACAGCCTTCCTTGAGGTTGGCAAATACGTTTCATCTCCTTAACCGGTGGTAACCACAGGAAGCATTGTGAGGAAGTAGCCTGAGACCACCACAGGCTCAGGAGACGATAGGCCCAGGACCGACGGGCAATGGTACCATGGGTACAAGTGACGGGCACGTAAGAGGCAGAAGCCCCAGCACATCAGGCTCAAACCACTCACTCTGCGTCCTCTTATGCCAGGCACAAACTATCACCTCAGTATCCATGTGTCTTCCACCATCACCCAGGCAAATGAGGTAGATTCCTCATGGTCTCTCCTCCATAACACATGCCAAACTCCCTCCCATCTCTATGCCTCTGTCCATTATCATCACTTCCTGGAATTTCCTTCTACTTGACTGATCCGTAACAGTGCAGCTGATGGCACACTTCATCTGTAAGCCTTTCCAAATCACTCCAGATGACTACAGACTTTCCTTTTCCTGAATTCTGTTGTCCTTTCTGTACCATAACATTTGGAGCTTTATTAAATATAGTCTTGTATTACCTGTTAGATATTTTCCTCCCATGTGTACTACTCTTGGCTTTCTAAATAGACGTAAATAGCTCTATGGAAAATACTTTCTTCTCTTTTCTTGTACTTCCCATAGAGTGTTGCTGCACACAAAAAGAACCACCAAAAATTACTTGTTAATAATCAAATGATCAAAAACTGATAGGACCAATTTCCTTCCTCCTACCACACCTAAGTTCCACTTCTACCCCTAGATGTTCTTTTCCTGGACCACAGCCTCTTCACTTGTTAGACTCTTGACTCACTGGGAGCAGCCCCACCAATCTCTCTCAGTGTTGCTCTTAGAGATACCAGAGCCTGGAGACCATGATTCCAAGAGGGGCACAAGGACACTCGGTCCCTGATTATCTCCTGGGTTGTATCTACAGGGGATAGGAGGAAACTTGGGCAGAGGTGGCTAGTGATAGAAGAGCCATTCCCAGTTCTTATAAAAGCCCGCCACCCCCCTGAGTAGAAGGTACCTCCCAATTTCCAAGCCCTTGTCTACATCATCACTCGGGTTGGGTAACTTCCTACTGCTACCATTTGCAAGAGAAAATATATTAAGCTTGAGGGGCCTTCTCCTCCACAATCCCTCCCTCACCCTTTCTGATTTGTTTACAGCCCTAACATACCAGTGAGGTGTGGGATTCCAAGAAAAAGCCAGCGGGAGACCCCTAAGCTTGAAGAGCAGGTCAAATTAGAATCCATTAGAAGAAATCCAATGTCCAAATGATGAAGAAAGGCAGGAAGAGTTCCGAATTTGGGGAGGTCCAAGGGGATTTGTAGACAAGGTCAAGAGTTCAACATCAGGAAAAGAAGGGGCGCCTGGGTGGCTCAGTCGGTTAAGCATTTGCCTTTGGCTCAGGTCATGATCCCAGGGTCCTGGGATGGAGCCCTAAGTCAGGCTCCCTGCTCAGTGGGAAGCCGGCTTCTCCCTCTCCCACTCCCCCGGCTTGTGTTCCCTCTCTCGCTGTGTCTCTCTCTGTCAAATAAATAAATAAAATCTTTAAAAAAAAATCAGGAAGAGAAGATCAAGCAAAAGAAACAGGCCTGGAATCTAGTACGAGGCAGGAGTACGGTGGAAGTAATTTCTACCAAGAAAGTACTTATGATGATGGCTACAGGTCAAGGCTTGGTTGTTAGGCTGATGGGGAAATGTGAAGGGGGAATTCTGGCTGGGATAGGATAGGATCTCCTCTCCTTCCTCTGACATCTGAAGGATCTTGCCCCCATTGCCAACTAAAGCAGATGGTTCTTCCTGAGATACATGCAGCCCTTCTTGTGAAGGTGCCACAGCCAGGTGACCCTAATCCCTTGCCCAAGCTAAAGGCAGCCAGCACAGCCTGGATATGAAGAAGTCCCACTGTTCCAGGAGGTGGCTGGGTACAAGGTGCTGGCCTAAGCAGGAGCCTGATATTAATCAGATGGAGACAAACCCAATCATATCTTTTCTTCTGGTGACTCTCAGTGTGAGATGCAAAAGAGAGGGGTCCAGAATACGGAAATGGCTTCTACAAGGATGACAGGATGATGGGTCAGCGTCAGGGGTGCTGGATCCTGAAAGCTGAAAAGCCACTGTTTTATTCTCCCAAAGGTCAGGAGGGTGGGAGGGAGGCCCCGGAAGTTGTGGCCTGCACAGGCCTGGGTATATGCCCAACCAGGTTTTCTGCACCACCTCATTCTTCCCCATCATCAGCTCCTATCACCTAAGGCAATGCTTTTCCAAGGATGGCCCTCAGACAGCTTGTAAAAGGACCACTTTACAAAATGCATCTATCCCCAGCCTGCCGCTGCCTGTTGGATCAGAATCTCAGGAGCTAGGTTTCTGGAATCTGCATGATTCTTATGTTCATGGAACTCTTAAAACTACTGAAGCAAGGTGACCTATTTCTCTTTTTCTTTTCAAGATTCATCTGCTCCAATTTCCACCAGGCCCAGGACAGAGCCATGCAGTCTCTTGTGGGCTCCCCAGACTTCCTGATAAGAAGGTTTCTTTTCTCTCTAGACCGCAGGCCAAAGCTGCCCTCCTTAGAGCCACCTGGAATGAGCCCCATGCCACACATTACTTGTTCAAAAATCCAGTGGCCCCCCACCCCTTGGCACTCATTCCACCGTGTCCTGCCATCTGAGCAAGGCAAATTGCACAGCTTCCTCTGTGCAATTTGGCAGCTCTGAGCTGCCCCCCACCCTTATAGTCCACGGGCCTCTCAGGTCCTGCATGGTCAATTCAGCTGAGGCTCTCTTATTTTCTTTCAATTCTGTATGTCCCTAGAATGTCCCCAACTTTGCAATCCTTACCTCGGCATCAGCAGATGGTAGGGAGCAGGGGGTAAGGAGATGGAGCCTCGTTTCTCAGGCCCCATCAGGAACCGCACACTCGCCTGCCTGGGAAGGTGTGATCAGAATTTTCTCCAAGGCACATCTTCACTACCAGGAAGAAACGTGTCAACCATGAGTACCTACTGTGTGCTGTATCTCCCAGGACAGTCCTACACACAGTATGGCCAATTCCAGTTTGCCTCCAGGCCTCAGATTTCACAGTAAATTGGGCACGAGGACATTTTGTCTAGAATTCAAGATATTCAGGGAAATCTCACAAAGATCAGGTGCCTAATAAAACAGTCCAGAAGTCCTGAATTCACCTGACCAGGTGCCTTTGAATGCCTTTGACTCTGGGTAGTGTGGTCAGACCTTTACACCATCTTCTAGAACACGGAAGAATGTAAAACGCAGTGACTCGATGGTCGGGCACTTCTGTACACACACGCCTCAAGTGGGCTAAGTCAAGTTCACAGAGTTAATTCCATTCAAATTCCAGTACACTCTCAAAACACGCCACGCATACCTCCTTTTCCGGACCTACAAGCTTCCATGACTAAAGTCCATTAGAGGACACTGCCTCCACCTATGGACACGCTTACACGTGCACGTCAAATCTACACACTCTCCAACCCCCAATGAAAAATAAAATATAGCTTTCTGGCAACTACAAAAGGGCAAAATGTTTTAGGATTAGAGTAAAAGAAGGTCAAGCTCTAAATAAGGTCTGGAGTATAGAGATTTGGCTGACTCCCCAGAAAAATCATACCAGCAGGCACAATATGGAGCAGCCAGATTGGCTGACCAAGAAGTTGATTCCACTGCCATGGAAAGGTGTCAACAGCAGATGCCCACTAGGCCCTATCATTTACCAGCCTATTCCTATCTGGCAGGAGGCAGTTTATACAAGGACTAATACACCAGGCTTCCCCTTCCCTGCTTTCCTAAATGGGAGTTTTAATATAGTTATTCCATTTTTCTTTTGCACATTGGTTTTGCTGGGGATGGTTAAATTCATCATATGGCCCAGCGTGTTTATAAAATTTTCATCAGTCATATATATCAGGCATATATAGGAGTGTGTGTGTTTGTGTGTGTAATACATACATATAAATATCCACATATATACCACCGTTCTAATATTTACTTATTATTTTTATCTAAATCAGCCTTTTGTTCATTCAATTTTTTATTGAGATCATTGTAGACCCACCTGCAGTTATAAGAGAGAGATTTCTTGTACACTTTGTCCAGATTCCCCAAACTGTAACATTTTGCAAAACTATAGTATAACATCACAAATAGGATACTGACGTTGATATACTCTGTCTTATTCAGAATCCCCATTTTACTGGTACTCATCTGTGTGTGTGTGTGTGTGTGTGTGTGTGTGTGCGTGTTAGGCTCTATAAAATTTTAACCCCTGTGTAGGTTCATGTGTCCACCACCACAGAGAAGACACCAAACAGTTCCAACATCACAAGGATCCCTGCTGTTGCCCTTGTACAGCCACACCCACACCTTTCCTCCCCTTTACCTGCCCATCATGTCACCCCTAACCAGACCCCAGCAGCCATTAATATGTCTTCTGTTTCTAAAATATTTTCATCTCAAAATCTCATATAAATGAAATAATACAAGATGAACCCTCTGATATCAGCTTTATTTGCTCCACATAATTTCCCTAGAGGTTCATCCAAGTTGCCTGTAGTAGTTTGTTCGTTTTCACTGCTGCATACTATTCCGTGGCGTGGATGCACCATGGTGTGCTGAGTCATTCACCTTTCAGAGGCTATCTGGGCTGATTACAGTTTGGGGCTATTATTTAAAAAACAAAGCTGCCATGAATATTCATGTGCAGGTTTTGTGTGAATGTAAATTTTTCATTTCTCTGGAATAAGTGCCCAAAGTATGATTGCTGGGCATATGGTAATTGCATATTTAGCTTTAAAAGAAACTGCCAAACTGTTTTCCAGAATGACTGTACCATTTTACATGCATACCAGCAACATATGAGTGCTCCAATCAGTCCACATCCTTGCCAGCATTAGGTGTTATCACTCTTTTATTTTAGCCATTCTAACAGGTCTGCTAATGATGCTGAACACCTTTCCATGCCTATGCTTACCATCTCTCTCTAGGGTGGAATGTACATTGCCCCATTTTCAAATTAGATTTTTTTAACTAGTAAGTTGTGAGAGTTCTTTCTATAGCCTACATGCTAATCCTTTGTCAGATATATGGTGCAAATAATTTCTCCTAGCCTGCAGCTTGTTTTTCAAGCTCTTCAAACGGGCTTTCACAGAGCAAGTATTTTCAATTTTGATGAGATCCAGTTTATCAATTTTTCCTTATATGGAGTGAGCTTTTGCTGTCAAGTTTCACAATTCTTTACCTAGCTGCAGATCCTCAAGATTTTCTCTTAAGAGTTTTTCTAAAAGTTTTACAGTTTCACCTTTGACATTAAACTCTATGATTCATTCTAGAGTAATTGTTACATAAAGTGTGAGGTTTAGGTTGCAGTCTTCTGCCTTCTATGGATGTCCAATTACTCCAGTACCATTCATTGAAAAGGCTATCTTCCTCCACTGAATTACTTTTTCAAGTTTGTCAAAAATCAGTTGAGCATATTTGGTTGGATTTATTCCTGGGCTCTCTATTCTGTTTCATTAATCTGTGTGTGTATTCCACTGCTCATACCATACTGTCTTGATTACTGTAGCTATGTAGTAAGCCTTCAGGGAGGATGGAATGATTTCTTCCACTATATTCTTCTTCGTCAAAATTGTTTTAGCTTTTCTAGTGCCTGTGATTTTCCATATAAATTTTAGGATAAGCTTGTTTATGTTTACAAAAAAAAACCTTGTTAAAATCTTTTTTTTAAAAGATTTTATTTATTTATTTGAAAGACAGACAGACAGAGATAGCAAGAAGAGAGCATGAGTGGGGAGGAGAGGGAGAAGCAGGCTCCCACTGAGCAGGGAGCCTGACCTGGGGCTCGATCCTAGGACCCTGGGATCATGACCTGAGCTGAATGAAGGCAGATACCCAACCAACTGAGCCACCCAGGTGCCCCAAAAACCTTGTTAAAATCTTGATAGAGACTGCATTGAACCTATAGATCCATTTACGGAGAACTGACATCGTACTATGTTGAGACTTCCAACTCGTGAACACGATATATCTCTCCATTGATTCAAGTCTTGTTTGGTTTCTTTCATCAGCATTTTATAATATTCAGCATACAGATCCCATACATGTTTTATTAAGTAGATACCTAAGTATTTCATTTTCTTTGGAGCAACTGTAAAGAGTATTGTGTTTTCAATTTTAGTTTCTGCATATTCATTTTTAGATATAGAAATACAATTGATATTTCTATGTATATTGTACATCCAGAAACTCTGTTGAACCCACTTATCAGTTTTAGGAATCTTTTGGTATATTCCTTTGGAGTTTCCATGTAGATAATCATGTCATGTGTATAAATCAACTTTTTTAACAAATATAATATAAATATAAAAATATTTTATATCACTATCACAAATGGAACGCTAGTATCAACTGGCATAAAAATGTAATTCTAAAAAACAAATACAATTAAGACAAAATATAATTAAATTCCCCTAGAAACAGTTGTCCTCACAGAGGTCCTCAACCTTAGGCCTGCATGCTTGTGAGTTCTCTCCCTCTCTATTAAAGGAAGAAGAGCAAGTATAAAGAGGTGTTGCAAATTTATTAGCCTCAAGTCACAGTAACATTCTACAGGATAGAACATACACCAAGCCATACAATAAACTTCAATACATTTAAAATAATTAAAACCATACAAAGTATATTTTCAAATTACAATGGAATTAAATTAGAAACCATCAAAAGAAATTTGGGAAATTCACAAATAAGTGGAAATTAAACAATACACTACCAAATAAACAAAATGGGTCTGAAAATAAATTAGAAAAAACTTATTAGAATGAAAAACAAAAACTTATGGGATGCAGCTAAGGCAGTGCTTAGAGGTCAATTTATGGCTGCAGATGCCTAAATTAGAAAGGAAGATCTCAAATAAATATGCTAATCTTCCCCTTTGAAAAACTAGAAAAAAAGGAGCAAAGTAAACCCAAAGCAAACAGAAGGAAGGAAATAATGCACAGAAAGAAAATAAATGAAACAGAAAAAGAGTGGAAAGAAATCAGTGAAACTAAATGTTGGTTCTTTGCAAAGATCAACAAAACTGACAAATCTTCAGCTATACTGAACAAGAAATAAAAGAGAAGGCTAAAATTTCTAAAATCAGGAATGGAAGAATAGATATTCCTGCTGACCTTACAGAAATGCAAAGGATTATAAGAGAACACTATGCACTACACAAACAAATGAGATAACTTAGATGAAATGAATAAGTTCCTAAAAATGCATAAATTATTCTAACTCAAGAAATAATAGAAAACTTGAACATACCTATAGCAAGTAAAGATATTGGATTAGTATATAAAATCTTTCCACAAAGAAAAGCCTGGGTCCAGATGGTTTCACCAGTGATTTTATCAAACACTTAAAGAAGAGTTAACACCAATCTTTCACAAACTCTTCTGGGCAATAGAAAAGAAGGGAACTCTTTCAATTCATTCTACAAAATCTACTGCCTTGATATACCAACATCAAACAAAGACATCACAAAAAAATAAAAACTACAGACCAATATCTTCATGAATACAGAGATACAAATCCTCAACAAAATATGAGCAAACAGAACCCAGAAGCATATAAAAAGGATTATGCATCATGGCCAAGTGGGATTTGTCCCAGGAATGCAGGTGGCTTAACATTAGAAAATCAATTAATGTAATACACTATATTAACAGAATAAAGGACAAAAACCACATGATCATCTCAGAAGATGCAGGAAAAGCTTTTGACAAAATTCAACATTCATTATGATTAAAAAAAAAAACAACAACAACAAACTAGGAATGAAAGGCAACTTCCCCACGCTGATAAAGAGCATCTACATAACACGAACTGCCAACATCATAATAAGAATGACTAAATGCTTTGCCCTGAAGATCAGGAAGAAGACACTAATGTCGACCCTCACCATTTCTATTCGAATTGTACTGGAGGTTCTAGACAGGGTAATTAGACAAGAAAAAGAAATAAAAGTCACCCAGATAGGAAAGGAAGAAGTAAACCTGTTTTCACAGACAACATAATCTTGTGTACACTAAAAAAGAACATACCATAAACGAAATTAACAAAACAATCCCATTCACAATAGCATCGAGAAAAATCAAACACTTAGGAAGAAGCATAGGAAAAGAAATGCAAAACTTGTACACTGACAACTATAAGACATGGGCAAAAGAAACTAAAGAAGACCTAAATAAAATGGAAAGGCATCTCATATTCATGGATCAGAAAACAATATGGTTAGGATGCCAATAATTCCCACATTGTTCTAAAGATTCAACACATTCTCTATTAAAATCCCAGTTGCTTTTTTGGGGGGGCAGAAATTGAGAAGAGGATCCTAAAGTTCACATGGAAATGCAAAAGGCCCAGAATAGTCAAACAGTCAAACAATCTTGAAAAGGAAAACTAAATTGGAGGCCTTATAATTCCCAATTTCAAACTTACAAAACTACAGCAATCAAAATCATTTGGCATTAGCATAAGGATGTATAGATCAACTGAATAGAATTAAGATCCCAAAATAAGACTTACATTTATGGTCAACTAATTTTTGACAAAAGTGCCAAAACAAATTCAATGGGAGAAAGGTTGTCTTTTCAACAACTAGTGCTGGGAATTAGATATCCACACAAAGATTAATTTGGACCCGTACCTCATAACACACAATAATTAACTCTAAATGGGTGACAGATATAAATGTAAGCTCTAAAATTATGAAAGTCTTAGAAAGCATACGAGTAAATCTCTGTGATTTTAATTAGCCAATCACTTGAGCATAACAGATAAAAAGGGAAAAATCACAAATTGGACATTACACTTTTGCACTTCAAGAGACACAATAAAGATTATAAAGAGAACTCATGAAAAGGAAGAAAATATTTGTAAATCATATATCTGATAAGGGACTCGTATTTAGAATACATAAAGAACTCTTACAACTCAATAATAAAAAGACAAATAACTCAATTAAAAATTGGGCAGAGGATTTGAAGAGACATGTCTCCACAAAAGATATACAAATGATCAATAAGCATATGAGAAGATGTTTAACATCATTAGTCATTAGAAAAATACAAACCAAAATCACACTGACACACCTTCACACCCACTAGGATGGCAATAATGCAAAAGATAATAACAGTGTTGGTTGAGAATGTAGAGAAATTGGAACTTCATACATTGCCAGTAAGCACATAAAATAGTGCAGCCACTGTTGAAAACAGTTGGGCAAAAAAAAAAAAAAAAAGAAAACAGTTGGGCAGTTCTTCAAATTGCTAAACACAAAGTTTCCATATGACCCAGAGATTTCACTCCTCATAATATACCCAAGAGAAACGAAAACCTATGTCCACACAAAATTTGTCCATTATTGTTTATAGCAGTTTTTAAAGTGGCCAAGAAGTGGAAACAACTCAAATTTCAAGTTTCATTCAACTAGTGAATGAGAAAATAAAATGTGGTATATCTATACAATGAAATATTATTCCGCCCTAAAAATGAATGAAGTACTAATGCACGCTACAACACAGAGGAATTTCAAAAACATGCTCAGTGAAAGAAGCCACTCACGAAAGAGCACATAAGTGCATGATTTGATTTATACAAAATGTCCAGAAAAAGCAAGTTTATAAAGACAGGAAGGTACATTAGGTGGTTGCCAGGGGCTGGAAGGAGTTGGACATTGGGAGTGACTGTAAATTGGCATGGTCTTTGTAGGGTGATGGAAATGTTCTAAAATTAGATGTGATGATGACTGTACAACCTTATAACTGTACAAAAATTTATTGACCTGTACACTTAAAACAGGTGGATTTTATGGTTTCTAAATTAGTTCAGTGAAATATATTTCTAAATAAATTAAAATTTTAAATTATCTATTAATAAATATTTAAAAATTAAAAATTTACTAACATCCAACTGGTCTTTCTCTTTGACTTAAATTGAACTGGTCTTCTTCATTGAGGTTGGAAAGAGAATTGCAAAGGGAGTCATTTCTTTGCTGCATGATTCAATAACAAGTAGCATCTAACACAACTTTGTGTGTAACTAAAGATATATACTCCACACTTTAAACCACAACTGCAGGATCTTGAGAAGTCACATGCAGACCTCACTGAGGCCAAACCAGAGAAGAAAGGGTACTACCCAGAAACATGAACTAGTGGGAGAGCGGCCCCATGATGTGGCCACTAGATGTAGCACCTGGCCTGTCACCCACTGGGATGGAGGGGCTGTGTGTGAATTTACGGTTGAAAGGGAGATGGATGGATGGATGGATGGATGGATGGATGGATGGATGGATGGTGTTAGCTGGGGCATTTTGAAAACTACATATAGGCCGGGCAAATACTATACCAGTGCATGGAAGATGAATTCCACCCTGAGACATGGTACATCTGTCTTCAGGTGTCTGTGGCCAAGCCAACATGTCACAGACATATTTGGTCTGGCCAAGCTGTGCTTTTCTAGGAGCTTCTCCCCCTTCAAGACTACCTACCTTCCTACTCTCATCATGGTGATGGTGGGAAAAGTCATCTTGTGCCGCCACCCAAATCCCCTCTCTTGGCCACAAATGTCTTGTCATGATATGAGGAAATCCTTCCATGGCAATTTAGACTAGAAACAGAGAGAGTGCCGGAGACTAAAAATGGAACATATCAAATGCCAGTCAGGCAATTCTGCTTTTTTACCATGTGGATATCAGTACCTTCTAATTAAGTTCCCTTTTTCCCAAAAACAATTTAAGTGGGATTCAGTTCCACATCACCAAGAAT
This sequence comes from Eumetopias jubatus, assembly GCF_037043125.1. Lineage (NCBI taxonomy): Eukaryota > Metazoa > Chordata > Mammalia > Carnivora > Otariidae > Eumetopias > Eumetopias jubatus. Next base: position 59,500,176 of record NW_028274822.1, on the reverse strand, counting down.
CTTAACTAATTCCAATCAACTTTATATCATTGTCTGCTTAAATTCTAGTCCATCAGCTCCGCCACAATACAGAAGGCTTAGTACCTTTGAAGGCACACCTTTACTGCAATTCAGTGGTGTCAGATGACCGCGCCTGCCCTCAGCAAAGACTGTTTCTACCCTCCCACCCCACCCCCTTCTGATGACAAAAGTTGAAAGTGATTCTTTTGCAATTCTAGACAAGTAAGCTCTTTCAGGATTACAGTAAAGAACGAAGAGATCTGAACTAAGTCTGGGGAGTTTAAAGATTTGTCCAGCCCCCAGAAAAACAAATGATTAAGTGGTGTTTATGGCTGTTATTATAAACCAAACCGATGCAATGTGATACAAAGCTTTTGAAATCCCAAAGAAACAGAGCAATTTGTCAAAGGCCATGTTAAGAGCTTTTGCAAGATCTATTTCCATTATTTATCAAACTTTGGCTTAATCGTACTTGGATGAGCAAAACCTGAGGCATGATGTCTTTGTCTTTATGAAGACCAAAGACTGGAATTGCAGAGACTTAACCAGGGGGATGGAGATGATGCAAATTCACTATTCCTTTTTCATTGCATTTTTATTTAGTAGAAGTAGCTAGCTTATCAGGCTGTATAAAGCTATCATTAAATCTCTAGTCCCTGTGGACTGGGTCCCTGCAAACCCGTTCCTGGTAAAGAAAGGTCAACAATCCAGTGTCTCTGAAGGAAACCAAAGTGTTTCTATATGATATGTCACCTTCAGATCCTAGAACAAAATAGCGAGATTATATAGACCTGACTACACCCTTAAGTTAAAGTTAGAACTAAAACAAACACAGATGCTATGGGAAATGTTATAAATTCTAACTTTCCTTACCATATGAAAGTGTTATTAAAATGGCCATAGTTGTAATAATGTCAATAAGTAACAAAAAAGATAACAACAAAAATAATAAAAGCATTTAACCCAAAGACCTCTAGAGTCAGGGATGTACCTGTGCTCTGTAGGGGAGATTTGGTTTTAATACCCACTCCTAGGTGATCCATCCAATTTGCATCTTCCTATTATTTTCCCTTAATTCTACTCTGGTTGAATACGTACTACCTAGACCACCACAAGTGAATGCCCGTCGATTAAATCATTATACTGAGAACAGACTTAACAACACAGGCATGACAGCTTTGTACATGTAGACCTTCAGAGATGGAGGATATCCACTTCACCAAAAAAATTTTTTAATGCTTCTTACCTAATATCTGAGAGATCACACTTGTTTCCAGCAATAGCCATTACAATGTTTTCTGGACCATGCTCCTTCAGTTCTTTCACCCATTTCTTCAGGGTATGAAATGAATCCTAAACCCAAAATGTAAATCAATCAATCATTGGAAAGACCCATCAACACAGTATTTCAATCAAGTAGAAATATAAACCCAACCCAATTTAACAGAGGAAAATATTTTTAGGAAACTCACATACATTAACATCCTACCCCCATCTTGGCACAAAACTTAATATTAGCTAAGTTACACTTAAATAGCCTGTAAAAGTTTCCTTTTCTAAAACTGAAACTTGACAAAGTTAAGAAAATCATACTGGTAATTTTCTTCTACAAATAACATTAATTTAAAATGATAGCCTTGACTCAACATGAAAAAGACTTAAGTCATAGGACTAGACATGTTCATGCTTATTTCAGGAAAGAAAGAGAAAGAATACATACATGCATACTCTGTCTCTCTCCCTCCCTCCCCCTCCCTCTCTCTCCCTCCCTCCCCCTCCCTCTCCCTCCCTCCCCCTCCCTCTCTCTCCCTCCCCCTCCCTCTCTCTCCTCCCCCTCCCTGTCTCTCCTCCCCCTCCCTATCTCTCCCTCCCCCTCCCTGTCTCTCCTCCCCCTCCCTGCCTCTCCCTCCCCCTTCCTCTCTCTCCCTCCCCCTCCCTCTCTCTCTTTTCCTCTTGTCCTGTCTTCCCTTCTGCCCTTCACTCACAACCCTCCTCCAGCAAACCAGTCAAGGTAGACACCATATTTAGTTAGAAGAGTTCAGGAATTCATGGATGGTAACAGTGATGGATCATTGAACCAGCAGTCCTGTGCGCTGAGTCAGCACTCCAGGAGTGGAAAAAAACAGCCAGCAAACCACTGCAGTTCCTTGATGAATAGCCTAGATCTCAATGTGATTACTAAAAGTATGGTATACTATATATATATGCAAATACACTACACATACATAAACATTATCCCTGACATTTTAAGTAGTGTCATTGAAACACTAATAGAAAATAACCATTCCATAATTACAAAACATGCAGGACTTAAAAATAATTTTCCTCTTCCTGAAAACCTGATGTTCTGGAGAGCGGTACTGGCAGGCATGACCTTGCCTCTACAAACAGACAGTCAATTTTAAAAATAAATGATCATTGTTGTTTATTTAATTTGGCCGATAAATTTGAAATGCTTCACTGCAAATAGGTGAATAAACTCAATATATGGTGCTGATTATCCCTGGCTACCATGCTATGAAATCTCATTCCAGGCTACTGGCAAGACTCAAGCAGTCAAGTCTCTGCTTTGGTCTTTCTAAGACAGAGAATCAACATGAAGGGCATTGAAATTTTAAAGGGCTTTTATTTTCTTACCTGTTTGGTAATATCATATACTATGACAGCTGCAGCAGATCCACGATAGTACATGGGAGCCAGTGAATGAAACTGTTTAAGAACAATGCATAGTTTTAAGCCAAAGTCAACACATTTTATGCAACCCCAAATTAAATACAAAATTTTCCTCCTACATTATCCCTGTAGGATCCCCGAATTCCCCCTAGAATTGTCCCAGGAACCCTATCAGGCAATAAATTCTCCTCCTCGACCGTACATGTGCTTGAGGCTGACAGACCATGAAATTCACTTTTAGGCAAAGGTCAAAAATAAATTTTATTTTAAATGTTCCTCTTCTATGAATTTTCTTTTCTCTACTGCTCATTACTTATTTAATACGACTGACCCAGGGCAATCTCATTAGAATTATTCAGTGGTAAGAAAAAGATGCTTGCCAAGGGGAGGACAAAAGGAGACTGACACAGATCATAAGACCCTCGCTGAGTCCTTAATGAGGGCCACTGAGCAAGGGCACCTCCCCATCCCATCCTCAGCCTGCACAGCTACTGTCCCTCAAAGACACACGGTGACATAGACAAAGCTCCATTCCAAAACGTGAGCAAAGCAAGACTCACTGGTCACGAGAACCCTTTATCCCAAAACAGGATAGATAATTATGCCGAGGATACATAGAGATTCCATGTATATTTTGAAGAACAGATCTTTGGATATATTTGAAGACTATATCGTGGAAAGGTTTTGAAAGCTGAGAAGGAAGAGCTAGTTTAACAAAAAAATGGACAAAGGATATACATAGATAAATCTCCAGGGAAGAGACATTTTGCCAATAAATTGACAAATTGCCAATAAATATTTTTAAACGTTCAATTACAGTAAAAGAAATGAAAATAAAAGCAATGAAGAGGCATGTATTAATTTATTAAATATCAAAAAGATTTATTATATCCATTATTGGTTTGGAGTTGGGCAGGGGGCCACTCTCACATGTTACATGGGAATGTATTTTAAGACCTTCTTGCAGCGCCTGGGTGGCTCAGTCGGTTAAGCATCTGCCTTCTGCTCAGGTCATGATCCCGGGGTCCTGGGTTCAAGCCCCTTGTCAGGATCCCTGCTCAGTGGGGAGTCTGCTTCTCCCTCTCCCTCTGCCCCTCCCTTCTCTCGCTCTCTTTTTCTCTCTCTCTCTCTCAAGCTCTCTGTCTCTCTCAAATAAATAAATAGAATCTTAAAAAAAGACCTTCTTATAAAAAGATGCTCAACATCACTAACCTTCAGAGAAATGCAAATCAGAATCACAATGAGATATCACACCTGTTAGGATGGCTGTTATCAAAAAGACAAAAGATAACTAGTATGGGTGAGGATGTGGGAAAAAGGGAACCCCAATGCGTTGGGAATATAAATTGGTGCAGCCACTGTAGAAAAGAATACAAAGGGTCCACAAAAAAATGCATAACTATATGATCCAGCAATTCCCCTTTTGGGTATATACCTAAAAGAAATGAAATCAAATACCTCAAAGAGATATCTGCACTTCCATGTTCATCGCAGCCTATTCACAATGCACAAGACATGGAAACAACTTAAGTGCCTACTGATGAATGAATGAATGAATCAATGAATGAATGAAGAAAATTTGGTGTGTATATATACACAATGGAATATTATCCAGCATTTAAAAAGGAAATCCTGCCATTTGCAATAACATGGATGAATCTAAAACACATTATGCCAAGTGAAATAAGCCAGATGTAGAAAGAAAAAAACTGCATGATCTCACTTATATATGGAATCTTAAAAAGTCAAATACTTGGGGTGCCTGGGTGGCTCAGATGGTTAAGCATCTGCCTTCGGCTCAGGTCATGTGGGATCGAGTCCCGCATCGGGCAAAGCCTGCTTCTCCCTTTGCCTCTCTCTCTCTCTCTCTCTCTCTCTCTGTCTTTCATGAATAAATAAATAAATAAATCTTTAAAAAAAAAGTCAAATACTTAGAAGCAGAAACTAGAAGGGTAGTTACCAGGAGCGGGGAAGGGAGGGAGTTGGGGAGATGTTGGTGAAAGGGTACAAAGTTGCAGTTACAGGGGATGAATAAGTTCTAGAAATAGAATGCACAGCATGATGACTGTGGTTAATTATAGTGTATTGAATCTGGAAATTTGCCAAAAGAGTAGATTTCAGGTGCTCTCATCATTTACAAAAGGGAAAAGGTAACTATGTGAGAAGATATGTTAACTAGTTTGACTGTAGTAATAATTTCACTATATCTATGTACATCAAACCATCGTGTTGCACACTTAAATATGTAATTTTTATTTTTTTTAAAAAAGAGAGAGACTTTCTTTAAAAACCACTATTGATAATATATATCAAAAGTTAAAATGTGCATATTGTTTGACCCAGCAATTCCACTTACAGGAACATATATTGGAGTGATCATCACACACACCAAGCTACTCATCCCTATGTTATACACGGGAGCAAATATTTGAAAACAACCTAACGGTTCATCATAGAGAATCCATTAATGGTATCTGCATATAATGGAATATTCTGCAATAATTAAAATGGTGGTGGGGATTTTCATTTACAGGAAAAGGTTACATACTGTTGAAGGAATAAAAAAAAAGTCTCAAAGCAGCCTATGAAGCATGCTGTAATTCAGGGTAAAATGTGAGTGGGTGTGTCTATGTGTACAGCTATAACAATGTTTCTCAAAATGTTCACAGTGGGATTTCTAGTGATTTGTACATTTTTCATATAAGAGTCCGCACAGCAGACTCTTCCATTAGTCTGAATAGCATTATACATAGCATAAATGTTTACAATGTTTTTTTAAAAAAATAAAACAGGTTTTTAAGTTAAAAAAGAAAAGGCAGCCATTTTTATTGGAGAGTAGGATAAGGAGCAGGGAGGGAAGGAAGGATGGATCCTGAAGCTTTTCCAGCAAACAACAGAACCATTATTCATTCATGTTTATTTCCCATATAATACTTATCACTGAATAAAGACCTGCCAAATCGAAATGATCCTCTTTGGAAATATGAAGCACATCAGTTCCTGAGAAGGCTAGTGCGGCACTCTCAAGAGTGTGGAAGGAAGCAGGCTCTTTCTCAACTCCCAGGCCTTGTGCAAGCCTCCACCTTGAACAGAAATTGCCCTGGTGCCTCTGTGGTTTTTGTAAAAGGGAATGGGTTGGATGGAGCTCAGGATGAACCCAAGAGTTCCCAGCTGACGGCCCTTGGCCACTCGCCAGGACTCACTGGAGGACAGCGGGCCATTTACCATGCATGCCTTTCAAATTCACTGCCCAACACTGTGTATTTGTTGTAATTGTTAGGCATCAATAAATCTATTTTTAATCTGTCCTTTGGCAATCCACTCCACATGTAGAAAATAAAATCAGAATTCTTGCCCAAAGGGATGAAAAAGCAATGTATTTTTGAAACATTCCTGCTTTGCTAAGGGTAAGGAATGCATATAAAGTGTCCTTTAGCCCAATTACATAAAATGCCCATTTTTTTTCAAAATAGCTTCCATATAAGAAAGGTCCACTTAAACATACCATATAGGTACAAAATTTATATCTCAAAAATCAAGATGCTTGTGGACTCAAGCACAGAAAGGAGCAAATTGTGGATATCTTCTTAAGACAGAGTCATTTTCAGTTATAATGCCATGAACTGAATCTAAAATGGTCACTGGTGTGCAGGTCTCATGAATTATTGAATAGATCTTTGTATATAATGCATTACTTGTTCTTTCCTTCCTCCAAATGGAATCATTTTGAAATAAATCTGTTGGTGAAGCCACTTAAATGACTTTATTGCTGGGGACTTGGGGGTTTTAATGAGTTAAAAGTTCGTCTCAGTTCTAAAACCCAATAATGCATTGACCAAAGGATAATATTTGTGGAGGACAAAAAGATAAATCACTTCTGGTCTACAATGTGTATACTCTTCCCCATACAAATATAAAAACAAAAGCACCACAATTGGCTTCAGTACTCAACATGACATAATTCAATTTCTGTAGAGTCCAAATTAAGACTGATGAAAACACTCACATAAAAGATTCTTGTAGAAACAAAATTTCACAATCACAGGAGGTTGCTATAATTTTTAAATCTCACCTTGAAGAGTTCTTTGAAAATTAGCAGGACAGATGCCAATTCAAAATCCCTTCTTCCCTAACTATCCAGCAAAATATCTAGAATACTGAATTAAAATAACTCTCAAGTGACATTTAATTATTTAGAAAAAGCACAGGGAATTGTGAAAAGCCAATCTGACCCTCAAAAGAAATGGCTGTTTATGTACTTAGTGTGTGTGACTGTGTGTTTTTTTTTTTAATTTTGCATGTCTACAGAATAAAAGAGAAGGGAACAGTCTTCTTCAAGCTTCTCAGACTTTTACAGATGGATGTTAACCTTGTCCCCATTTCTGGCAACTAGGAAAGGATAAGTAGGTATAACCTTTCTGGAAAGCAAGCAGACAATGAATAGCAAGAGTCCTGAAAATGTTCATACACTAATTCAACAATTGCACTTCTGAAGGGAATGGTCACAGATGGTCACGAAGTAACCAGAATTCACTCCAGAATTATCAGTCATGCTGAAAAACTGGAACCTTTTTCAACGTCTAGCCATCAGGGACCAGAAACGTAAATTTGTCTACACTCCCTCTGAGTCTAGATCTCTTCATACTTTGCTCTTAGCCAAGCAATGGACTGCTGCGCAGCAGTGAAACTCACATTTCTGAAAAATAAGAGATGGCACGAGACACAAGGGGAGCAGTCTGATACTTCCCAAGGGTTTTCTACAGAACCCTGGGCTCGTGAGGTGCTTTTCGGAAAAAAGGTTTCTTGGCCAAATAAGTTTGATAAATGCTATATGTAATAATGCCCCCCTGGAGATTGGTGACGTATTATTAGTACATTAAAGGCTCTGAAAATTTCTGTAGTAAAGAAACCTATTTGTTTTGGTTTTAATTCAGACTTCTCAGTTGATTTTTTTAACCTTTTTTCAAGTAATATGTATTAACATCTTGAGACCCAGTATGCTCAGAGCCCACATTAAAGGCAAAGTATGAAGAGATCTAGACTCAAAGGAAGTCTAGACATCCATGCCTGGCTCTATTCTGGTAAAATACAGGTGGTGATGTGGGAAACAAAAGTAAAAGAAAAAAAATCAAATTTCCTTACAACTTACAACCCATTGATAAGTCCTTGAGACAGGCAGAGTGACCTTCCTCTAGGGACTCAACTGCCTCAATGTTAAATACTTGAGCTTAACCTCACCTCCAGGATCCTGTAAGTCTCCTTTCACATATAAAAATTCCTCTGGAAACTTCCTTTATCTCTACCCTCCCCCCCCACAAGATATGTGTTAGCAATCATCCTCCAAGCATATCGCCCACTGATATACATCTGAAGGGACTCATGACTCAGTTATTACTAGTAGTAAATGACCTTTTCCTAACAACAGCTAGCCCTCCAAGGTCCTGGCAACCTTGCTTCCAAATTCCTTAGAGACTGACGCTATCCCTAACCCACTTGCAACTTAAAAGGTATGTAAACTGCCACTCCTCATGACCCCAGTGCAGCTCTTTCTGCCCACCAGGTCTTGTCCCATGTTTTAATAAAATCACCCTGTTTGCACCGAAGATGCCTCAAGAATTCTTTCTTGACCATTGGCTGCAAACCCCAATATTTTCATATCAGGTAACAGTGGGGGTGGGGTCGGTGGTGATAACTAAGGTTTTTCCAGCTCTGTGACGATACTTATGGCCAAAGTAAGGCAGACTCTAGATGGAACCTCCTTCCTTTGCCCAGCTCTTGATTCTTCCAAGTGCATTACTTACAACACAAACCTCCTTTCTTCCCATCCCACACCGTCCTGTACGTGTGTGCATGCACACACTGCTCAGCACACAGTGGAAAGTCTTATTCCAGGAAATATCCTAATCCTCCAGACCACCCAGTCTGCTTCAGGCAAAATTCCTTAAATGCAGGTTTGTGGCATCATAAATTCCATAGCAGCAAAAATTCTGCATGTCAAGAATGAGCAGTAGTGGAAAACACATGAAGTTTCCAAACAAGGACAGGCTCCAGCTGGGCTCTGCCTCCCCAGATGAGAATTATCCAAGCCAGACTGCTCTTGCATCAAGTCCAGAAACTTGTAGGGATGGGTTATGTGTTACAATCTTCAGAGAACACTGTCCCTGGGAGCCCATGCTGGCCTGTGTCTGGTGCCAACACACAATCAGAAATTCTCACCATCCCACAGAACCCTGAGGCCATGGACAGTCAAGGCAGAAGCCAAAAAAATACCCTGTGGTTCATTAGGATTCAAACAAAGAGGGAAGTGGTAGAGGAAAATTCTTGACATTCCCAACATTCTCAGCTGGCAAAAGCTGAATGGAAAAACCATTACTGAATGTTCTTTCTGTGCCATTCAGAAGAATGTTTCTGAGGTTTACACAGACCCTCTCTCTCCACAGAAAAGAAGAAGGCCTATTTAATATGCCCACTCAGATGTCCTACAATCCAATAGTAGGTAAAGTTGAATAGAAAAAGGGCTGGGAAACTATATGGCAGACTACTAACAGTAGTTATTTCTGAATAATGCCATTATAGGCAGACCATCACTTGTTATAATATGTCTGGATTATTTCTTTAAAATTTTTAATAGGATACACTACTTTAACAATGAGAAGGGATTTTCTTTCCCCCCTTCTTTCTTCTTTCTTTCAATTTGCCAGTTAAAGTCAAAGAGCTTCCTCGACATTCAGGGATCTGGGCACTGAAGCAAAAGTACCAGGAGGAAGCTGGGTTTTAGAGGTAACCTGACCTCCCTTTGACTCCATTGTTGACAAGGTACGGTCCATACGTTCTTTAGGAGACAATGATAAAACACAAATCCAAACATCCTTCCACAAAAGAAGGTGTTGGTGGGGAAGGCACGGATTCATGTTTTGTAAAAGACAAGGTAATGAGCTGGCATATTCTGATTCCTAGAATAATGTATAAGAAGTCAAGGTTTTGAAATGATGTGGAAATACATTTCTTCCCACCCATGTTAATACCCAACTACAGAGAACCTCAGCTCTAATTCCTGTTAGCAAGCCAATGGAATTTCCTCAAAGTCCAGAACTCTGTCCCACCCTGTCCCGAAGTTATCTGTGTTTCTCATCACACACAATCCCCGTTCATTGGAAGGAAATGCCATGAGGGTTGGTCACGGCTCTCCTCTCTGTATGCTGCACTCTGCTCAGGTTGCTTTGGTCTCTCCCGCCTGGATACAGCCCTCCTGTTCACAGTAAATATCCCATCTTCAAGACACGTCTCTCTGCAGAACAGGACAGCAAAGCAAACATCACTTGGGATTACACCCGGAGCAGGGCAGACCGTGGCCCATGGGCCCCAGAGTGGGGCCTGACCCAGCACTCCCTGGTGGTGGTACCCGTCCTGGAGCCCTGCCACCATGGTGCCCGCAGAAAAGCCTGCCTTGCTGGGCACCCACGACGAGCTTCCTGAATCTGTGACAGCACCTTGCTAGGAAGAGATCAGGGTCACACAAAACACACTTGCAGGCATGTGGTTTCATTCACCCCCAAAGCACCAGGCACCCAGGCCTCTGCACTGTGTTCACCGAGTACAGCCTGCAGACCCACCTTTCCTTGACTGGTTATCTGGAAGTTTCCACTGGAGAATTTAGATACTGTAGTGGCCACACAGCAGCCAGAGGGATCCTGTTTTCAACTTCTGAGTTATGTTATTTACACATACCATCGAATCTATTTTTAACTTTTTAATTGTGGAAATTTTCAACCATACGCACAAGAAGAGAGCATGGTACAATGCACTTCCATGCTCTCATCTCCTAGTCTCAAGATCAGCCCGAACACATGGCCCCTGGCATGTTTCCACCTCCCCTCCCCCCACCCCCACCACTGGAATCTTCGGAAGCCAACACTCGACGTCATATTATGTTAACTGTAAAGCAGAATGGTTTTTTCTTCAAAGTCAAATTGTGTCATTTTTCAATATCCTTCTAACTTACTAAGCATAAAATCCAAACTGTCCTATGGTGTCACTGGGGCACTCGGCCCGTCTTCCCTCTCTCTCTCCCCAGCCCCTGGCCTGCTCCCTGCTCCCTGAACACGCAGCCCCATGGAGCCCTCAGGGGCGTCCCACATGCCTTCCCCGGACTGGACCCACCTCCACTAGACATCCTCACTCCCACCTTTCATTCACACCTTTTTCAACTGCCACCTCCTCTCAGAACCCTCCTGACCCCCTATCTGGGCCATAGCAGGGACTCACAAATACATAATGACAGAACACACGTGATAAATCAATAACCCTGTGAAGGCAGATGGACTACATAAAACTCTTCCCATTTTACAGATGAGAAAATAGGCTCAGAATGGTTCAGTAAATTGCCCACAGACACATAGCTCTTAAATGGTGTAACCAGCCCTCAAACACAGATCTTCTGACTCCAAATTCCATACTCTTTCCATTCTTCAGTTGCTTCCCTGCAATGAAACGCTGCATAAGTTGATGTAATGCAGATACGGACTTATAGTAAACATATTCATTCATTCAACTAGTATCTATTGAACACTTGGTATGTGACAGGAACTGTTATAAGGAGGTGGCAGGTAGAATAACAGTCCCCAGAGATGTCCACATCTTAATCGCTGGGGCCTGAAAATATGTTATGCTACATGGCGAGGGGGCACTGAGGTTGCTAACGGAATTAAGGTTGCTGACCCAGCTGATCTTGAGATGGGAAGATTATCCTGCATCGCACAGTGTCCAGAATCATCATGAGGGTCCTTACGGGTGGCAGAGGGAGGCAAGAGAGTCAGAGAGCTTGGAAGATGCTCTGATGCCAGCTTTGAAGATGGAGAAATGCGGGCACAAACCAGGGAAGCCAGGCAGCCTCTGAAAAAGGCCAGGAACGGATTCTTCCCCAAAGCCTCCAGAAAGGAACACAGCCTGCCTATGCCTTGGTATCGGCCTGGTAAGCCCTTCTCAGACTCCTGACTTTCAGAACTGTGAGCGAGTTATTTGGAGCTGCTCGATGTGTGGTGATCTGTTCCAGCAGCCCTAGGAAACAAACAGAAGGTGAAGAAGAAGGGCGGAATCAGGCCGCCTTCAAAGGGGCTGCTGTGGATATAAATGTCTCCAAACAGCGAGCTCTGTGTTCTGAGGACACTCCAGCTGTTCCTGTTTAGACACGTCCTTTGGAGCCTCAGGAGCACACTCTTCTGTTATTAGATGAAGTCCATGTGCCTAATTTCCTTGTCACGAACGACATTCACAGGTTTCATAGGCCGTTTGGCTTATATTTGATCCAGACTCAGAAAATTAGGTGCACAGAAGTACAAAGCGAAGGGGAGGGAGAGGTGGGAATGGAGGGGAGGGCAGGGAAGGAGAGAGGAGAAAAACACAAGCAGATAAAGTGCGTCTTAGAGTCTTCCTCCTACGCGCACCTGGTGGCCTGTCTTTGCCCGCGGAGAGTCGGAGAACGGAAGTTGGCCTCAACCCAGGAGCACAGACAATGCTTCATAATTATAAGCTACTTAGGGCGTCCCCGACCAAAATACACACCCGTAAAATGTCGTTGCCTGACTTGTGAAGAGTCCTCCCCTAGTGGCGTGGCCGTCCCTCCCAGAACAGGCGAGTCCCCCCCGGAGGGGCCGGCGCAGGCAGGCCTGGAGGGGGGCAGACACCCACCGGGGAACGAAGGACAACGGTGGGGTCTACTGTGACAGAGAGGGTGCTGCAGGGACAAGGAGCAGGGGCCACTTTCAGGCAGGAGAAGCTCCCCCTTGCTTCACGACACTTGAAACTGCAGGCTTCCCTCTCTGCCGTTCCTGTCTGTCCCCTCCCCATTTCCTTTCCCTGGCTTCCAGCCTTCTCATCGCGGGCTGAGGGCACAAGTGCTTGGAGTTTCCCTTAGCACTCACTACCTTTATTTTAATATACGGACATGTCCTTCCTCGTTCTCTCCCGCCAGTGCCATTCTGCACCTAAGCTCTTAATTTCCTAAATGACACCAACACCCCCAAAGGGAACACCTCTGGGAACCGGGTCGGCCCGCAATGGCGGCTCTAGCCCTGCCCACATGGCTGCCGTCGGACTCCGCAACTCGAATGCCACGGTCACCCTTTCCTCCCACAGCTTCTGTCTCCGATTTCTAAACATCCCTGGACCTCCTCGGCTGTACCACTTTTAAATCAGGCTCTTCCTGAGGCTTCTTCTAACAGATGATGTGGCAGAGCCCTACCACGGAGCTGTTTACCCCCTTTTTAACAGCATACAAAGATGTTGTACATACAAAGACGGATCTGCAGGCTTCTGCTGGGTCTCCTTACCACATAGTCCTCACTGGGTTTTCCTTCTGAGGGGGTGCGACGGGAGCGGAGGGTGGAGAGGAGGAATAGCTCCCTTACAGGACGTCATTGTGTACTAATTAAAAGCACCGTTCTCTTGTGATAGGTGGGGAAGGAAAGCAAAACCTGGTATTGACCCTCTTCCACTGGACATAAATCCTTACGGAAATCGTTCTCCAGTGGGTGTGGGAAAGGTGCAAGAGGGTGAAGCAATTTCCCTCCAGCCGTGGGCGAGGAGCAGAGTCTGCGCATGTGCCGTTGGCTGCGGCCACTGGCAGCCGGGCCTGTATTTCCAGGGGCCGCAGGGCAAGCAAGGAGGAAACCAGAGCAGCTCGTTCGGAGCCTCTAAGACGCCCCATTCTTCAAGAACTTCCAAAGGTCAAAATTTCCTCTGACTTTAGCCACAGTCTATGAAAAGACAACCACTTTCTTGACCACAGAGTCTGGGGCCTCGAAGAAAGAAGGAAAGAAAGCACACAAAAAGTTTCTTTTTGATGTTTATCAAGCCCAAACTTGACCTCAGCTATTTGCTGCCTTCGTTCTCTTTTCTTTCTCGGGGGCCCACGGAGACCCGGCGTTTCGGCCACGGCCCTGCCGGGCTGCCTCTGTCTCTGTGCATGTCATCCTGTCACTGTAGGAGCCTGGGAGGCGCTTGCAAATGTAGGCCCAAGGAGGCGAACAGCAGCACGGCTCCCCAGCACGCTCACCCGTGGGCTCCTGGAGGGCGCCAGCGGGACTTGGCCTTCTTCAGGTACCCAGCTTCCAGGAACACTTCTTTTTTAAAGATTTTATTTATTGAGAGAGAGAGAGCACGAGCAGGGGAGGGAGAAGGGGAGGGAGAAGCAGACTCCCCGCTGAACAGGGAGCCCGAGGCGGGACTCGATACCAGGACCCTGGGATCATGACCTGAGCCGAAGGTAGACGCTTAACGATCTGAGCCACCCAGGCCTCCCAGCCGGGAAAAATTCTGACAGAAGAAACAAGCAAAGAGTAAACAAATTGGGGTGGTGTAAATATACTTATTATATTATTTTCTGGAGTGCTTGAAATATCTCACAATTGGGGGGGAAAAGTTTGTACACTCACTAGGAGAGTCACTGCAAGCCTTTGAATCAATGGGTTTCAGCACCTTATCACACTCTCTTGAGCACTATGTATTAAGTAATAAAGTCTGGTCCCAGGTTAGATAACACTGCTGAAAAAAACTAAATCGGCAGCAAATAATACTATTTTGAAGATAGGTTCCTTCTTTTAAAAAACAATTTAGTCAAGTATCATGCATTTCAAATCTAGTAATAGTTGGGTAAATTTTAAGTGATCACTTCATAAATATAACCTTACAGTTCTATATGAATTTGTTACAGGGAACACATTTTAACATTTCAAAGATTTAATATTTTATTCAGAATCATTTCTTTAAGTACTGCTCTGAGGTCAAGGCTGCACTTCTGGTCCACAGTCAGAGATGAAAAACAGCTTGCAACTTGTTTATCACTTATAACTTAAAGGTTTTAGGAGTAGGTAACCTCACATTCATCTATAGATTTAATCCAATCCCTATCAAAATACAGCTGGAGTTTTTGCAAAAATGTAAAAGCTGATCCTAAAATTCCTGTCGAAATTAAAGGGACACAGAATAGCCAAAATAATCTTGAAAAAGGACAAAGTTAGAGGACTCATACTTCCTAATTTCCAAACTTGCTAAAAAAAAACCTACAGCAATCAGGGCAATGTGGTATTGGCAGAAGGGTAAAAATTAGATCAAAGAAAGAGAACAGTCCAGAATTAAACCCGCACATTTGTGGTCACCTGATTATCATATCAACAAAGGTGCCAAGAAAACCAATTTGGGCAAAGAATAATCTTTTCAACAAATTGTGTTGGGACAACTGATTTTGTATGATAGCAACATACAGGGAGTGAAGTTGAATCCCTTCCTTACAAGATATGCAAAAATGGATCATAGGGCTAAAGGTAAAAGCTAAAACTATAAAACTCTTAGAAGAACATATAGGAGTAAATCTTTATAAACCTGAGTTTGGCAAAGACAAGTGTTGGTGGGAATGTGGAGCCTCATACGTTGCTGGTAGGAATATAAAATGGTGCAGCCACTTTGGAGAAGTTTGGCTGGTCCTCAAAATGCTAAACAGAGAGTTACCATAGGACCCATCAATTTCAGTCCTAGATATATTCCTAAGAGATTAAACAAACAGAACTATCTACATAAAAACTTGTACATGAATACTTAAAGCAGCATTATTTATAAAAACCAAAATGTAGAAACAACCTAAATGTCCATAACCTGATGAATGGATAAACAAAATGTAGGGCATCCATACAGTGGAGTATTAATCAGCCATGAAAAAGAAGGAAGCACTGATTCAGTTATAATGTGGATGAACATTGATGACATTATGCTAAGTGAAAGAAGGCAGTCACAAAAACACACAGATTGCATGATTCCATCTATATGAAATGTCCAGATGAGACGAATCTAGAGGCAGAAAGCAGCCAAGGGCTGGGGGACTTAGGAAGAAATGGGGAATGACTGTTAATGGGTTTAAAATTAATTGTAGCAACAGCTACACAATCTTAATATACTAGAGTCCACTGAACTGTACACTTTAAATGAGTCAATTGTATGGTCTGTGGATTAGATCTCAATAAAGCTGGGTTTGTTTGTTTTTTTAAAGATTTTATATTTAGTTGAGCGAGAGCATGAGCAGCAGGGAAAGGGACAAGCAGGCTCCTCACTGAGCAGGGAGCCCGACGTGGGGCTCGATCCCAGGACCCTGGGATCATGACCTGAGCCAAAGGCAGATGCTTCACTGACTGAGCCACCCAGGCGCCCCTCAATAAAACTGTTTTTCAAAAAGAGAGGTAATACTCTACATGCTGATAATCCCTGCAAAACAAATGCAGACAAAAACGTTTATCAGTCAATTTTATTTCCAACACTAAAACTCCAGGATGGATTATCCAAAAAAAGTGAAAGCATGGCTCAGCTGCTTCAGAGGTGAACCAGGGAATGAAAACACAAAGCTTATGAGACCGAAGCTTTGAGCAAGTCTAGAATGGGTGCAGGAGTGGACAGGAAAAGAGTTTCCCCTGTCAAGGAACAGGTAAATAGAGAACTTCATACTACAGCTACCTTCCTACTGGGCTCTCTTCAGAAACACAGGGAGGGACCATCTCAGGCACCAGGAAGTAATGAATATACAGTTGACCCTTGAACAACACGGGTTTGAACTGCACAAGTCCACTTAAATGCAGATTTTTTATTATACAGTACTGTGAACACATTTTGTTATGATTTTCTAATAACCTTTTCTCGAGCTGACTTTATTGTAAGAGTACAGTATATTACATGTAACACACACAATACGTGTTGTCATGAAGGCTTTCCATCAACAGTAGGTATTAATAGTTACGTTTTGGAGGAGTCCAAAGTTATACATGGATTTTCAACTGTGTGGGGGGTCAGCACCCCTAACCCCCATGTTGTTCAAGGGTCCACTGTATTTTAAAAGCCACAGGAGGGCAAACATTATCTCTACAGTTTCAGATTTCTTAGCAGGAAATTCATTTTGGATAAAACATTGTAGAGTATGTAAAAGGAAAGTTCAGTGGGAAAAGACTGAGGTAGATGTCTGAAAAAAAGTCCCAAGCTAGATGAAGTAGAGCCTCCAAAGTACACAGAGCAAGAGAACCCAGTAGAAGCCTGTGGCAGACAAAATTATGACCACCAATTAATTGTTCACCTCTGTGTGAATCCATGCCCTGCTTATGCCAATGGAGTTTTCTCCGTTCCTTTAAAGGCTATGTCTCCCTATCATTTGACCTTGGGCTAAGCCATGTGACTTGCCTTGGCCAAATGAATGTAGGCCATGTGTCATGTGCTCGTTCTAACGCTAGCATTAAGAGGCCTCGCGTCTGTGCCTTACTCCTCATGCTTCTGCATTGCCCAAGAAGAGCTTCCTCAGGTAGCTGCTGCCTTTCTAACCCCAGAATGAACAAGCAAGCAGAGTGCCCCCAGCCACTACCACACAGACAGACCCACAGCTTGAAGCAGAGCCACCTCAGCTAGAGAGCTCCATAATATTTTTGAAACTTTTCTGTTAAGTATGAGTTTTTTGTTTTTTCGGGTTTTTTTGTAGGCTCCACACCTACTGTGGAGCCCAACGCACGGCTTGAACTCACAACCCTGAAATCAAGACTGGAATGGAGATCAAGAGTCAGACATTTAACCAACTGAGCCACCCAAGCACCCCAGTACAAGAGTACTTTTAAATAAAAAGATAAAAAAAAAGAATTAACACACACAGCCATGTGTCAATTTTCAGGATTAATAATGGTATTCTAAATTCTAAATAAAGTCTTGTTTATTTAAGATCATATTTAGACTTCCACAATAGCTCAATATTTTATTAAATAATATGGGCTTAGTCCTATTCAGTATTCAATATTGTTCTTACTTATAATTTCTTTCATTTTCAGTGTTCTGTCGATTTTTTAAAAATACCCAAAAAAAGGCGGTAGTTAAAAATTATATAATTTCCTACACAAATCTTTGCATCATGTCATTTTCACCATTAAATTCAAAGCTCCAGAATTCCTGCTAAGTATTGGGAAAGGGGGCCTATTTTTTAGTCTGTATATGTGTTCTCCAATTTCATCTTTAAAAAGTATATAATGATGAGCTTGATTTCAGAAGTCAATCTATTCAACTTCAGATGTGTTAGTAGAGTCAAGGGAGAGCTTTTATTCTAACCAAAGAACCATCAATTCACCTTTGCGGAATTTGTCACTGTGGCACATTTGAAACGCAAATTTTATAAATACAATTATTCTGACTGAGGCAGTAGGGCAGAGAGACAGCCATAACACTGACTTCAACCCAAGTGAAACAAGATAATGATGTTAATATTTGTTCATGTTAGATTCTTAGAATAATATTGCTCTGATGGATCAGATCAAGAAAATGAAGCATGGAATTCTTCCAAGATATGAACATTTTAATGGAGTTATTCTATGGATTGCAATTGTGTTTTAAAGCAAAAACAGAATGACTTGGAAGCACATATCTAGAACACAGAGGTTGCAATTCCTATTGATGAGACTTTTTTTTGGAGAGGGGGTGCAGGGGTAGAGGGAGAGAGAATCCCAAGCAGTCTTCATGCTCAGCGAGGAGCCCAATGGTGGGCTTGATTTCATGACCCTGAAACCGAGACCTGAGCCGCTTAACCTACTGAGCCACCCGGGTGCCCCAAAACATTTTAATAACAATGAGGATATTCTAGTCCCCAGTTTATGTGGAAAAACAAAGAAAGGAGTCAAAAGGAAACCCAAAGGGAAAGACAGACGTGTGGACACATTAGGACAGAAGTCTCATCTTCCCATCACAAACCCTGACCAGTGGGAGAGAGGAGGACGAAGCTGGGCAGATATATTCCTTTCTCTCCCCTGGGACCTCTTCGAGCTCCTGTATATATCCTTCCAGGGCGTCTGCTGACCCACTGCTGAGTTCTCCTCATAGCTCCACACAAAGCAGAAACCAGCACAACAACTCATTCCGAGAGGACAGATGAAAACCCCCAAAAGCCCACACCAACGCTACAACACGGGCACTCCAATGGCACTCTTGCCCCCTCTATACCCCTCTTGGTAGCAACAAACTGAATGCACAAACCTTGAAAATGTTAAGCTTCTAACAAATTGGATCCAACAATCACTTGGTTAATTGAAAATGGTTAAATTTGAAAACACTTTTTTACAGAGGCAGTCTATGGATTACCGTTTGCCATTGAAAGGATCATAGGATGTTCATCATATGTGGTTGAATGAAAAGCATAATTAAGACAGCATATCAAGAATGAACACTCTCTTCTACAAAGAGAGGGAGGAAGAGAGGACTCCTTTTACCTTTCCAGTGCTCAGATGGGAGAGTGAGTTCTCAAGAGTATGAATTTGTGCCACAAATGTAGTCCAGAATGAATATTGTGTATGCTAGGCAGAAGTGGTTCGATAGTTCCACAAGTAAACAAACACTGAGTAATTAACACATGCTAAGCACTGCACTGAGCATTATCCCCCTTTGAGGACACAGAAATCTATGTCTTTATATTATCAAACCATAAATCCAAAGAGATTTTGTTTGTTTAAAATTGTGAAGACTAAGAAGAACAGTAGCCAATTCCTACAAAGATAAGGAGGGATAATAAAGTGCGCTGGACTCCAGCAATTAATGAGACAGAACAAACAGCAGTAGGTACATGCAGCAGCAGGGAAGGTATTTTTAGCTCCAACATTAGGCAATGTCATTACAAGCATGATTAAATCCAGCAAAAAGCTGCCAAAATGACTGAGAAATTGCCATCCCTGGAGAGATGCGAGACTGCACGGAGGGACAGCAGACAAGGACGGCCTAAGGATAACGAAGTCAGGCCTTCGACGGTTAGAGCGATCAATGACCACAAAAGCTGTGCAGACATTTCTCACATGCTGTCCACAAATCTAGATTCTAAAAAGCATCCACCTGAAGTCCTCAGCCAAAAGTCAGTCCCTCCTCCCCGAAGCACTAGTGTGGACTTGGCCTTGCACACCTAATACTAAAAATTATCATAGTAGATACTACTAATAATATGCATAACACTGATACAATAATATATAATATATATAATGCATAATATAATATGTATAATATAATAACATATATAATACTATGCTTTTAAAATGACAGACAGCAATACAGGCACAGATGTCTATCACCTCTAAAAATCCAATTTTAGGAAAAGCAATTAGAATTATTAGAAATATGGTCATACGAAAAATTTTCTATTGCTATTTTGCTTTGAGATGGTCAGGGAGCAAGCTACAAACTACAGTAGTCACTTTAGAGAACCAAATTTCATCAAAAGCAGTCACCTACTTGAATATTTTATCAGAATAGGTAAGGAGATGTCAAATACTCCGTTTAGATCATACAGAAATCTCTCTTCAGAAAAACTGTTATTACCACATGAAAACAGCAAGTTATAAAGAACCCTGAGCCCTTTGATATGAAGTTACCAACACACACAGAGTGAGATATCTGAAGAATGGTCATCTAATGTCAATAGCGGAAATAAGACTTATTGTGGGGATCATTTCATAATGTATAAAAATATCAAATCACTACGATGTACACCTGAAGCTAATATTGTATGTCAATTATCCTTCAATTTAAAAACTAAATTTAAAAAACAGTGGAGATAGCTGGGTGGTGGGATTTTGGATAATTTTACTCTTGGCTGCATGGCTTTTGTGTGATTTTTCTAGCAGAACAAAACTACAAAGCAAAGCTCAGGACCCAGACTGCTGGATTCAGATTTCAGCTTTTGGCCTAATGGGCTGTGTGATCTTGAGCAAGTTACTTAACCAGTCCATCCTTCCGTGACCTCACTTATAAAGAGGGCTAAAAATAGTCCCCAGGTCAGAGTGCTGCAAGAGGACTAAGTGTGTTAGTTAGTACACAGAAGGCATGAGAACACTGCGTGGAACATAGCTAGCCCTCGGGAAATATCTGCCAATAGGAGAAGCAGTAGTACTGCTAATACTAAGCTAGCTATTGGTAAAATTGACTGGTGCTCATTAACAGTGGCTGCAAAAGCAACTATTTCATGACCAAAAGTAAAAATGGGAGCAAGAAAACCTCTCTGCTTAAGTTTACATAACAACCAAAAAACCAAACCCTAAACCCCAAAAACCTAGCAGATCTACATACTACAAATATACATACATAGTAGATAAAGAGGAAGCTATGTAAAGATGAGATTCCTGAGTATACATTTTCTCCTAGGATCCGCCTTCCCATTTCGGAGGTCAGCAGGCACAGCGGACTAACAGAGTTAAAGAGGTGCTCTAAGTAATGGCTTTGTGTGTACAAGTCTGTGCTCTCAACTTAGCAGCAAAATAGAAGATGTTCTAATGAGGTTAGCATTTGTAGGCCAGAAGATTTGTCCTGATTAAGAAGAAAGACATCTTTAAAACCCCAGTAGCCTTAATCTACAACTGCTAGAATGGGGACTTGTATAAAATGAAAGTTACAGAAACACACACTTGACTTGTTAGGAGCTGATAAGGAAAAGCATGCATTATCCTGAACCCTGGATTCTCTTCCTTTGAGAGAGAGAGAATCAATAATGGAATTCAATAACATATTAGAAGGGGGTAAGAGCTATGGAGAAAAAGGAAGTGAGTGGAGCCGGGACGGAAGAAGGCGTAGTGTTGACATTTGAATAGGGTAAGTGGAGAAGGTGACACGTGAGCTTGGATCAGACAAGGGGAAGCTCAACCTATTTTACTCCATAATCATTAGCTCTGATGACAGTTTTGAGCAGGCTGGAAGCCCCCAGTGAAGACAAGCTAGTGGTTATCCCTGTGTGTCACTTATCCTGCCCACCCCTTTCGACTTTGATAATATACACGCTAGTGATTACACGAATATCCTGTTATAGTCAGTCTGTGCTGGTATTATTTCACTTTTTGAAATCTAAAAACACGAGCTTCTTAAATAATCTTCCCCATCAATATTTTTGGCAAATAAAAGGAATGAAGAATGAGACAAGTCATTGGCTCTTTCTGCTAACCCAACGTCCATTGCCCCATTTTCCAGTAAGAGAACCCATGTTTTCCTTGGGTAACTAAGCCTACCAGCCTTCCAACCAATGTGGCTGATGGCAGCCCCTACCTTTAGGGGTAAAGTGTATTACCAGGCCCTACAAATAAGAGTGCCAAATCCTCCGTGAACGCTACTACACAGTGTCAAGTTCAGGAGTGGGACACATGACCAAACCAGGTGCTGAGACACGGGGCACAACTCGCGGAAAAGAGGTACCGTCATCCGTGGGACTGCTCAGGTGGCAGAATGCAGGCCTGGAGTCACTGATGGAGCCATCCTTGCCACCCCTGGGGAAGGGAAGGAAGTGAGTCTGCCTAAAAATGAAGCCAGTCTAGAGGGAAGCAAGGAGAGAAACAGGAATAGAGCCGGGTGCCTCTGACAATACATTTGGGGGACTTGATGAACTTGGCCCTATCTCAAGAGGGCCACCCCATACATTTTTCACACAGTGGAAGAACCCATTTCCTTTTTTGATTAAATCACTGAAGCTGGGTTTCTGTCACTTGCAACCAAGAGTCTTGCCAAATACAAAGAAACCTTCGGGAACCGGGCTCAGTATTTTCCTTAGCAAGCCAACAACCCGTACACTTACCCGTTCCTGCCCAGCAGTGTCCCAGATGAGGAACTTATGAAGCTCATTTCCACAAGGCACAGTTTTGGTCATAAAAGATGCCCTGAAAAAGAGAATCAAAATCTCCATGTTACCAGGCGCCCCTACAGTCTTCACAAAGACTCCTGTTTCACACAAGTTCATCTTGCCTCAGCAAGACTCCAAAAGCTCCCTCCTGGCGGACCACTAAGAGGAAAGAAGGGCTGCTAGAGTCCTGTCAGCCAGAAGAAAATATTCTGCATTTTTTGTTAGTCCAACTGGAGGTTTAGGGAAGGAAAAATTTTTTAAAAAGCCAAGAATGAATTCAAAGCACTGTGCTTCCAAAAACACTGTCCTAAGATAGTATGCTCAATTGTTCTAAGATAATAGCCCCAAATCTCAGGAAAGAAAATAAAACCTAAGATTTTAAAAACATATTATTACAACAATGAAGGATGGACAGGGCAGCCCACATCACAGTGTGGGCCTTGTGATGGCACACACAGAAAACTGCCTTCCATATGCACCCATGCTATGCATCCAACCTAGTAGCAACTAATAGAATACCATATCTCATTCCCACCCTGCTTTTATACATGCAGGGATAAAGGTTGGTGGTTTACCAAATATTTACGTTTTCTCCATTAAGAAAAAAAAAAGAAAAGGATTTGAAACTCTCAGTAGATAGTGAAACACTTGACACTTCCTTCTTTTTTGTATATTTCCTGTTAATAAACATTTTCTTTGTGTTCATGAAAGACGTAAATATACAATACGTTGGAAAGTTTATACCCTTGACTTCTTTTTTCTGTGAGATAAAGCTTCCCATTCATTAAAAACTAGTGGGTCTCCCCAACAGTGGGACAACCAGACATGATAAGCCTCCTCATGTGATGGAATAAGAAGCACATACATCATCTCTGCAGCATTCTGGCCAAAACCAGTTCACCTGAATGTAATCATAAGAAACAGATCAGGCAAATCCAGAATGTAGAGCATTCTACGAGACAACTGGCCCGAATGCTTCAAGTAAGTCAAAGTCATGAAAAGCAAACAAAACAAAAGGCAGGAAGATTGTTTTAGAAGCTAAATTAAGAGAGAAGAGATAAAACAACCAAATGCCCCTTGGATACATCTGGAATTAGGAGGGAAAAATCTTTAGATGACATTTTGAGGACAACTGGGGAAATTTAAATTGAGACTATATGTCAGATACTATCATTGAATCAAAATTAATTTTCTAGGGGCACCTGGGTGGCTCAGTCGGTTAAGAGTCTGACTCTTGGTTTAGCACAGGTCATGATCTCAGGGTTGGGGATCAAGCCCCTCATTGGGCTCCACACTCAGCGTGGAGTCTGCTTGTCCCTTTCCCTCTGCTCCTCCCCCACCCTCTCTCTTCCTCTCTCTCTCTCTCAAATAAATAAAATATTTTTTAAAAATTAATTTTCTAGGTGTGATAATGGTATCCTCACTATGTTCTTATTCTCAGGAGAGGCACAGTAGAGTTTTTAGGGGTAAGGTATCAGGCTGTCTACCCTGTTTCCTATAGCCCAGCTGACCCACCATCCAGCACACAGTACAGCCCTACATCACTCAGCACCCATCCCAGTAATGTTTCCTCAACTTCTCCTACTTTTCCCCAAAACTAAGAGGCAAACTACACAAGTCCCAAGTAGAAAAACATATGTCCCTGCAATTCCCACACAACCCTCACAATATACTCGTACAACCCCAAAAGTTAACAGTTCTATTTATCAACCTACGATTGCACTAAATGGAAATTCTAAGCAGTTTTCTAAGTGATATGACCCAATATTATCAAAACCACAACTGTCCCATGACACTTTATTTCTTTTAAAGTGCTTAAAATATACACAGACTACTGATAGGAGTAAATATATTCCATAAATGGAAATGTCTTTATTACTTTTCCCATTACAAAAGCAATATACGGACATCCCAAAAAAGAAATTCAAAAAATGAAAGCAAAGGAGGAAATAGAAATCAATCGTCATGTCACCACCGAGCCACAATCACTGCTAATAAGTTGGTATATATCCTTCCAAATTATGTTTATACAGTGTTTACATCCGTAATTGATCATACTCTACATTCATTTTGTTTTCCCTCCACTCGATGTATCATGGATATCTTTCCATTTCTGTGAATACAGATCAACAACATCTAAAATGACTAAATATTCTACACCATGTTATGGCTTTATTCACTACCCCACTGATGGGCATTTTGGTCACCTATTTTCCACTATTATGATGATGATTAAATGAGTATCTTTTTTTTTTAAAGATTTTATTTATTTATTTATTTGAGAGAGAATGAGAGATAGAGAGCACGAGAGGGAAGAGGGTCAGAGGGAGAAGCAGACTCCCTGCCGAGCAGGGAGCCCGATGTGGGACTCGATCCCGGGACTCCAGGATCATGACCTGAGCCGAAGGCAGTCGCTTAACCAACTGAGCCACCCAGGCGCCCCTAAATGAGTATCTTTGTACTTATATTTTTGTGTCCTTATACAACTATTTCCTTAGAAACAGACATGCCACTCTGGGTGGGACCAACCTACACACCCATGTAGGAGATGACACCCAATGTAGAAGATGACCTACACACCCAATGTAGGAGATGACCTTCTCCCCAGCCAATCCTGATCTTTCAAATCTTTTCCAGTATGATAAGGAGAAATGATATGTCGTTCCCATTTTTATTATGCTTCTTATAACTTTGAATGTCATTTTAGTGTTTATTGTTCACTTGCATTTTTCTTTAGTAAATATTTAATTTGTGACCTTTGCCCACTTTTTGGTTTTTCTTATTCACTTGAGTATTTTACACTAACCTTTTGTAATAGTATATTTTAAATAATATTTTTTCTGGTTTAACCTTTGGCCTTTAACTTTGTTTAGAGAATTTTTCCGTAAACACCTTTGGTTTTGTTTTTACTTTGATATAGGCCAGATTTTCATTTGTTCCCAATAAATTAGGCACTAGGATAAATAATATATCAACCCTGCCCTTAAAAAGTTCTCAGGCTTAGAAAACTAAGTTCATGCCTTTAAAATCTTAGAACCAGAGACTTTTAGAGATGGAAAAAAATATGAAATATCCAGGCCAACCTCTTCACTCTACAGATAAGGGGGTGGAAATCTGAGTCCCGAAAGACTGCCTTGTCCATGGTCAAAGAGTCTATCAGCACAGTCAGGAACAAAATGCAGAGGCCTGCCCTCGCTTCCAGCAAGGTAGAATGAGTGTTTAGATAGCCCCTCAGTTTCCTAATCTGAGAAACAGAACCAGTATCTGGGGGCTGTTGTAGGGTCAAATGAGGGAATGATACCTGTGAAATTCCTGCTTGATACACAGTAAGTCTGCGAGGAACAGCTTTAGTATAGTCGTCATGCAGATCACATACACACACACACACACACACACACACACACACACATACACACACACTCATGTACACACCCCTCTCTGTTCCTCATTTCCTGCCACTAGAAAAAAAGACGACTAATATTTGAAATGACGACTGACAATCCTTGTTCTTTTGGTTGTTTGGGTTTTTTTTTTTTTTTAACACTTTTGCTAACATTCAATCTTAAGAACCTCAAGCATCTTTTCCTCTCTACAGATTACCTTCCAGAGTGGTGGAGCAGGGGAGCCTTGGCAATGCTGAACTGACTTCGTTATCTGTGGGAACCAAAATCTGGCATAGAAGTAACACAATTACCTTGTAAAAGTCGAAACAGAAAGGGACACACACATACACACACACACACACACACACACACACATATATGTTCAAGATGTCAACACAATCTGCTTGAATAGCAAAGCCAAGATTTTTCATTATGAGTCACAGAAGATGATAAGAATGAACTCTTTCGATGCTGAAACAATGATATTTTACAGGCCGTGGCCTTTCCCCAGTGGCAGTTTGATCACAGTGGGAAGAACAAGGGTGGACTCTGAAAGTGGACTCACTTGGTCTGAGTCATCAGTTCGCCGCTCATGGCTGTGTGTGCCTCAAAAAGTCACCTCGCTGCTCTGATTCTTGGAGTCAGCAGCATTATAGTGAAAAAGGCTCTGGGCCTGGGGCCTGAACTCAAATGTCTACGGGACCAGGCAGCAACCATATAAATGAGCCAAGCGGACTAGGTGTAAAAGTCATAGTGATAAAAATAATAGTAACAGTAAACAGTGGGAGCACTGTGGAAAGGAGAGAGCCCGCCCACCCACACAGAGCACCCAAGGCTCGGGTCCAGCTGGCTCCTGCCATGTGGGCATGTGCACCCCCTAAGCCAAGTCTACTGATTTTTTTAAAAGAAGCCAGAAATGCAGGTTTATTATGTAAAAATCTCCTGATTCTCCATTACTGGCTTAAAAATTTTAAAGCACTGTGCAGGCTAAACAAACCTCATCTACAAGCAAGAGTCCCAGTGCACTGAACCCAGCAGCTGGAGGATGAGCACTGCAGTCTGTATATAACACCTTCCAAGAAATACGTTTGTTCCTGCTAGCTTTAGTTTTCTGAAGCTGGAGTCTGGAAACAACTTTTTTCAAAATCATAAGAGAGGATAAATTTTGAGTGGGTTTTTTAATTGGGCAATTGAACTGTATCAGGAAAGGACAACAGATAAGAATGGAAGAGCCCATCCCAACCTTGACTCCAGAAGAAAAGTGAGGAATGTAGACAGAAAGCAGAACAGCACAGAATTTACAGTCACTTAACATTATGTTTATGAAGAAATTTTAAGGTATGAGAAAATGCTTAAGTTTGAAGTTTAGTGGAAAAGAACAATTCAAAATCATACCTACAAAAATGTTTCAAGACCTAAAGCTAGTAAGTGTACAGAAAAATAAGGACAACATTTCTGAAAAACAATTTGGCAATATCCATCAAGAGCCTTAAATATGTTCATATTCTTTGACTGAATTATTCCAATGCTGTGAATTTAACCCAATGAAATAATCAGAGGTACGTGCAAATATTTATGCCCCAGGATATACATCATACATTATTTAAAAAGTAAACAAAAAAATTATAAAAAACCTCAATGACTTAAATGGAAAATAGAGCCATTAAAAATCATTGCTTTTAAAAAAAAGTTTTTATTTATTTATTTGAGAGAGAGAGATTGAGGAGAGAGAGGGCAGGGGAGGAGCAGAGGGAAAGGGACAAGCAGACTCCACGCTGAATGCAGAGCCCAACACGGGGCTTAATCCCATGACCCTGAGATCATGACCTGAGTTGAAACCAAGAGTCAGACACTTAACTGACCGAGCCACCCAGGTGCCCCCAAAATCATTGCTTTTTTATATAATGATATATGTCAATTATATCTCCATAAAACAGGGGGGAAAATCCTTGTTTTTAAAGAACATTTAGTGACATGGAATTCATAATATAATGTTGAATTACTAAAGATTTTATATACACATAGCAAAAACTCTGGAAGAAGATATACTAGATATTTATGGTAGCTACTCCAGAAGGCAGATTATGGGCAGTTTGTTTTTTCTTATTAAGATTTTGTTTATTTATTTGAGAGAGATAGCAAGAGATAGAGCATAAGCAGGGGGGAGAGGGAGAAGCAGCCTCCCCAAAGCGGGGCTCCATCCCAGCCCCAGGATCATGATCTGAGCCCAAGGCAGACATTTAACCAACTGAGCCACCCTGGAGCCCCAGATTATAGGTGGTTTTTATATTTTCTTCACAGTTTTCTTCATTTTCAATTTTTTATTAGGATATAATACTTTTATAAAAAGAGAAAATAGTATTCCCATCATGTTTCTAAAGATTATGTGACATTATAAGAAAATGTTCAAAATATATTAAGAAGAAAACAGGATAAAAAACTGTATGTATATTATGATTCCAATTTTTATAAATTCTGTTTTTTTAGAGTGAATATGAACTTTTATAATCAGAAAAATTAGACTTTACTCTTGACTCTGTCAAGGAAATATACAGTAAAGTGTTCCTTTTATTTTGTCTTCTAAGAAATTCGTATTCACGAAAGAAAAATAAGGCAGAGGATGGAGAATGCATGTTGTGGCATGGCAGGTAGAATATGATGCCATTTTTAGTTTTAGAAATTATATATTTGTACACCTGCATAAACATAGAAAATACTTATAAAAAGCATGTTAAGTATGTACTTTGGACTCTAAATA
Source organism: Eumetopias jubatus (assembly GCF_037043125.1). Taxonomy (NCBI): domain Eukaryota; kingdom Metazoa; phylum Chordata; class Mammalia; order Carnivora; family Otariidae; genus Eumetopias; species Eumetopias jubatus. The sequence continues at coordinate 59,471,720 of NW_028274822.1, read as the reverse complement.
TTGGTGATGTAAATTGAAGAAAATGGGATCAGAGAGCTAGTAAAATCCTCTGACTTCAATTTTTATTTTACATTTTTATGTATGGTCTGAATTTTTCATAATGAGCATTATAATTTGAGGAATGAATACATAATTTTTTAATTAATGGACTATTTTTGGAGAAGTATTAGGTTTACAGAAAAAATGAAGATAACATACAGAGAGTGGAAACTCTGTTTATATATACATATATATATAATACATATACATAATAATAATATATCTATGCAATATAAAGAATATAATACATAATTTTTTAAAAGCCCAAAACCACTACAATGCATTTCTTAGACAAAGCAGGGTCAACAGGGTTTGACTGATTGTCTCCAAAACGGGTACCAATGATCCATACGGCTCCCCCTCTGAATGATCGCCTCCCACCATGAGGTGTGATTTATTTCCCCTCCCTTGAATCTGGACTGGCATTATGACTTGCTTCAACCAAGATGCTGTGACCCAAAAGATCCACCTCTTAGAGGCAAATAGTCTTGGAAGGGAGAAACAAGGTCTCCCTCTGGAGCAAAGCACAGACATGTTTACTGCCCATTATAAAAGATTTGGGTTCCCTAAACTCGGGGGTCCTCTCTTATAACTCAACCCACCGCATATAGTATATCATCTGATCCTCTTCACGTCACCCTACAGGAAATTAGTGCTCCAGGAACCAATACAAAATGAGAATACTCCAACTGCTGCTACTTCCCCTGTCTGATCCAGCATCCATGAAATGGACACAGCTAACTTGTTCTTGATGCATATTTTTTGTGCACATGTTTCTTTTTTTTTTAAGATTTTATTTATTTATTTGAGAGAGAGAATGAGAGAGAGAGCACATGAGAGGGGGAAGAGTCAGAGGGAGAAGCAGACTGCCCAACGAGCAGGGAGCCTGATGCAGGACTCGATCCTGGGACTCCAGGATCATGACCTGAGCCGAAGGCAGTCGCCCAACCAACTGAGCCACCCAGGTGCCCATGAACATGTTTCTTTAAGCCACTTTTAACTACAAAATGTAGTGATTTTCTCACCTACCCCACTCCAGCCACTGGCCTATCAACCAACTGCTGGAGCATCTACTTATGCCCTGCTATGAATCTTCTCCACTTACAAGTGATAGAGACAATCACCCCTGTGCTCATCAATCAATCCTACAGTGTGGCCAAAATACAGACACACATTCTTTCCCTTCTGAAGAAAATAAAACCTTTGCTCTCTGCAAAGAGCATGATATCTTCAGGGAGAAAATTTAGTGAGGCCAAGTTCTAAGACAGTGAAAAAGCAAGCACCTGCCAAATGGCACAGCAAAGCACATCTGGCAAAAGCATCTGTAGGAAAGGGGAAAATGGAATAGGAAAATGTCCCTATATTCTAAGGTTTGGGTCTCAGAAGTGAACAGTCCACCTCCCCTCCCCAAGCATAAGAATGGAAATGCTAACACTCAATTAATCTAGAAAGGAAAAGCCATCTGCCCCACAGTCTCTGGACAACTGTGCTGTGTGAGTGGACAGTATTTCCAGGTTTACTGGCAGGCAACTTAAAGCTCGACCTTCAGGGATTTGTCCTGTGTCTCATCTTCCATCTGGAAATAAAGCCGACGTGATTTGCAGAGTAATGCTCTTGGAGATCAAGGAGATGGTCTTAGGCTGAAGCCCAAGAGGACAGTCAGCTAGGAAAAAAGAATTATTAACAGGGACAGTAAGCCCAGACATCCTGCCTAAAAGTCACTGCATTTCTGTCACAAAGTCTTTACAGTCGGGATAGATTCTCACTGGCTCAGGTGAAAACAGCTTGAAGGCTCAGGCACAAAGTGACCTCTTGGTGTTTTGGAAGGAAGAAATGTGAAAGAGAAGAACATACAGGAACTTACCCAATGGTTGGGCTGATGTTGTGGTCAAAGTGATCCTGCACAAATCGACACACGATGCTTGATTTCCCAACCCCAGTATCCTGGAAAAGAATGAGGATACACAGCCATGAAGACCAAGGGTATCAGTTCTAACCTAGTATAAACATAGAACCAGATGACAGGAGAAGTTACTTCTCATTGGTAGGAGTAGGAGAGGATATTTTCTTCTATTTCTTACCAGTATTTTCTACAAGGAAATTGTACTGCTTTCGTAGAAAGGAAAGAACTATGGTAAAAATAAGCTTTAGAAACATGGCCCACATATATACAATAATTAACCTAGAAATCACATGTTCACAATATATGTGTCTCCAGAAATTCGAAAAATTTTCAAGGGGTCTAGAGGAGAAGTATGGTAACACACTGCATTGTTTTGGTAGAGATAGAACTGCTTTTGTTCAAAACCTTAGCACTCAAAAACTATGTAATCTATTTTTCTAGGTATCACCCAGTAAGACTTATGAATTCTAATGTCTGTATTTCTAACATTTGCTCTTCAGAATCTTATGGCTGCATAATAACCTCCAGTTCTGCTTAATTATAAAAAGGTCTCATCTCAATGCTCTTTCTGTTAAATAATTCTTTAAAGCTGATTAGGATAGAGGTCTACTATACATTGGAAATCAAATACATGCATTTCTTTTTTTTAATGATTTATTTATTTATTTATTGTTAGTGTTCCATGATTTATTGTTTGCATATAACACCCAGTGCTCCATGCAGAACGTGCCCTCTTTAATGCCCATCACCAGGCTAACCCATCCTCCTACCCCTCCTCCCCTCTAGAACCCTCAGTTTATTTTTCAGAGTCCATCATCACTCATGGTTCGGCTCCCCCTCTGATTTCCGCCCCTTCATTCTTCCCCTCCTGCTATCTTCTTCTTCTTCTTCTTTTTAACATACAATGTATTGTTTGTTTCAGAGGTACAGATCTGTGATTCAACAGTCTTGCACAATTCACAGTGCTCACCGTAGCACATACACTCCCCAATGTCTATCACCCAGCCACCCCATCCCTCCCACCCCCCACCACTCCAGCAACCCTCAGTTTGTTTCCTGAGATTAAGAATTCCTCATATCAGTGAGGTCATAGGATACATGTCTTTCTCTGATTGACTTATTTCACTCAGCATAACACCCTCCAGTTCCATCCACGTCGTTGCAAATGGCAAGATCTCATTCCTTTTGATGGCTGCATAATATTCCATTGTGTATATATACCACATCTTCTTTAGCCATTCATCTGTTGATGGACATCTTGGCTCTTTCCACAGTTTGGCTATTGTGGACATTGCTGCCATAAACATCGGGGTGCACATATATCCCTTTGGATCCCTATATTTGTATCTTTGGGGTAAATACCCAGTAGTGCAATTGCTGGATCGTGTGGTAGCTCTATCTTCAACTGTTTGAGGAACCTCCATACTGTTTTCCAGAGTGGCTGCTCCAGCTTGCAGTCCCACCAACAGTGTAGGAGGGTTCCCCTTTCTCCGCATCCCCGCCAACATCTGTCGTTTCCTGACTTGTTCATTTTAGCCATTCTGACGGGTATGAGGTGGTATCTCATTGAGGTTTTGATTTGGATTTCCCTGATGCCGAGCGATGTTGAGCACTTTTTCATGTGTCTGTTGGCCATTTGGCAAATACATGCATTTCTATCCACTCCCTCCAAACAACTTTGTCAAATGGCTTAAGGAATAAAAGACACAAATTCATAAGGTCAAACAGATAGGAGATGAGACACCAGACAAGTGATGTCAATGAAAAGCATGTGGCCTAGTAGTCAGTCACTGGGAAAGAAGAAGCTGGAACCTTGAGGGCCACCAGGGAGGAGAGCCATGGAGAAGCAAGACAATTCATGCCACAGAATCCCTGAACACGTCAAGAATTGGAGAACAGGCTGAAAGCAGCAGTAACTGTTGAAAGGCTGCACAGAAAAATACGCTTGGTGCCCCTGGCCACAAAACCAGAGGATGGACTCTTCTGCATTTCAAGAAAAGGTGGAAATTGAATCTCCAGGAAACCTGTATCAGACAGGGCTAGGCTTGGGGCCTTGAGATGCAGCTCACACGTTGCCCCGTGTGAAGCCAGACAGAAGAAGTGCAGAGTCCCCTCTGAATAAGAGGGAAGATCCTGCAGACCCTGACACATGCAATCCCCCAGCTAAAAGCCATGTTGCAACAGCCTACAAGTTCCAGTGCTAACAGACCTTTTGGGGCACATTTTAATCTATCAAAAATAAACACTCAGCTAAGAAATACCAAATGTTTATACCCATACAAAAAAAGAGCAGGATACTATTTTAGAAGATTATTCAATGAATAAGACTGACCTTAGAAATGAAAAAATATGATGGTAGAAATGGAAATTTCAAAGGAAGAGGTATAAGGTAAAATCAGGAAACTGCCCAGGAAGTAGAATGTACTAGAACAAAGCAACTAGCTCTGCTTTGAGCTAGTTGCTAGAGGGGTGGCAAGGCAAGGAGACACAGGATTCACAAACGATTGACACAGAGATGTCATCCTCGACACATGCTCATCGGAAAGGATCATGCAATCTATATGTGAACAGGAAACGACATAGCCCAAGAAGAAAAAAATACTGATATGGTTCTCTTCTGTTAAAGGTGTCTAAAAGCCTAAAGATCAAGGAGGAAATGTTGAAAAAGAGAAATGTGCTTTTCTTTACACTGAAATACAAAATTAGATTTGAAATATCAACTGGCAATCTGAATTCTTTTTATCCCTTCTCACGCTGCACCGGCGCCCCCTCTCCCCGGCCCCCATGCTTAGAGGACAGTTCCTGCAAATGTGGAGCAATAGGGGCCCCGGCTGGTGACACTCATCAGAACATCATTCTCCAGAAGGTCTCCTATCCCAGGGAGAGTGGCCTTCACTGGTTGTGAGCCATAATGAAACAAAAGCACCAAAGGCCTTTTATCTGCAGCGTGCACATCGATGTGCAGAGTTCAAAGAGGTGGCAACAGAATTAAAACACTAGCTCTCGGATTCCAGATCAATATGCCGCTGCTATTTCTGAGCCGAACCTTCAGGATGTATTCCAGCTAATGTGTCTCATAGTTCCCCAAACCCCACAACTCAGTTCTTTTTATCTCAGTTGCTTTGAACTCCCTCTGTCCCCTGGCCCCATGGATGAGCAGCCCATGTCACCCTTTAGCCCACACAACACCCAGAGAACGTAAAAACCAAAGGACAATGCTGCCCTACCCTTGAAGAGGAGGAAGACGTGCTCTTGCAAGGTGAACTGCTCTCTGCAAATGGCCAGGTGGGCAGGGTGAGGACCGATGTGTACTTTCACATATTTTTATGTCACAGAGCTCATAGTGTGCAACTCCTCCCATAGGAAGCTCTCAAGTTCATTATCCCACAAGAAATGCTAAACAATTCATCTTTGTTGTCTGTGCACCCCCAGAAGACACCCCTGAGATGGGAAGGCAGGGCTGACATGAGCGTCTGTCTCATCCCCAGTGTAGAAATGCTCTCTCTCTCGGGCTCACCACTGGGCCAGCAGGCAGTCAGCAAGCCCTGCCCTTCCCACACCTGCAGCGGGCAAACCCAGACCCACAGGACATAGAGCGCTCCCCTCCACTTCCACAGCTGGGAGAGGCGCCTGGAGGAGGGAGTACCCGCACCCACAGGCGGGCAGGGCTGCTCTGCCCAGGGCTCAGCACACAAATACACGCCTCCCGAGTTTTGTCCCTTTCGGGCCCTCTTTTATGTCCTTTTGGCTTACACCCAGGCTCCCCCTGCTTCCAAGCTTAGAAATCAGCCCTCTGGAACGCCTGCCGTTCCCAGCAGTGCCCAGAGCCCCTTCCCCTGCTAGCACCATGGCTCTTACTCTCTGCGAGTGAGGGGCCCCTGGTATGCAGACTTTGGCGAGACCGTGCACCTCATGATGAGGACTCTGCTCTAAGAAGCACATTCTGGGTCTCTCCTTTCGCCCTACCCAAGGGCTCCACTCAGAACACCCGGCTCCAGATCCCCAAAACAGCCCAACAGATCCACCAAGGCCCATCCTCAAAATGCCCTTGAGGATGAAACATTCAAAAGCCATCTGGAAATAATTCCTCTCTACTCATCATCTTCCACAGATAACTTGGGCTTGAAATACCAGCTTTTCTGAATAGTTAAAACAGCAAGGCTGCTCAAATTTAGACTGAACAATTCATTCTTCATTCAAACCCCGCTGTGTCTCTTTTCTTTTTACCATTTCACTCTTGAAGTTTCTCTTTCTCTCTCTCGTATATTTGACAGGAAAAAAAAGATTAAAAAACAAAAGGAGATGCAAAGTTTAAGTCTGTCTCAGAAATGACAGTATTCTTCACAAAGAACTGCTTCAAATAATCTTCTGTGGTCCGTGGCTTTGCACGGTTCCAGAAACGACCTGTGGCGGGGCGGGGGGGGCTGTCCCCCCGCCGGCCACCAGGGGAAGGCCCTGCTCAAGGATTGGGAGGGAGCCCGCCACCCGCCAGGAGACGGAGCGCTTCCCCCCCCTCCCCCCCCGAATCGCCTGCCTTGGTGAGTTCCTCTTCCTGCAGGAAACTGTTCGCCTGGTGACACACAGACACAAGAGGGAAGCGCCGCTGAGTCAGGCCTCGCGCCCGCGAAAACCTACAGGGTTGAAGCAGGAAAAGCTGAAAGCCCACTGGGTAAAGAAAGGCGTCTGTGAGGAAAGAGAGGAAGGGGGGACGGGCCGCAGCTGCCCACCATTCTCTAAAAGGCCATTTTATTTTTGGTGGGCTCACAGGGACGGAAGGAAACTCATCTCTGCAGATAGTTTTCCGTTCCACAAGATTATGAGACTAGCATAGTCCATCTTGTCCAGGCTCCTCATTTTTCAAAAGAGGAAGCTGTGGGACTTCCTCAGGGTCACACAGCTGGCTGGTAGAGTCAGAACCTAATTTTCTGAGTGCCAGTGAAATCCTCTGAAGGCTCTCACCAGGTTAAATCAACCTCCCTGCCAAATGTAAATTTCTTCCCCCCAAAGTCCATTTTCTAGAACTCCCAAGGAGTACTTGTATTCTTGTATCACTGCCTTCCACTGTAGCACCGTGTGTCCTCAAAAGAGATCTGCTGGGGTTTTGCTTGTAATGAAAGGCGGACATACTACTAGCTACTGGGGAGGCACTAGAATAAAACCAATTCTGATTCCACAAACCAGGAATAAAGTTCAGTAGAATCATCCCTGGGGGTAATCAATGTGTTACTGTATTCTCATTTGTGTGGTTTGGCATCAGATCCACAAGGCCCAGCGATCAGTTCCATCTACTTATGGGGAAATGGATGCCTTCGATGATATTCCTCCCATATAAGTCACTATCTGGGGCTAATAATGCAATCCTCCAAGAACCACCACTTATTCTGACATGACAATCTCTGCTGTTCGAAAGGTCACTTTTATTAATCACGTGTAAATCTGTGATTATGAAATCACAAACCACAAAATGCAGTGGCTGTCCTGTAAAACGCAGGGCATCCCTTGATGATCCCTTCCCTCCTGGACGACTGTGACAGGCTTCAAGGAGGCGTTCCTACCTCTCACCATAAAAAACGGTAGGTCCTAGGCAAATATACCACCCTACATAATCCTGCTCTCGTGGAAGACATCACTAATCAGTTGAGGATATGTTATTTTATTGAACCTGAAAAGGGCCTCAAAATCTTTGCAACCCAGCTCTGCAGACAATGAGTATGACTCAAGCAATGAGTGTTCCCAGGACAAACGGCTGTCTTCTGCCGTTGCCCTACTCTTCCCAACAGTCAACACGCTCCTACTGTCTCCTCCTCTCCAAACTCACGAAGTACATTATAAGCCAACATGCTTCCTATGGAAAGGAAATGACAAGCTAGACCAAGAATCACAGACTCAGAAATTCCATTCCTAGGAATGTAAAAAAAAATAAGCACAAAAAATTCATGGAAGTATTATTTATAAAAATTAGAAATGGCCCCCCAAAACCACTATAAATTAAATAACTTGTGGCACAGAGAGGAATCTCTTAAGCTTTCATTTCATGCCAACCAAATGTCAAAGAGGCAGAATATGATTTGCCCATCATGTGAACTATGGAAATGATCATTTCAGCATCTGCCTCTAGTCTAGGACTCAGAGAGAAGCCACATGGCAAGGGTTTTTTTTGCATTTATTTGTTTGTTTCAGTCATCCACTTATTTAAGTGTTTAGACTTTGAGCCTTACGCACTTCTAAAAAGTCTAAAGTGCTTACACATTGATAGGGAGTTAAGTTAGGAATTTAGGAGGACTGTGAAGGTCAGCCAGGTTTTATGGAGGGAGAGAAACAGCAAAGAGAGGAACGGGCAGAACCATGCGATGGCAAATGGCTTGATCTTTGGACCCCAAAGGTACAGGAAGCCGAGAGCACCATCAAGGACACTGGACATGCCCCTCCGCGTGCACGAGATGGCCTTGTGGAGAAAAACTACAGACAAGTGCAGAGAACAGTGACTAGTGATTTGGGGCTGTGTTGCGTGTGCCTGCTTATTAGTTCCACTTCGGGGCAGATGGGGAAGAAATGTCTAGAGGAAGTGTGTGCTGCTGCTGAAGAGATGAGGTCACGGAGGAGACAATTTCCATTTCCTGCGGCTGTAGGGCACCTGGCCCAGGGCCTCACCACCACGCCTGTGTCAGCTGGCCAGGTCCCCACATCCCAGCCAGGACTCCTCGATGGCACCACCTGGCCTTCCCCAAACCCTGGATCCACCCAGAAGAGAAAGCAGAACAGGAGTTGACACAAAGGAATATGCTCTGTCAAGCACATCCCAATCCTCGAAGCTCTGCAGTCTGTACCTAATTCCAAAGAAACCCCACAGAAAGGCAGCACAAATTCCATATTAACCTACCAAGTATTTTTTTAAAGCTTTGGCTAAGGGTAAGAGGATACACACTCCCATTCCCCTCCTCTGCATGGGATTTATGACAAAGCAATGGGCAGAATACCCCAATCACTCAGTCGCACCACTGCTTCTGAGGAACCTGAATTGGCCAGACTAAGGACTCAAGGTCAAAAAACTGCACATCACCCCCAGAGCTTCCAGTAAGCTCCGTGGAGAGCTCCCATGCATCACTTCAGTTCTGTCTCTGCAACACCCTTTCCACAGGAGAACTGAAGTACTTTGTTCCTCGATGACATTTAAAGGTTTATTGGAATTACAGACTTAATGGGTCTGTTTGCCCCTGAGCCCTAAATATCTTTGGCACCGAAATGAAAAGGGTTCAATATTTATAAATCACAGTTACCACTACCAAAAGAAAAGGTGCTGTGAAAACAAAAAAACATCATTAAATTCAAGTCTATAATGTGCTTGTTTTATTATCACACATTCTACAAGATTTCCGTTGGTGTGAGACCTCTGCCCAAACAGAGTAAATATCAGGCTTCACACTATGATCTGGGGAAAATTTGAACTAGCAATGCAAGAAAATCCAACTATAGGCATCCCACTGTGTTTAGGAAACCACACCACAAAATTATTTGAGGAAAATACAATATAAATTAAAAGCCCCTGAGCATTCCCACAAACAACTTTGCTATACCTTTGTCATGGTTATTTTGAAACATGTCAATGGTGTGCATTATAACAAATGTCTCAAAATCCATTTACAAAGGGAACCTAACTACATATATGACATGAGGAAACTGAATTGTCTCATATTGAAACAGGTGGGTTCTGCCCCGAGTCTGAGAGTCACTAAACTATTTTCTTTATCTGCCTCATGGTGACAAAAATGCTTACAGACATTACTTTAAGCATGTAAATAACATAAGTGAAAATTTTTTTAAAGATTTTATTTATTTACTTGAGGAAGAGCAGGGGGAGGGGCAGAGGGAGAAGCAGGCTCCCTGCTGAGCAGGGAGCCTGATGCAATGTGGGGCTCAATCTGGGGACTCCAGGATCATGACCTGAACCGAAGGCAGACATTTAACTGACTGTGCCATTCAAGTGTCCCAATAACATAAGTGAATTTATGCATTTAGATCAGTGCCCCTTGGGCACTAGTGAACAAAGCTTGGAAATGTCCACAGTTCTCTAGATGTATATGAGAATAATGTAAAGTCAACATACAGAGAATAAGAGGCCATTGTTTGGGGTGCAAAAAGTGACCAGGAGACATGTAAAAATATCCTCCTAGGTAATAGAAAGAAATCAGCAGAAACGAGGAGCATGAAAACCACAAGAAGGAGATAATTAAATGGTTCCAAAGGGGACAGAGACACATGTATTCACTTTCTCTCACTGGGTCCTCACAACAGCCCTCTGTAAAGCGGAGGACAGAAGGCACTGTCCACATTTCCCACGTAAGGAAACCAGGGTCTACGGTCCTACAACTAGTAAAAGCATCATCAAGGTTCAGGCATCCCTTTCCCCACACCCAGGGCTCTATTTACCGGCCAAACCACTTCTCTCCAGAAGGCGTGCATCCATCACACATCCACTCGTCTATTCAGTGCCTGTGCATCAGCAATATGAAAGGACAGGAGATGAGAAAATTAAGCCCAATTCCTGCAGTCAGGACACTTACACTCAGACTTAAACTTCACAAAGGAATCAAAGACAAGAAGTTAGAGTGATCGCACCGAGGTCATTGTCCAAGCAATCACCGATACATCAAATGAATGACCAATGGCCATCTTCCAACACTGCATTTGCTGGCTAATCATTTGAAATTCAGAGAGCATTTTTCTGTTGAAATAATGCTGTAAATAAATTATGATTATTTCCCAAACTTGCAGCTGAACTATAGCACTCTACAATGGAGAAACCTGATCTCTGTTTATATCTATAGGATAACTTATTTGTTTCCATGGGAAAACTTACTCGAATTTCAAACTGGGGATTTTAGCCAGTGAGAACCAGATGCTCAGGCTTTCAGAGCAAGCAGAACGCCCTGGGAGACTAAAGAGATCTTTGTTGAACAAATGGTCTAGCAGATTTGGACTCCAGCAATATTGCCAATAGCACAAATCTTTCATAGGAACAGGAGCGAACAAAATAGTAATATGGGCAATAAGAAAAGCTGACATTTACTGAGCACATAAAAAGTTCCAGGCACCAAGCTAGGCATTTCATAAGGAAAGTATCCATTATTATCTCTGAGTATTGCTTCTGCTCTATTATATCTCTTCTCTCTTTCTGGGATTCCAGATAGGCTCGTATTAAACTTTTTCACCTTATCTTATATGTCTTTTATACTCTTTTCTCTGTTTTCTATATTTTTATCTGAGTTTCAGTTTGGAGATCTGATCTAATTTCTAGTTCTTTCTACCAATGTATCTAACATGATGATAATCCCATTTATTGATTTCCCCAACATCAATTATTGTATTTTTTCTGTCGTAAAATTTTTTTATAGTTTTTGATTGCTTGCCAACTTTTGAAATCATGACTTCTATTTCCTTGAATATATTAACATTTATATTTTACATATTTTAAAGTCTACATCTGGTAATTCCATTATCCATATCCTCTGTGGGTCTGTTTCTATTGTCTGTGGAAAGGTTAAACTGCCTTGTCTCCTCATATCTCTCATCATGTTTGATTAAGTCTTAGCATCCTCATTTTATAGGAGGGAATCGCAGCAACCTGACCAAGGACATGAGTGTCAAGGCTAAGACTCCTCCCCAGATCTTCTGTGACTCTTAGGTAAGTGTTCAAAAAGAAGAGATGGTCATGTTTGGGGGACATCACCCAGCCCCAAAGAAACCAATGCTAGGAAGAAAATATTTATGATATTTAAAACTACCATCCCCTTTCTACTGTTAAGTTTATTTGCCTCTCATTATTCCAGAGTCGGCAGATCTAGTAAATTCCAAAGTTTAGAAATCTTTCAGGCATGGATGTTCTGGCCCCAGTGGTGAAGTGTCTTTCGGCCCAGCTGGTGGCAATGTCCTCGGAGTCGCAGGAAGGCCGAAGACACAGACACAGTGGGAATGAGGAAAGAGGAACACTGGGGCTCTGCCCCTCTCCTTCCCCAGCTCTTACAGCAGCCCTCTCAGCCACCGTCTCTCCTCCTGCCTTACTTCGCCGATAAGCTGAAGAAGGAAGACACTCTTTAAAAGAGGAAGGGCAGCTCCCAACTCCTTTACTTCCGTTATTCTTATAACAGCCCCACTGCTTCTTGGCATTTCTCAGAGAGCAGTTTGTCCTCGTGTACAAACCCTGTGCAGCTAAGCAGAAATATGTTTATCTAATGAATTTTAGAAGGTGTGACCTTAACCACTTAAAAAAAAAAGGTAACACAATTTTTTACTTAAATCGTACTTCCTGATCAAGGAACCAACCATCCTTTGGCCACCTTTCTTTCCTCACAAGCAACCTATGTGTGGGCTCTTGGCTGGGCCAGACAGGTCACTGGACAAATGACAAAGACATAGGCTCCCCTCTTCATAGAGGGAAAATCCACTGATTCATGAAATACCTGGCCTACAATAGGCACCAAACACGAAACCTCAGATTTTATTATATTATGGAATTTTTCTTACAAAACACTCAATATTCATTGTTCCCGATTTGTAGAGCTTGCAAATGAAGATAAATGATGATCATAATTGTAGTAGCCAGCTTCTAAAATGGTTCCCAATGATCCCGACCCCCCGTATTTGGTTCCCTGCGGGTGGCCTGGACCTAATGACTTGCTTTTAAAAAACAGAATATGAAAAAAAAAAAATGAGTGTCACTCCCGAGGTTAGGCTACAAAAACTGATTGCCCTCTTTCTGACACTCCTGCTGGCCCTCTCACCTGCCGGCTCTGAGGAAGCGAGACCCCCCTCATGCACGGGGGCACCACGATGCAGGGAACTGAAAGAGGCTCCAGCCAACAGCCATCAAGGCCTCAGAGCACGTTTACAGGGGGTCTCAGCAACTGTGTCCTGCCAGAAACCACCGGGGGCACTTGGAAGCAGACCCTGCCCTCCCCATCCGTTCCAAGGTGGCTACAGCCCCAGGAGACACCTGATTGTAGCCTTGTAAGTGACCCTGAGCCAGAGGACCCATGAAGCTGTGCCCAGATTCCTGACCCACAAAACAGTGAGAGAGTAAGTGCATGCTGTCTTAAGCTGTTAAACTTTGGTGCAACTTGTTACACAGTAGTGGATAACTAAGACAGATATAGCAGACATGTATTAAGCACTGACTCTGAACCAATTTTATTTCATCCATGCAGCAGCCTTAATGAAGTAGAGTTAAGCCTCCTTTGCAGAGCGGGAAGTGAAAGTTGAGGGCAGGTCAGAAGTATGAGAGGGTGGTCCGGATGCATGATGATGGCAAAGCTGCATGGGACTCACGAGGCTCTGCCGCGAGAGCAGCGATTCCAAGTCCTCCTCTAGGAACCACTCCCAGGCCCATGAGAGAGGAAAGATATTACATGACTTTAACTGACAAAACCTATTTTAGAGTGATTTAAGCACTGAAGATAAACCCAAAGTCAGCAAATACAGTTATGGTAGATAAAGAGCTACAATGCAAAGCAGTAACTCAATCTTAAGGGTAAGCCTCTAGGGAAAAAAATCACAGCATGCAAGATCAGAAAGCAGAGAACGGGGGATTTCAGAATTTGCTTTTAAGATCTCATTATAGACATTTCAGAGTCGCTTTGAGTAACCGTTCACACAGCTCCCTGTGTAGGGTTGCGATGTTTTATGAAGTGCCTTTTCATCTCATTAGAAACATCCTCCTTCATTTAATATCATTTCCACACAGTGAGTCAGCAGGGACTCCAACACCAGCAGGTGGGGTGGGAGCTATTTTGGTTCTTCTCCTCCATCCACACACCCTTACTACGGTCCTTAGGAGCCATGACAAGACACTTCAAGGGAAGCATAGGAATGTTCTCCTACCCAGCAGTCAGGCCATGGCCTGGATGGTTGGTGCTCGAGAGTGGGAAGACCGAGGGAGAAAGGAAATATGGAGGACACATCCGGGGAGCTCATTTCCTCATCTCTGGGCTTGAGAGAATCCTATTAACCCACTTCACAACTGTTCTAAAGAATAGCTCATTAAATTAATCCTAAATCTCTGTGGAGAAAATGTGTAATGGCAAAGTCTCAGACAAAAGGCAAGGCAAACAATGACCCAACAATGTACGTGCCCAAATACCCTGGAGAGCGAAGGTGCTTATCAGGGAGCACCCTAGGCTGATGTTCCCCTTTCTCACCACAGCCTCCCCTCCCTATCCAGGGGGCTTCTAACACACACACACACACACACATACACACACGCACGCACGCACACACACGATCCTAATAATGGACACATCAACACATCAGAGCACATCAGAGCCACAGCACCCGAGGACCAGCCAGGGTGCTGTGCCCTTGTCAGAATCTGATGGCCTCATGTTATTTCCCCCACCACCAGGCAAAAGTCAAGCTGCAGCTCAGTGGGGGCGCAGCTATGAACTGAAAGAGCGAGTCCCTCCTCTGTCCCCTCTGCCGCTGGACCCCAGGCAAGCACATTGCCTCTTCACTCCCATCACCCTTCTGTAGGATGAGTCATGGGTGTCAGACATCTGACACCCCCCAAATCACACATTACCTTTGCGGGTGAGAATGTGAGAAGATCCCTCATCAGATTCTCACTGTTACTTATAACCTAAATATTCGAAAGATCTGCTGAATCCATAGACACCCTCTGACTCCCTCCCATTCTGAATGCTGAGCATCTCCGTTTCAGGCTACGCCCCTCCCCATCTCCGAATGTCTGTGTTCAAGGCAACAGTGGGTACAAAACCTAGAAAAAACAAAGCTACCACTGCTTGTCCATCTCAAATCCACATACTGCTTGATCTCAAGGTCAGTGCTGCTTAATCTTCTACCACCTTGCTTCTGGTTCCCACCCACCAAGGCAATCTGGTGAACTCTGAAGATGTTGTAGGGTACACTGTCCTGAGGTCCCACCCTCCATGCTGCACTTCCGGAGCAGAGGTCCTAGCAGCCGTGGTCAACTGGTCATCCCCACGAGGGGCTGGATGAACCATTCACAGACACACACATACGCATGCATGCACACGTGCACGTGCACGCACACACACACACACACACACACACATGCTCACACACACAGCTTAGAACTTGGAATCAGAAAGGCCAGCACTTATCACTTGTATGACATCAGGAAGGGAAGAAATGGTGCTTGCTGATAAGTCCCAGCAAGATCATATGTCCCTACCCCCACAGAACTCCTGGTCTAGGGAAGAAGAGACAAGTAAACTGAAGAGCATCACATATCATGCATGGTAAGTGCTATGACGGGGAAACAAAGGGACATCTAACACACGTTTGAGAGATCAGGGAAGGCTTTGTGGAGGCAGGGACATTAAATCTGAAACCAAAAAGATGCATTCGCCAGGCAAGGCACAGAGTAGGACTGGAGAACAGAGGAAGAGAGGTGGGGGAGCTGAATTGTAGCAACAGGAACAGAGCAAGGGGAGAAAGAAAGTCTGTCCAAGAATTGAATTTAGTAGAGGTTTGAGGTTTTTTCCTCTGGGAGGCAAAGATGCCAGCAGCTCCCCATGACCATGTGGATGGAGAGCCCAGGGACTAGCAAATGCTCCTTCTGCCCCTTCTTCTGGCTTCTCCTGCAGATCCCGCTCTGACTAGAACCCAGTCGGAAGCTTAAAGAAGCTAAGCCAGAGGCTCTATCTCCCCTCTTCTGATATTCTCATACATTTCTCTGCAGGGGATCTGAAGCACATGTGTGCATGTGAAACACAGACACCGTACACCCCCACACACGCATGTATGCACATGCATACAAATGCATGCACACACATGCACATCTGCATGCATGCACACATGCGTACACACCCCACACACGCTCTGCTACACTGGTCTGTTCTGCATCATCCTAGATTATCCTACTGTCAACTTGGCTAAAGCAGGGATGACATTTCCCAGAATCCCTTTCTCCATAGGGTTCTGGGGTAGAATTGGCCAAAAGGGGAATTTGCAGGAAGTCAAGAATTGCTGTTACACTACTGAAGGTCTTCAGCACACAGGTAGAAAGAGGTTCCCAGCACAGCCCACTTCTGCATCCACCTCTTCTCCGGACTGTGGCCCCAGACCTCCCTCCAGATGTAGGCAAGAGGCAGAGCTGCCCACGGACAGCTAGCTACCCCGCCCCCTGCAGGCCACTTGCTGTTGGCTGTGTCAGCTTCTCAGAGCTTCCGTGACAGCTCCACCCAACCACCGCACTGGTATTTGTCTGGTTTGAGGGGTTTCCTCTGATTTTCAAGCTCCTTCTTCCAGGCCTCTCCTTGCCCCTCCGCCCACACTGGTATCAAGTGTGACAACCGTGGTGAATCCTTTCCCATAATACAGTAGCTCTGCTTCCCTGAAGGAACCCTAATTAACACTGATACACCCACCAGGAAGAAGCACCTGGAAACAGGAGCAGGAGAACGCAAACAAATGTTCTGCAGGCTAGAGAGAGATCAGGCCAGGAAGAGCAATGTCAGGATGATTTAACCACCAGCACAGAGCATCACTCAATCAGAACAGACCCCAGAACACCCACAGGCCAAGGGCATTGTCCTAACCTGGGTAAGGAGTCCGGAACTTGTCTGAGCACAGTGAGAACCAATGAAATCCACCCAGTTGTGGAGCTTTAAGAGGACTAGAGGGAAACCAAAGGAGGAAACAAAGACCATTTAGAAGGCTGCTCTTTCATTGGCTGTATTTTTACTGAGCACCTACTATGTGCCATCATAGGTGATGGCAGCCAAAGTCTATCATGTCAGTGCTAAGACTCTAGAAGAGCTGGACCTGTACTCTATGCTCAGTTCTGCAGGGCAGACTGAAAAAACAGTTCATACATCCCGACTACAGTCACTTTGAAAAGTTAGCATCCTCAGCCACCTCACTCATATGAACAAACACTCAACGCTTCTCAGATCACCAAGCCGAGATTCATTGGAATATAACTACCTGTAGTGATACCTTAATGAAGATACTAGCTGACAGCAAATGTGATTTAATCAAATGAGACACATGCACACTTACAGACTGCATAAGGAACAAGACGGGGAGATGACCATCTTCTCACAGCTGATCCACCGTCCTGACTCTATCACGGTTCCAACAAAATAACAACCATGACCCATGATGTATTAGGAATCGTCCTATACTTATGAAGGTCAACTACATCAAGGCCTAGACACGATTAGCACACTAGCATCAGGAAAGGCACTTGCAAGAAAGGAAGGGAGTATGCCAGAAGAAGGGGAGTTGGCCTCTGGAGTGTGAGCAGAAACATCCCCCCATCACTACCATGCTAGCTTGACTTTTTCATGGTTTAGAATTCTGATTTCATGTCATCTGGCACTTCCACACGTGCTTAAGAGACTGACAGAGGTTAATATCAAGTATTCCTACATCACAGCTACCTGAAGAATCCACTGCACAACACGGCCTCTAAGCAGAGGTCAGCAGAAACCCCCAACTCCCCACCATTGCCCAAGCCCCCAAGATCAAAGATGAGGCATTTCTGTTCTTTTATCATCCAAATGAGATAGAGCGAGTGTGTCTGCAGATAAAGACAGACACTCAGATGCAGACAAATTTCCCAGGAACAGCCTGAATGGGTGTTATGTTGATAATAAGCAGTAAAGCCATGGAAATATACTCTGAATGCAATATGCTCTCTTATACCGTGTCCTCAACTGCTCCCCAGCCAAAGACCAGCTGAAGGTCAGGAAGAAAGCAAATGACTGCAGATCTGCTCTTCACTTGATATTAAATTGTGGAGTCAACCTCATGCCCTTAATGCTATGGTACAACCCTGGTCAAAAAAACACCTGCAACCCCTCCAACATGGAAAACTAATCTAAAACCTTGCCAGAGGGTAAGAAGTTCCCACTGGGGGCACCTGGGTGGCTCAGGCTGTTAAACATCTGCCTTCAGCTCAGGTCATGATCCCAGCGTCCTGGGGATTGAGGCCCAGGCGTCATTAAAAAAAGAAGTTCCCATTGACAGAGGTTAATATCGAGGGCACTGAAGTGAGCCTGTCCTAAAAAGTCAGTGCACTCGTCCAGGTGAGTTGAAATTGGTGTCTCCAACAAAAATGGTGACTAAGGGAAAATTAAATGGAAGACGGTTAAAGACATCAAGGCAAAAATGGAGCTTCTGGGCTTCCAAGTTCCAAATCACAATATCAGTGAGCTTTTAATAATGCCAATCATGTTATTCATAATGACAATGATGATAGTTGACATTTTGTTAAGCTAGACTCTGTGCTGTTAACTTACATCATCTCATTTAATCTTCAAACCAGTTCGATGAAAGATGTACTATTATCACCCCTCACAGTTGGGAAAATAGGTTTAGGGAGGTTCAGCAATTGAACTAGCCCACGCCTCAGAAGCCTGAGCTCTTGACCTCCATCCCAACCCTACTGCCTCTTGATGAACACCGTCTGGGCTCCTAATTATGTGACAAGGCCCAGAGATGCAAACAGGTATGATGGTCATTTCTCTTCTACCTAAGCACGTCCTGCGTGCCTAAGCCTGGCACTGTGTCGGGCACTGGAGATTCATTAGGATATCTCCTTTTTTTAAAAAGATTTTATTTATTTATTTATTTATTTATTTATTTATTTATTTAAGAGAGAGAAAGCACGAGCTGGGTGAGAGGCAGAGGGAAAAACAGACTCCCTGCTGAGCAGGGAGCCCGATTTGGGGCTTGATCCCAGGACTCCTGGATCATGACCTGAGCCGAAGGCAGACATCCAACTGACTGAGCCACCCAGGCACCCCTCAGTAGGATATCTCTTATCCCATAAGTGCACAGGCTACATACATGGGAACAAGAAATGGAGGCAGACTTCAACGCCTTAAGAGCCCAGAAGATGTAGACTTTTGTTTTAAATTCCTCCTCATGACACAGAGAGACAGCTAGTGGTGCACCATACACAGGAAAAATCTCTTGCCCACCCTGAGGTATGACTGCTCACATCCAGTGGTGAGTTCCTTGGCACCCCACAATTCCCCTCAGGTAT
Organism: Eumetopias jubatus; assembly: GCF_037043125.1. Taxonomy (NCBI): domain Eukaryota; kingdom Metazoa; phylum Chordata; class Mammalia; order Carnivora; family Otariidae; genus Eumetopias; species Eumetopias jubatus. The sequence goes on along the minus strand of NW_028274822.1, from coordinate 59,452,749 downwards.
GATGTGTGAGAATATGCCCTTTGTCAAAAGTTCATGAGAAGCTAAAACGATGGCCTCTCTCTACCTTAACCTACATTCTAAAGGCTCTGTGGTTCATAGAGCAGACTCAGATTTATTACTGCATTTGACCATCACAGTGACTCTGAGGTCATTATTCCCATTGTGTGGATAGAGAACTTGAGGCCCCGCGCAAGTCACAGTCACACTGGAATGGGCTAAGGCCAATACCAGGCCTCTGTCTCCTGGTACTTTCTTTCCCTATCACTAAACCATCTTCAGGCCACATCTGAGTCTTAAGATGTCAACAAAACCTTATAGAGTCTCAGCATGTGAGACCTTCAAACGCTGGGGAGGAAAAAGTCCAGAACTGAGGAATCTCAAAGTGAAGTAACAGGCAGTTTGTAACTTATAAACAAACAACTTTGGTTAACTTTTATATTAAAAAATAATTTAATACAAATAAGTACAGACAACAGGATACTCCCACAGTGCAGGCGACCTTCCTGCTCATGATGATATAAGGCATCAGTGCATGTTTGAACTTCACATACCAACACTGAAATCACTGTGTGCATCCTCTAATACATGTATATTTACTTACAACCTGTATACATGTGCTACTGTACTAAGATATTACACAACATATAAAACGTACACAGAAACACAATTCTAAAAGAATGACATGCTAGTTAGGATCTTCTCAATACTGTGCCATCAAAGCCCAGAAATCTACTGGATGCCAAAGCTGGCAAACTGATTTCACATTTCTGTTAATCAAAAAAGCCTCAACAGCGCCACAGAGGGACTTCTAATAACTACAAGCAAGCACTGGGGAAGGGACTCTCGGTGTGTCCTTCCACACAGGCCAGGAAACACAGAGAGACAAAGCTCCCCAAAGCTACAACTGTGTCACGTGAGGCGGAAGCTGGGGGTGGCCATCTTTTCACTCAGAAGGAAGAAGGAAGGAAGCAGCCTGGAGACAGCGTGCCCAGGGCTGCTGGTGACCCCAGGATGTTCCCTATCTTCCTGAGGCCTTGGTACATGTGGGAACCGCCCAAGGCAGCCCAGCAGCGGGCTGCCCCATCTGAAGCTTCACACACACACACACATACACACACACACACACACACACACACACACACACACACACACACACACCCGGGGAAACATCTCTAAGGACTTTCTAGATAAGCCCTGGTCACATTACATCATCACCGATCCCCTCTCCACTCGACCCCCTCACTTCCTTGTCACATCGTCACACACACTGTTTTTTTACAGGCACTAGCTGAAGTCAGTTTCTACCACAAGTATTATTTATTACATCCAAACGATAGCTTAATAATGTGCCACTCTACCATGGTGGCTGGAGAATGATACATCAGAATAACGATTTCTCCTACCTAGAAAAAGTCCACATGCGGAGCCTGGAAAAGATCTCCACAGCCTGATGTCCAGGCCCTGCCAACAGCGAAGTCCATCTGCTTCTGGCCAGAACATCAGGAGGACACATTTTACACTTGAGCATATTTCGTCCACATTGTGGGCCACAAGCATGACTGCTACACATGCACGCGGAATCTAAGTTACAGAAAGCAATGTGCATCTTCTAATTTGCCAGCGAATGTTCATTTCTATACTCTAGCTTTACGAAAATACAACTGATTGACTCTATTTAAAAAGAGAGAGAGAGAAAGGAGGGGTGCCTGGCTGGCTCAGTCGCAAAAGCATGCAATTCTTGATCTCAGGGTCATGAGTTCGAGCCCCACGTTGGGGGTAGAGATTACATAAGTAAATAAGTAATTTTTTTAAAAAAGAAACTTGAAAGAAAAATAAATGTGCTAGGAAAGATGATGTGGTAGGAAAGACAGGAGTGAAATCATCATTCTGGTTTCAATTTGGACCTTATACCCACTCATGTTTTGGCTCTGGGGACCAAAGATACTCTGTCCCTACTTCCCCCACTGGACTCTCTCTCAACCAGGCAGGAAGATTGCAGCTCAACTGAGGCAACCAGGCCAAAACTTTACAGGTAGTAATTTGGTCAGATGACCCAAAGGAAGTATGTTTCTTCACTTCGTGGTTTGGACAACTGTGGAGATCAAGAAAGATATTGCAGACCTTCTCTGAACTCAGAGCACAAACTTCTGCTCCTCCATGACCTAACCACATGATCTTAGCAGCTAATTTCAAACTCTGGTTTCCTACCTGTAAATCTGGTGCCTTCCCACAGTGGCACAAAACACTCTCCCGAGTGTATGATGCACCTGGAAACATGCTGGCAAATCTGCCCAGAGAACCTATTTTGTGTGCCTGCCCTCTCCCCTCCAAAAAAATCAGTATATTTCAGAATAAGTCCCCAGAGTCCCGACGTATGCCAAACCTGCATTTTTACCACAAGATCGGATCCTTTTCTGTTAAGTGGATCTAAATGGCCAACTGTATCTGCAGGGGCCAGGAACACAGGGTCAGCCAGGACACACAGATGGCAGGTGCATCCTGTCATTTTGCTGACCAAAGGAAAAAATTGGGGAGCTTGAGTTTTCCATTAGTGTTTTCTTGATTCTTGATCCAAACTAGCTAGCTGCTTACGCTCCTGCAAGACAGTAGCAAAAAGGCTGATGGGCATCACTATGCTGCTTCCTTCTTTCTCCACAAAAGCCAAAACATAAATCCCCAGTATACATACAATTGTTCTTGCCAACAAACATCTCCAAAATATGCCCTCATCTGTTAATGTGCCACAAATTCATAAAACATCCCATACCCTCCCCCCTCTGACCTGTTAGTTGAGCTACAGGCTACATTTCAATCTGGAGCTCAGTTTGGGGAGACACAATGGCCTCATAGGAAGAAAATAAAGAAGAAACAGCTAATGGCCCTCTAGCCCAAGGGTCGAGGGCTTTCGGGGCCCACCCTTTTATTCTAGGACGCAGCCACTGTGTGGCAGGGCAGGCCGAGGAGACCAATACAGTTTCAGTGTGTCTCCGTTTGCTGTCCCAAAAGAACAACTAGGCCCTGCCTCCCCTACAGGTGAGAATAGCAGTCACTATTTCTTTTAGTATGCACACCACGCTATAAAAATTAGAGACACCCTCTTTCCTGGGCTAAGAAATCAAGCCCTAGTAGCCATTCTTGGGAAAAAATTTTGAAAATCTTCATCATAATTGTTTAACTCTTCTTGGTTATTCCCTAGCTCTTTTAATAGGAGACTACATTAGGGGAACAGAAAATAATCAAGGAGTAGAATGCATGAAAGCTGTAAATAATGATAAACCCCAGCTCTCCCACAAACTGTGAAGGGGAGCAGAATTTTGTGGGGGTCAGAGCATGGGTTTGGGATCAGACACAAGGAATTTAAATTTCTTGCTGAGTCTCTCTGGGCAATGTTGCCTCATCTGTAAAATAGAAGCAGTGGCAGGGCCTATCTCAGAGGATTTGTGAAGATTAAATGAGGTAATATATCCATAGCACTTAGAACAGCACTGGCACATTGCAAATGTTCAATAAATGCTCATTATTACCATGATGATTACACAGCCACTTATTTTTTTAAGCTTTTATTTATTTATTTATTTGAGAGAGAGAGTGAGCAAGAGAGAGGGAGCACAAGTAGGGGAGCAGTAGAGGGAGAGGGAGAAGCAGGCTTCCCGCTGTGCAGGGACCCCCCCCCCCAATGCAGGGCTCCATCCCACAACTCCGGGATCGTGACCCGAGCCAAAGACAGACACCCAACTAACTGAGCCACCCAGGCGCCCCTACATAGCCATTTAAAAGAATAAAGTACATCAGTAGTGCTTGTATGTATGGGAAGAGCTCTAAGATTCACTGTTGGATAAAAAGCCAAAACAGATTGTTGGTTGCCAGAGGTTGGGGTGAAGGTGGGTAAAATGAGGGAAGGTGGTCAAAAGGTACAAAATTCCTGTTATAAAATAAATAAATCCTGGGGATCTAGTGTACAGCATGGTGACTAAAGTTAACAATGGCATATTGTATATTTGTAAGTTACTAATAGGGCAGATCTTAAAAGTTCATAAGAAAAAAACTTTGTAACTATGTGTGGTGACAGATGTTAACTATACTTACTGTGGTGATCATTTTGCAATATATACAAATAGGGAATCACTATGTTGTACTCCTAAAACTAATACATTATTATGTCAATTATATCTCAATAAAAAGGGGAAAAAGCCATATGCAAGTCTGTAATCACTTCTTTATTTTTTTTAAGAAAAATCTATGTGTATGTAAGCACACACAAGCTTGAAACAGTTCTTTTAAAAAAAATCACAAGAACATATTAACAGTGATTGTCCAAGGTAGAGAAGCCTTCCCTTTTCATTCTGTACCTTCCGGTAACACTTGAATTTCGTAATTCTATACAAAGTATCCCTTGTATTCGTCCTTAAACTTTTTTTAACTATTATTTATTTATTTTTGTGAGGGAGAGAGAGAGAGAGAGAGAGTGCATGTGCACAAGCGTGGGGAGGGGCAGAGGGAGAAGCAGACTCCCAGCTGAGCAGGGAGCCCGATGCGGGACACAATCCCAGGACCCCAGGATCATGACCTGAGCCACCCAGTCACCCTCCTTAAACTTTTCTTAAGAAATGTAACATTTTCCACTAACATTTCTCCCCACACTCCTGTCCCGCCCCCCACCTTCACATGAACAAAATTTAAAATGACCATCACCTAAATCACAGAATCTTGACTCTATGAGATATGCCATGAGTAATCTGTAACAAAGCTGGTGAGGTGGAATTAAAGGAAACTCACTGGAAATTGCACATAATCCTGAGAACCCCAGGGAGGGTGCTTCCTATCTCAGTGCCATTGGCCAGAGGTGTCCTCTGTGGTTTTGGTGGGAAAATACTAATACTGCCAATCTAAACCCTCTTCCCCCTGGGAACTAATTCCTCACATTTAAACTATATCAAACGTGTAAATTGTCTACCCTCGTCTTTTGTAGTAGTAGTTGTTGTTGAGGTGTAATCTGGGTAACACATAATTAGCTATTTTAAAGTGAACAACTCAGTGGCACTTGGTAATTCACAATATCATGCAACCACGACCCCTATTCAGTTCCAAAGTATTTTCTTCATCCCCAAATAACTCTATGCTCATTAAGAAATTACTCCCCCATTCTCCCCTCCGCACAGCCCCTGGCAATCACAGATCTACTTTGTCTCTGGATTTACCTGTTCTGGATATTTCATATAAATGAAATCACATACGTGACGATTTGTGACTAGTTTCTTTCAATTAGCATAGTGTTTTCCAGGATCATCCACAGTGTATCAGGATTTCACTCCTTTTTAAAACTACTGTTTCATCATATGTATAAACCACAATTGTTTATCCACTCAACCATCCAAACTACGTGGGTCGTTTCCACCTTTTGGCTATTGTGAATAATGCTCTTATGAACATTCCTGTACAAGTATTTATTTGAGAACCTGTTTTCAATTGTTTGTGTATATGCCTCAGAGTGAAATTGCTGGGTCATATGGTAATTCTGTTTATCTTTTTGAGGAATGGCCAAACCTGCTTTCCACAGCAGCTGTACCATTTTATATTTCCACCAGCTACATATGAAGGTTCCAAAATTTCCCCACATCCTCAACAACATTTATTTTCTTTTTTTTTAATTACAGCCATCCTAGTGGGTGTGAGGTGGTATTTCACTGCAGTTTTAATTTGCATTTCCCTAATGACTAATGATGTCAAGCATCTTTTCACGCGCTCTTGGCCATTTGTATATTGTCTTTGGGGAAATGTCTATTCAAATCCTTTGTCCATTTTTAAACTGGGTTATCCCTCTTTTTGTTTTTGAGCTGTAAGTCTATTTTACATATCTGGATGTTAGATCCTTACCAGACATTGGATTTGCAAATATTTCCTCCCATTCTGTAAGTTGTCTCTTTACTTTCTTAATATTGTCCTTTGATGCACATAATTTTTTAATTTAAATGGAATCCAACCAATGCATTTTTTCTTTTGTTGCTTATGCTTTTGTTGTTATATCTAAGAATCTATCAGTAAATCCAAGGTCATGAAGATTTAACCCTGTTTTCCATTAGGAACTTAAGAGATTTAGATCTTCTATTTAGGTAATTGATCCATTTTGAGTTAATTTTTGTGTATGGTATGAAGTAGGGTTCAATTGAAACATGTGGCTATCTAGTTGTCCCAGCACCATATGTTGAAGAGACTACTGTTCTCTCACTAAATGATCTCAGCACTCTTGTCAAAAGTCAATTGCCCATAGATGTATGGGTTTATTTCTGGAATCTCAATTCTATTCCTTTGGTCTACGTGTCTATTCTTATGCCAGTATCACACTGTTTAGCTTATTGCTGATTTTTAGTGAGTTTTGAAATCAGGAAGTGTGAGTCCTCCAACTTTGTTCTTCTTTTTCAAGATTATTTTAGCTACTTGGAGCCCCTTGCAATTCCATATGAATTTAAAGACTGGCTTTTCCATTTCTGCAAAAAAACAAAGCCATTGGAATTTTGACAGGAATTGCACTGAATCTGTTCATCACTTTGGGTATTATTGCCATCTTAACAATAATAAGTCTTCCACAGCCTCCTCAACAAATGGTGTTGGGAAAACTAGACAGCAACATGCAAAAGAATGAAACCGGATCACTTTCTTACACCATACACAAAAATAAACTCAAAATGGATTGAAGACTTAAATGTGAGACATGAAATCATAAAAATCCTAGAAAAGAACACAGGCAATAACTTCTTTGACATCGGCCATAGCAACTTCTTTCTAGATATGTCTCCTGAGTCAAGAGAAACAAAAGCAAAAATTCAGAGGGAAACCCTTGTACTGATGAGTACAGGGTGTTGTAATGGAAGTGTTGAAATCACTATATTGTATACCTGAAACTAATATAACACAACACTATATGTTGACTAACTGGAATTTAAAATAAACTACAGGCACCTGGATGGCTCAGTCGGTTAAGCGGTCATGATCCCCAAGTCCTGGAATCAAGCCACGCGTCAGGGTCCCTGCTTCTCCCTCTCCCTCTGCCACTCCCCCTACTTGTGTGCTCTAGCTCATTCTCACTTTCTCTCAAATAAGTGAATAAAATATTTAAAAACACAAAATAAAATACTTAAAGAAAAAATACAAAATTCCGAGTAAAGGTCAAAATTATGAATATCTGATTTTTAAAATTTTATACCTTATTGGATGGATTTTTAGAGATTTAGTTAAAAGTGCCACTGAGTATGGACTTTATTAAAATTTTCTCTTTATGAAAAAAATTAAAAATAAAAATAAAAACACTTATACCTTGAAAAATAGTAATAAGTCTTCCAGTCCATAAACATGATACATATTTCCATTTACTTAGGTCTTCTTTGATTTCTTTCAGCAATGTTTTTAGTTCTCAGTGCATAAGTCTTTCACCACTTTGGTTAAATTTATTTCTATGTATTCTTTTGGATCCTACTGTAAATGGAACCATTTTGTTAATTTCCTTTTAAGATTGTTCACTGCTGGTATACAGAAACATGACTGATTTTTGTGTGCATCGTTGCCTTATTCCTTGTCTTCGAAGGAAAGATTTCAGTCTTTCACCATTGAACATGGTGGGTTTTTCATAATGCCTTTTATCATGTGGAGGTAGTTTCCTTCTATTTCTCTTTTTTTTTCATGATTTTATTGTGAAAGGGTGCTGGAATTTGTAAATGCTTTTTCTGATTGAGATGATCATGTAAGTTTTATTCCTTCATTCTATATATATGGTGTATTACATTGATTGAATTTATGTTGAACTGCTCTTGCACTCCTGGGATAAATCCCACTTGGTTATGGTGGATAATTTTTCTAATATGCTGCTGAATTCCGTTTGCTAGTAATTTGTTGAGGATTTTTGCATCAGTATCATAGGAATCTTGGTCTGTAGTTTTCTTATCTTGACCTTGGTATCAGGGCAATGCTAGCCTCATAAAATGAGACAGAAAGTATTCCCTTCTCTTCTATTTTTTTTAGAAGAGTTTGAGAGAGATTGATGCTATTCTTTAAATATTTAGTAGCATTCACCAATAAAGCCATCTCATCCTGAACTTTTTTTTTTAAGTAAAGTTAGTTTATTTTACCTGCAGCTCTTCCAATATAAACTGAATGTAAATGCTGATACTGAGAAATATTAGGAAGAATTAAGGATAGACCTCAAGATGTCAAAACATCATGCCTTCCAATCCATCCTCCATGAACTTCTTATAAAGTGCCATAAATTTGGCCACAAATGCTTCCAAGTGATAAATGGCTTTGCTACCGAGCTGTAGACGATGTTCATAGTAAGCGGCCATCTGGGCCACTTCCCCTTTCAGTTGTCCATCACAATTATGTAAAAGTTCTGAGAGAAGGCCCTTCATTATTATTTCAGGAGGAATACAATGAGTTAGAAGCTCATAAAGTCTTCCACGAACTTCAAGGAGCCTTTGTGGAGTCTGCTGACTGACAATAGCGTTGGCCGTCTCCCTGAGATACACCTCCCAATCTGTTTCAGGGATTTCTTGATCTGCAGTAAAAGGATATTGTTGCACTCTGCAGGCTTCACACATAAGTAGGGCTTTTCGGAGATTCCTGCACGACTTCTCTGCAAGTCGATGAGCCAGTTGTGAAGGAAGATTCAGACCTTCCTTCTTGCACACAGTAGATAACACATGACAAATATCTTCAATCCTGGGAGCAGGCACACGAACTGCCAGGCACCTACTACGAATAGGTGGTATCACTTTAGATGTAGAATTGCAACACAAGATCAGTCTGCAAGTGGACATATACTTTTCCATGGTTCTACACAAGGCATGTTGAGCATCTTTGGTGAGTTTGTCAATAATACCACTTTAAAATCTCCTTGAGTGTTTGTTTCAAGTTGCTGTGATTGTGCCACTGTTTTCAACATCTCCTGAATTACTACCCGGTCACTATTTCCAGCATCACTGGGATTAACTTCAAGGTGATAATTGCTTGCAATAGTGCTAATTTCAATTTTCTTTTTAGATGGAGTCAGGTTGCGCAGCTGGGCCGCTTGCTCCTTGTGATAGTCCAGGCGTCCCAAGGAGCAGGGCCGGTATTTGTCCACCCAGAGGCTCATGCCTGCTCGAATTCCCGGGGTCAGACGCTTGAAAGTCCCCTCATCCTGAACTTTTTAATAATTGATTCAATCTCTTGTTATAGGTCTGTTCAGATTTTCTATTTTGGGAGGGGGGACAGTTTTGGCAGTGTGTAGATAGATTCTAGGCATCAATCCATTTAATCTAGATTATCTAATTTTTTGGCATACAACTTCTCATGGTATTCTCCCGTAATTCTTTTCATTTCTACAAGATCAGCAGTAACATCCTCACTTTCATTTTTTAATTTAGTTATTTGCTTCTCTCTTTTTTCTTAGCAATCTAGCTAAAGGTTTGTCAATTTTGCTGATCTTCAAAGAACCAACTTATGGGGGTGCCTGTCTGGCTCCCTGGTTAAGTGAAATCGGACTCTTGATTTCAGCTCAGGTCACGATCTCAGGCTCCCGAGATCGATCCCCATGTCGGTCTCCATGCTGGGTGAGGAGTCTGCTTCAGATTCTCTCATCTCCCTCTCCCTCTGCCCCTCCCCCCACTCAGGCTCACTCTCTCACTTTCTCTCTCAAATAAATAAATAGAATCTTTTTTTTAAAAAAAAGAACCAACTTTTGGTTTCATTAATTTTCCCTCTGATTTTTCTAATCTCTGTTTCATGTAAGTTAGGTTATTGATTTAAAATCTTTTAAATGCAGGCATTTGTAGCTATAAATTTCCCTCTGAGCACTGCTTTTACAACATCCCATAAATTTGAGGGTGTTGTGTTTTCATTTTAATTCATCTCAAATTATTTTCTAAACTCCATTGTAATTTCTTCTTTAACCCATTGGTTGTTTATGAGTCTATACTCATTTTTACAATATTAAGAGAAAAACTTCCAATGTTTTGAAGCCCTAGTTCTTCCACTTTTTGGATCCAAGTTCCTCTTACTAGGGTCCATTTCTTCACCGGTTAAAGGAAGCACAGTACCTTTGTTATTTTTAATAGAGACCATAAAATTTTATGTTAAAGAATAATTACCAAAGGTAAAACGATGACCCTCATAAGATATAAAATAAACATATGTTAAAGATTTTATTGACCTCATTATTAATGAGAGTATTAGTAAGATGTTACAATCAGTTCAAAGGAGAAGTCAGAGAAGCACAAATTTACATGGATTAAAGGAATGATCGAATTAATGGTTGAAACGAATTTACAGATATACAAGAAACTGGCTTTTCTTCATAATGGGGAGGGATAGTCGTTTTAACCACACAAAGAGCTTTTTTCCATGTCTATAGACAGTAACTATTTTGCATTGCTACCAGTTACCTACAACTTATAAAACTGTAAAACATATCAAAGGCAAGGAAAAGGCCAGAATCAGATACCTTGGAAGGGTGCTCTCTACACAAGGCACAGCTTTCCACCTCACTAGTGCTGACCAGGTAATGCCTAGAGGTCACTTTTCAGATAGGCACTGTATAAACATTCAGGTTTTATGATGTGACTGAAGGCAATACTTCATGTTCAAGTAAACGAGATAGATAATTCAGATGTTATGTATATCTTGTTGATTTTCAGTAACAATTGTTTTATAGCTTTCAAGCATATTTTCAAGCACATATGTTATTTGTATACCTGTTAGGCATTCTCCTCAGATGCCAGTAATGCCTGTATAGGGAAACTTACCACACAGAACTGAAAAAAAATCACAAAATCAAGGAAAATAAATGATTTCAAACAAAACTGTATCAAAAGTAGGTCTGTGGGCTGAATTATTAAAGCACTGTCATAGGTCTTCATTGTGCTGGTAAGCCTGTCAGGGCCTGTTTGCAAGTGCTTTATAGTCATTTATCCCATCTACGTTTATGAATAAAAACATATCTTTTATTAGAAGACAAAAGGCCGTGAAGGAAACACTGAGAATGAATGTCCTCCCCACTACACTTGCCCCCTCTGGGCTACTTTAACAGGATTTGGCTGTCCTTCCATCACATTAGCATTTCTTTACCCTTCCTGCCCAGACAAATGGGATGATTCTTCCGACAGGAACTTCCCAGAAGGCCCAGGGACTCTTCAATGGGACGCAGCAACAGACAGTTCGCACCCCAGGATCCTTTGAACCCCTCAAAAACTTCCTCTTGCCGTTTCCACCAATCCTGCACCATGATATCATGATTCTTACCCAGTCCCATCCAAGTTGCTCTTTTGGAAAGATCACCTTAACTTGAATTTACAATTCCCTATGATGGGCCTGTTGTCTCCTGACTCTGAGAGGCTGACACTCTGGCTTTGCCAGGTGCTCAGCAAAGGGGTCCACTCTAGGACCAACAGTCTGTTGTTGAGATCTGAGGTCAGCTCTGGACAGGAGAGAGGGCGGCGAGCTGGAGCCCCCAGGACACCACAGGCCCGGAAGCCACTTTGAGAGGCCACAGACTCCCTTTCCTTGCCTGGCCCAAGGGCCCCCATAGCATCAGGTGGCCTGTGGACATTGAGCAAGGGATTGGTTCCGTTCATAAAAGACGAAGGAGCCATGGGGAGAAACAAGGCGAAGGTCTCCAAATGAATTCCGCCCCCCATCCCTGATGGCAATCTCAGGGTTCCTGTGAAAAGTTACCACACCAGAGGGAACTAAGAGGCTCCTGCCACTTCCCAAGGCTGGAACAGCAGCAGGGGCTCCCAGTGCGCAGTGGGGTCGATGGCCAGTGCGCCCTGTGGCTGCAAGCCCCCCAGGCCGGGAGGCAAGGACCTCTGCTGCCCCTCACAGCCCGCTGAACGCAAGCAAAACCCTCTGGAGAACTGCTTGTGTGCACGCAGGTGTGCACCCCGGCCAGGGAGGCATGGCAGCACACACACACAGGGCAGTAGTGATGTGGGGGAATGCGGCTTCCCCGTGGCCCACCCGAGAGGGCATGAATCCCTGACGGGCTGCTTCGCAGGGCAGGGAAAGGAAGACCCTCTGCACAAATTATGTGCCATTCCCACTGCTAAGGAAAAAAAAAACCTCAACTGAGTAAATTTCAAGGATCTTACAGGCTTTACTCAACAACTCATGAATCAGACAGCATCCCATCTAGCAGATAGAGAGGAGTTCCAAAGAGCTGTACAAAACAAGAGGCTTTTATAGGCAGAGGAAGGAAGGTAAAGGAAGTTTCTAGCATAGAGTGGGTTGTTTCAGACAAGGTCACCTTCCTGTGTGGGGACAAAAGGCATCTCTCAGGTGGATGACCTCACTAGTGACAAGGTAATGCCTAGAGGTCAAAAGTCCTGGCAGAGGCTGACACTGCCATGAGATCAGGTATGATGTCTTAATTTCCTGACCTAGGCTTAACACAAGTGACTCCACTGTGGGCCTGTTGTCTCCTTTTTAACACCAGGAAAGCCTCATAAATTCTGACTCCACCGCTTCAGTTCTCACGATGGTCTCTGTCACTTAGCGCCGGCACCCAGTTCTGGAGCTGCCTCCCTAAGGACCTCATCTGCCACATCCCTGGCATGCCATTAACCACCTCTCACACTTCCCAGCACACGGTGCTCCAGCAGAGTCTCACCTCCTCAAAGCAGCACCTGCCAGGGGCTTGCCCAGGACCACAGGAATGGAGGCCACGAGGAGCACATCTGCCCTCTGTGAGCGCCACATCTCATCATGGCCTCAAAGCCTCCTCTGAGGTCACGTGCTGCCCCTCAGATCCCCATGAGGCAGTGTCACACATCATTTCCCCAAGGAAACCTGCTTTTCTGTTTACCCTCTTTTGCTATATATTGAAACACTTGTAGCATTGGTGTGACAGGGACTGAGGAAGATGTGTCCTGACGGCATGAGTTGCCTGTGGGTGAACATCAGCACATCAACTGAATTCTAAAATTTGCATTTGAAAAAGGAATAATATCTTTACTGTAAAGTGATGTAATCCTTGTGCAATAATGCAAATTATATTAAGCTTCCAAGCAAACCAACTTGTTCACCTAGAAGCATTCGGGAAGTTGGTGACATCTACAATTCTTCCTAGAGAGGAGTAACTAACTCTTAGTGGGAACTTAGCACATGGCAGGCATGCTCCTTCCTGGGTTCTCTTTTTACTTCTGCTGTGTAACTATCACAACAACTCTGTGAGGTAGACATCGTTGGCAACGTTCTACGGTGAGGGATCTGAGTCGCAGAGAAGCTCAACAGCACAACGTAAGGTCACACAAATAGCAAGTGACTGAGTCAGGATTCGGTCAGGTGGGTCTCACTAGAACCATCTGCTCTTCCACGACCCCATCTTGCTTCCCTCTCTTTCAAGTCCAGAGTTTGAGAGAAGAACCAATTCAAAGTTCCAGTCAAGGCCTGAACTCATATTCTTCAAACTCACATCGTGGCAATGACCTGGTGGGAATGTAAAAGGTGCGGAGAGGGAAACCTGTCGGGCATCCCCACTCTCCCCTCATCTGTTAGAAACAGAACCCTGAGTTTTAGCTGGGCACTCGGTCACCCTTGCTGGTAGAAGCAACCATAGGTCTAGGTTCCGGCAAACAGGACAGAAACAGAGACAATGTGTTGGCCTCATAAGCCACCAAACCCACCCTGAACCAGCCACCAGGACTAACAGAGAAGAAAGAAATTATTTCCATCCTGCTTCAGTCACTACACTTTCAATTCTCTTGTTGCAGCAACTCTGCCCCAGTCCTAATCAATGCAGCTCACTTAAGAAACTTAAAAACCTATGTATTCCTCTAAATAGGATAAGAATTATCCTTACAGCTTGTTGAACCCATTCATTTCCTTTGCACCCCACTTCTTCAGAAGGGGAACAAGATAAATTCATCCTGTGCCTTGTGTCTGAATTCTCACAAATTCTAAATCCTAATTTATGAGATTGATTTGTATAGTATGACACTATACCAGTATCACCATCCATTTCTTTAAACCCATGTTCTTCCCAATGTCCTTATTTGGAAAATGCCACCCACCCATATTTAGCTACTGGGCAGGTGGCCATCATGGTCTCCCAGTGGCCCAGGCTGGCATGACATCATTCAAACCAAGGCCATGCTCACTGGCCTGCTGGGCTGCTCCTCTTCTTCAGCAGCTGTATCTACTTGCACCCACGGAAGGCCCAGTGGGGTTGCCACGGCAGCGAGCATCACTGAAATGTTGCAGGCTGGCTGCCTGCCAGGACCAAGTTGTTGGTAATCCTGTCTTGTTGGGAAGCATTAGGATAGACAAAACTCTTTTTATGACCATTCAGTAATAAGAGCTTTTAAAAGAAGCAGAAGGGGGTGGGGTATCTGGTGGAACCCTCTGACCTATTCAGAGACCCTGGCTTGGATGCCTTCTGCAATGTAGTATTCCAGTCCCTTGGAGCAAAACAGACCATCATTACTTGAGATTATATAATAGGTATGGGTCAATGTGTTCTAGCCTGCCATTTTCTGCCTTCATGACCACCTATTACCAATCCAAGATTGATTCCGTTGTGACACCTGCTACTCTCCCATGACTAGAATAATAAACACAAGCAAATCACTTTGGCCATTACATTTCTGGTGAAGAGCTACAGTAGAGGATGACATATGTCTGCTCATTAGAAGTAACACGTAATTAACAGCATTATTTATCCACCCAATACCAAGCCGTATACGGAAAACAAATAATTTCACAAAGGGAAAGCAGCAGCATCCTCTAAATCCTGAGTTACAGATACTCTACCACCCACTCAGCCTTTACTACAACCTAAATAAATATACTTTTATATTTACATTACATATAATATCCATTTATATTACATGTGCTATATATTCATATTATATAAGGAATTATATTACATTATGTATATTACCTGCTACAAAAGCATGACTGAGGCTAATCTTAAATTGAGACAGATGGAATCACTAGCTATGCTGACAAAAAGACTACTACAGAATTAAACTGACATAGAACTGTGCTTTCCATGGCATTTGATTGGGAATTTTATGTGCTTGACCTTGTCACGGTAGCGGAATCCATCATCTATGGAAAGTCATAAAACTGAGAGTGTCACCTTGGCACACTATTCAAAACTAATTAACTGAACCTGTTAGATGCATAAATCCATTGATCCCTTCTCACAACTGGTACATAAGACATTTATAAGGCAAATACGGTCCTAAATTTCAATAGATATTTGAGAGAGTAGGCTAGAGATATCACAGATTTAAAACAAAAATTATGAGCCCTTGCCCTCTCTCATGCAACAATAATTCAAAACACTGCCACCGAAACTTTGCTGGCATTAGGAGAAAACTTGGAAATTCAAGTATGATAAGAAAGTACTGTGCTTTCAAAATAAATTAGTGTATTCTAACACAAATTATACACAATTTGAAAGCGAATTAATTACCACCATGGTCTGAAGGCTTTTTAGAATCTGAAAGTATAACCCACTTAGGACTTCCCCAGCCTTTGGCAAATCTAATAATTAACAAACATTTCCCGAATTGGCTTCGGATGCGTGATATCATATTAACACTAACAACAGATATTTACAAAAAATTCCCAAGATGAATGCCAGGATGAATGATGATGTTCTGAGCCATCAAGGAATTTATAAGTGAACAAATACAAACTCACAAACAGGGGGAAATGTTAGCTCTACCAGTCAACAAATGAGCAAGAGGGAAGTGGGAGGGTAGGATGCCCCCTCAGTAACAAGAGAAGGTCCCTCCACACAGCCTCCAGGGTCACTGAGTGTCACCTATGAGGAGGTCCTGGACCAGCTCTGGTCCTGCACTGTCCCCCAGGGAGAAAGGACCCATGTTAAAAGATCTGTAACAACAGTGGGTAGCGTGCTTCTAGAGCGTAAGTTCTAGGTTTATGATCTAGAATAAAAATTAAATGTTTTAATAATGACAAGATACTACTTTCTACATCAAGATGGTCAAGGGTGAGGAAAAAAACACTCTTTTTTTAAAAGAAGAAATAGATGTTGACAGAATAAAATCACATACAACATGTCTGGCACACAATCCTGGGGCAAAAGAGACAGGCTTTTGATCACTTGGTGAGTCTTTCCCTTCATGAGGCTCACGGACACAGTGTTTTGGTCCTAGAGCCAAAGGAAGCTGTTTGGTGGCCAGGGCCAAAGAGTGCTTCCCAGTGCCCCTTCTGACTTAAGACTCTGTCATCCCCTGGTCGTGTCCACTGTCTCTTCTGCACCAGTCACTGAAGCCAGCTGTGCAAGGGCTATGTGGCCTCCAGGCCCTGTACACCTTCACCTTGCCAATCCCTTATCCCTATACGGGCTGGCTGGGACTACAGAGCCTGCTGGGAGCCAAGACGAGGTTGAGGTGCCATGTGGTTAAGACTTGCACAGATGCTTCTTCCACAGGGATCATTCTCTGGACCTCCTTGGTCTCTCTTATCTGGGATCCTTTCCCCACCCCCACCCTGCCTCTCCTTTCCTTCTGCTGCTCAAGACCTTCACTTAATATGACTCATTCCTCCACACTTGCCCACTGCTCACCTGGGATGCTGGTTGCACCTCTTCAAGCCCATGGTTACATTTCGCACCTGGCTCGACAATCTCACCAATACCCTAAAGTTAGGGTTGGAGGTTGAAGTGGTGTCTTTAAGCAGAATGGAATTTTACAGGAAAAAATGCTGGCATAGAAATAAAAAGACATACAAGGAACACAACAAAATGGTCAGAGCTGCATGGAGGGCCTGGAGTGGAGTAAAGAAAGAAGAACAAATTAGTTAGAGCTAAAATATAAGAAAGGCTGTACATGGGCCTGGGATAACAATGCGGCATGAACTGAGGACTATGGTTCATTGAACCCTCCACACCTGAAGGACACAAATATGGGGTGGGGTGAGGGCCATAATTCTGGTTAGCTCAATGGGGTTTTCAGGTAATTGGAGAACCCACCTGGGGAAATAGATTTTGGTGCCAGCCCCACAATGTCAGGCTGGCAAGGTAAGTCCGCTGGACACGGTTCACCATGGGCTGCCTCCAGGGTCACTGCCATTCCCAGACACCTCATCCTCCTCCATCCCAGCTCCTGGGGCCCCGGCTCCTGGACAGAGGCCAGGACGCACGCCTCTCATCAGTTAGACTGGGTTACGTGCCCACGACGGTGCGGCCGCAGAGGTATCTGGCCTTCTTGGCCTCTGCTAAGGCAGGAACTGCTTCCCTCGGAAATCAAGGCCAAAAGGAGTTTCCTAAAGTAAAAGACCAAGGTCTACCACATTCCTTTCATCGAATTTCGTGGGTTGTACAACTCAGACCTGCTGCGGCGCACCCCTCCAGAAAAAGTGTGTAGTGCAAAGGAGAAGAGCTCTTGGTTCGGACACCTTTCAGGTTCTCTAACAAGTGTTCTCTGCATGTGATCTGGAAACTAAGCCAATGAAGTCTCCCATTCCATGATATCTGAGGATTACAGGCAACAAAAGCACGAACATTCCAGCTAAGGTGAGGCCTGTCGATTCAGAGAGCAATGACACGTGTCATATGTGTGAAATGTCACCGTTCACGAGGGGGAATTCCCATGCAAACCGGAAACTGAGTAGGGCTGTGTCAGGTTCCACCTCAGAGCGAAGTACCACACGTCCCAGCTCGGTGTGACTCCATTTCCCCACCACTTTCCAGAAGAGAGTGCCATAGCAAAAAAATAAAGATACTATCCCAATAAATCCTCAGCAACCGGAGCTGAAAGGAGAGACCCCAACCCCAATCCTTCACTGCAGCAGACTGGAGCCCGTGGAGCCATTGTAAACAAGCATCTAGTCAGACCCTTACTGATTTGTCTTTCCAATTCCACACACTTACACTTACATTGGCTCTCATAAAAGATCCAGCTATTTTGAACTATTCTTTTCAACAAACTTGAACAAGGGTATGCAGTTTAAAAAAGAATGCTGCAAAATACTTTCAACGTCTCATTTCAATACCCAATGGCCTAATTCCGCTAAGAGGGCAGCATGGGAAATGCACAGCAATGACTTCCAGTTCACGCCAAAAGGCTGAGTGAGGGCCAGGCCCTCTCCCACTTTAGCAGCTACTAGAAGGTTCCTGGCAGACATCTCCCAACCCAGAACCATGGTCTTCCCTCTCCTTCCACCAGTGATCAGAAATGTACCTGTGCAAAATGCTATTCTGAGCTTCCGAAAATACCTAGTGAGCATATCTGTGCCCCCACTGCTTGGTCCCCCAGCTCTGTTTCAACACCTCCTGGGACAAAGAAAATCCCTTCAGCCATTCTTCAAATGTCACCACTGAAGTCACCTTCATCCGGATAGGCTCCATCCTATACAAAACTGCAGCCTTGGGAGTAGACACAACCCCCCAGCTAAAATGAATGTTCCAGAGACATGGGCTTCCCCCTTCCTCACTGAGGACAAGCACACCAATAACCAAACCTGGTCGTGGATCAACCTTGGCCACTATCATTTTTGAGGCCAATGCTGAGCTTAATCACAACTTACGTACCAAACTTTGACCACACTCCCTTTACAGGAGGCAGGGGTGGTTTAACCACAGTTTCTAGAATGGCCTGGAGGTGAATGAACATCAGTCCTGCTGCTAACTAACCAAGGGTACCAAAGCAAGTTGTTAACTTCTTTGGGCTTCCATTTCAACTGCACAATGATGATAATAAGAGTTGCTCCTTAGGGGCACCTGGGTGGCTCAGTCGTTAAGCGTCTGCCTTCCGCGCAGGTCATGATCCCAGGGTCCTGGGATCAAGCCCCACATTGGGCTTCCTTTACATGTTTTTTTTTAAATAGTACTTTCACTTACCAACCACCTTCCCCATCCAAAAAAACAAAGGCTTCTCTAATTGCTTCTTTCTGATAGCTATTACCTCCAACTTCAGGGACCTAATTTACCTGGATGAACGCCAGAAGACCGTTCTGAAGCTCTCTCAGTCTGGGAGGGAGGATGGGCCAGAGTCTAAAGACTAATGGAGGGGCGCCTGGGTGGCTTGGTCGGTTAAGTGGCTGCCTTCAGCTCGGGTTATGATCCCAGGGTCCTGGGATCGAGCCCCACATCTGGCGGCTCCCTGCTCAGAGGAGAGCCTGCTTCTCCCTCTCCATCTGCCTGCCACTCTGCCTACTTGTGCTCTCTCTCTATCTCTCTGTCAAGTAAACAAATAAAATCTTTAAAAAAAATAAAAATTAAAAAAATAAAGACCAATGGAGAGGCCAGCCCGCCGAAGGGCTGGGAGTTGTGCCAAAGGGCACCTGGATCTTGACCGACAGAGCAGCAAAGATAGGCAGGGAGCTGGGAGGCCCATTGTGGTCCACTGCCCCAGGAGTTCTGGCCACACGCACTTTGGGCTGACTCCTGGAGGTAAATGACAGCCCAGGAAGATGGGACGGGGCTTGGGGTTTGGTTGGGACTGCAGGCAGACTATAGGAATCAGAATTCTAAGTTAATCTAGTAATCAGAATAAAGGAGAAGCTATGCCTCTAGAATGGCTATTGATACTGAAGACTGGGGCAGCTTTGGGCACAGAAAGTGCCATCTTCCTGGAAGCAGCCTATCCCCGGTGTGACTGGTGACAAGCAGCGCTGGACCCACTGTAGTGTGGGGGTCATCATTTCATCCACCAGAGCATGCGCCCTACAGTCTATACGTGATGTGCATCGGAAGCCTGGTGCCACGATGACTCCAGCACCGTTCACTATTTGGGGGAGATGAAGAATGATCAAGGACCATTTTAAGTGGACTGCATTACATGTTAAGCTCAATTTATCCCCAACGCTTAGACTCACAATTCCCACTGACATAGCAATTTCTGGACTAACTCCAATGGAAGGGATCCTGCTCACACTGAAGTGGAGAAAAATAAAGATTTACAGCATGGAAAATGCCCAAGTGCCATAGATGGTGGAAAGTGCAACTCATCACTCAACTTGCTTATTTTTCTACCACCGATCCAAACACATGAGCCACCACACTTCAGAGCCAAGCCCACCCCAGCTAAGACTCAGCTCCCAACAGGACTCTTTCCGTTTAACTACCCTAAATTTGTCACTCATTGAAGTATCTTCCAGTAACCACCAAATTAATTCAATACATGCAGTGTTCCAAATTACTATTCTCAGTGAGATGCACATTGTCATAGACAATCAAAACTCACCATACCCTCAGCACCTAGCAAAACTCTTACATGTTAATAGTGGCTAATAGTATTAATAGGGGCGTCATAAATATCTGTTGAATGAGCAAATCGATTAACTAGTTCCAACTTGCAGCCCTGGATGTTCAAGGCACCTTATGCAATTCAGCTACCATAAACCGATTCCTTTATACTATTTCTAAGTTTTCCTGAAAATGATTAATTCAGAAATCAATGGATTTTTTTAATAGAACAACATGGAATATAGAAATAGACCTACATAGACACAGGGGTTTCATTTATGATACAAATAGCATATCAGATCAGTAAATAAAGATGAATTAATCAGTAAAGTGAGACATTTGAAATAAGAAAAAAATAAAAAAACCTAAATCCCAGCCTGGCTCTTTGTACAAAATAAATTCTATTTGATCAAAAAAGTTTAATTTAAAAAAAACACACTATAAAAGTAGCAGGTATATAGGTAACAATTTTTATAATATTACAGTGTGGAAGAACTTTCTAAGCAAGACATAAAACACCAAAACCACAAAAGAAAAGACTGCCACATTTGGCTAAATAAAGGTTTTTAAATATTTGTTATGATTTTTAAAATAAAGTAAACAAAGTAAAATAGAAGCCAACAAACTGAGGGAAAATATGTGCAATATAAATGACAAAGGGTTTGGTTTCTTAATATGCAAAGAGTTCTCACAAATCAATAAGAAAAACAACCCAATTAAAAATGGGTAAATGATATGACTTGGTAAGTAACAGAAAAAAATAGTCAATAAACGTATGAAAAGATATTCATTATTTAAGAAGTGCAAATAAGAATAGGTTACCATTTTTAACCTATAATATTAGCAGAGATACAAAATTTTGATGATATTCATTGTTAGTAAAGGCGTGGAAAATCATACTCTAAACACTTAAAAGGAAGGTAAATTAGTACAATATTTTGGAGATTACTTTTACCATATCTTTTTAAAGATATAAACTTCATATATCTCTGACCCAAAACTCTATTTCTTGGAGTTATCCTACAGATATATTTTACACCCATACGTTAAAATTTGGATACAAAGATTTTATTGCAAACTATCTGTAAAAACCAAAACTGGAACTATCCAAACATCTGTCCATAGGGCACCAATTAAGTAAATCATGGTATATTGTTGTGAGAGAATTCTATGTGACTCTTAAAATAAATGAGGTAGATCAATACATACTGACAAGAAAAGATAGTCAAGGTTTACCTCTAGGTGAAAGAAGCAGGAAAAGAACACTACCATATGCACAGACCATATCTAAAAAACTAAATAGGAAATGTAAAACATTACCAGAGGAAGGTGGTCTTTGCACTTTTCATTTTGGAACCTGTCTGTACCATTTGTATTCTTTTTTTTTTTTAAGATTTTATTTATTTATTAGAGAGAAAGATAGCACAAGCGGGGGAGTGGCAGGCAGAGGGAGAAGCAGGCTTCTCACTGGGCAGGGAGGAGCCCGATACAGAACTCGATCCCAGGACGCTGGGATCGTGACCTGAGCCAAAGGCAGACACTGAGCTGAGCCACCCAGGGGTTCCTGTACCATTTGCATTCTTTACAAGTATGTATTAAGTCTAGTCATTAAAAAGAACTTTAAGGAAGGGGCACTTGGGTGGCTCAGTTGGTTAAGCATGTGACTCTTGATTTTGGCTCAGGTCATGATCTCAGGGTCGTGAGACCAAGCCCCGCATTGGGCTCCGCGCTCAGCATGGAGTCTGCCTAAGATTCTCTCTCTCCCTCTCCCTTTGTCCCTCCCCCACCACTCGCGCACGTGACTTCTCTCTCTCTAAAAAAAAAAAAAGAAGAAGAACAAGAAGAACAAGAACAACTTTAAGGAATCAGGGTCTTAACAAAGGTTTTCTTCATAGAAAGGTTTTCTTCATTAAAAATAGGCACAGTATTTTTAATACTTGACGGAATTGCTTTCAAACGCCCTTGAACACTTTAAAAAGGCTTATTTATCTACAACTAATAATGCTTCACATTTAACGAATTGATTAAAATAGGCCTCCATTGCTTTCCAACTTCCTACATATCCCAGGAAACACGGAAATTGATATTATCTGTTAGCACTGGACACATGGACACAGATGGCTGCAGCCTGCTCAGCCCCCTCTGCCAAGGCCAGCCTCCTAGGCCCTGCACCCTTGTGACACGATAGCAGCCCCTGCCCACCAGCTGGGAGGCTCCCGTTCTAGGAGCTTCTATTAAACAACACCACCTTAGTATAATTACTTTGAGATAATGAAGATCCTTCCGTAAGTATGTTATAATTTAAAAACAAGCGAAATCAGGCGCCTGGGTGACTCAGTCGGTTAAGTGCCTGCCTTCGGCTCAGGTCATGATCCCAGGGTCCTGGGATCGAGCCCCACATCAAGTCCCTGCTCAGTGGGGAATCTGCTTCTCCCTTGCCCTCTGCCCCTTCCCCCCACTTGCTCTCTCTCTGAAATAAATAAATAAAATCTTTTAAAGATTAAAAAATAAATAAATAAATAAAATAAAAACAAGTGAAAATATAGTTGACCTTTGAACAACACAGGTTTGAACTGCGTGGGTCCATTCACACACAGATTTTCTTCAATGAATACGCTCTAGTACTGTAAATATATTTTCTTTATAATTTTCTTAATAACATTTTCTTTTCTCTGATGTTAGAGAAAACTTAATTATTACTGTAATAATACATTATATAATATATATAAAATAGGTGTTAATCGACTTTATATTATCGGTAAGGTTTCTGGTCAACAGTAGGCTTTCAGTAGTTAAATTTCAGGAGGTGTCAATATGAATTATTCAACTGTGTTATACATGAATTTTCAACTGTGCAGGGGGTCAGTGCCCCTAATCCCCAAATTGTTCAAGGGTCCCCTGTAATAGTATGGTGTTAGAAGTCAGAAGACTAGGTAAGTTTTCTTTCCTTTTTGCTTTTCTTTTCTTTTTTCTTTCCTTTTTGAAAGCTATTGTCAGGAAGGAGGAACAGGCTGGGCTTCTGAGGGACTGGTCACTGTTTCTGGGTCTGCGTGTTTGTGAGTATATAGGTCTACTCATTTTGTGAAAATCCATTTTGCACCACATTTAAGATCTGTGCAGTTTTTTATATGAATATTATACTTCAGTATAAAAATTTAAAGAGTATGTTATAAATTTGGTCAAGTTAGTAAAAATAATGAAGTTCTACAATATAGAGTAAATCAAAAGTTATTACTTAGCACTTATGTCTTACACATCCCATGGCAGAGAAGATTAAAGAAAACTTCTAAATTGGGATCCTCTTGTAGAAACAATCTATTCAAACTCCCCTAAGCCTTTTGAGGTTATCAGGATGTAAAATGGTTCATGGTGAAAGAGTAAGAGAATTTTCTGACTATGATTTCCTAGGCAGGATTCCCTGTGAGAAGTTATGTGAGTTAGTTAAGTGGAAAAGACAGAAAAGGTCCTCCAGTCTCCCTGCCCAGAGGCTTGTCCACGCTCCGCTGTGCTGCCTGGCAGAAGGCTGGCAGAGTTGTGAGGACAGTTTGACCCGCAGACCTAGAAACTTCGAACTTCGAACAGGCCCCACCCATCTAGCCGGCTGGCCTTGTGACTGATGGTCACAATTTGCAAACCGACATTCCCGACATAGTGCTTCACAGGCATCCAATGAGACAATAAAGGAATAAAAGGACCAAAGCAAAAACGCCGCTTCCTGGACATGTGAGCCGGGAAATGGGGAACAGAAAGCCTGGGCTCTAGGCGCTCCCCTCATACACAGGCTCTGGGCCTGGAGCAAAGCCAACACCCCAAGCCTCAGTGTCTCACACCCGCACATCCGGGACAGGAAGCGTACCCTGTACATGGGCCGCACACTGCGACCATGCAAAGTGCTGTTGCTTTGCTTGTCATTGTCATCGTGCATTAGAGCAGCTGGGGACGTGTTAGGACCTCCCTACGGTCATCAGAATCCAGACACTGCACTGTGTAGTATCACAGTGTAATACATTCCCAGAAGTGAGAATCAGTCGTCTTACCTCCCAAAACACCTGGCCAGGACCCTGACCTTGTGGGGATTTGCCTCCTTTTCTTCCATGGATGTACTTCAAACCTGGTTCAGTGATTATTACTTTTTAAACACGGAACCTCTTATTTTTTTAATAATCCCATTCTATCGAACCATTACGGCATGCCAGCTGTGAACAAGTGATCTGTGACTAATAACGATCAAGGTTTGCAGCACAGCGACATAGTTAGGTGCATCGGGTCCTGGAGTCACACCAAGCTAGTTCTAATCCACGAAGCCTCACTCCTCAGCATGAGTGTTTGTGCATGTCCCTAACCCCTGAGCTTCAGTCTCCTCATCAGCAAGGAGGGGACAATAATAGAACTCACCCTGACAAGTCCCATAATGCCATAATGTATGCAAAGCACTTACTCAGTTGGGGGAGATTAAAGACCACCACAGATTCTTGGCATTCCTCCCATTAAGAGGTGGAGCATAGACCTCCTCCCTTTGCTTCTGGGCTCGCCTTAGTGACTTGCTCCATCAATTACACATGGCGGAAATGACATTCTGGGCTCTATCTAGGAGGCTAGGTCACAAGAAGCTTCTGCCCGAAGCTCATGGAACACTCACTCTGGAAACAACCAGCCCCCAGGTGACAAGTCTGCCTCCCCTGAGACTCCAGGCTACGAAGAAGCCCAAGCTAATGGTGGGGAGAGGCCACGTGGAGAGAGACACCTGGTGAGCCCCAGCTGGTCCAGCCACCCCAGGGGAGGCCCCAGACATGTGAGTGATGCAGCCTGCAGATGGCTCCAGCCCCAGCCAGCATCGGCCTGAATTAGCAAGGAAACCCAGGCGGAGTTACCCTCTGAGCCCAGTCAAACCACAGAACTGGGAGAAAAAATAATGCCTTGTTCTTTTAAGCTACTCAGTGTGGGGTGGCTTGTTACACAGCAGTGGATAACTGAAACCCTCAGATGGTGCCTGGCACATGAGTTAGACTCAGCAACATGTCAGCTATTAGGATTACGGAGATACTCACGCACTAGCCTGATTTCCAACTCATCTATATAGCGACATCCTTCTTTTTTTTTTAAACATCTTTTTTTTTTAAGATTTTATTTATTTATTCATGAGAGACAGAGACAGAGAGAGAGAGAGAGGCAGAGGGAGAAGCAGGCTCCCAAGGAGCAGGGAGCCGATGCAGGACTCGATCCCAGGACCCTGGAATCATGACCTGAGCCGAAGGCAGACGCTTAACCATCTGAGCCACCCAGGCGCCCGTGACATCCTTCTTAATCAAAGGCATTCTGCAGTGCTTTCTTGATCAGGGAAGAACAGAGTACATTCTAGTTTTGGTGCCAGGACTGTGCACCAATCTTTCTCAACTATTACTGAACCCACTGGGATTAGGGGTAAGGGCAATTATAAACCATTATAGTGCTCATAAGGAAGAAGCCAAGGACATATGAAGACACAGGCAGAGTGTCTGTAACTACGCTGCTCAAAAACAAGAACAAGGATGTGCACATCTGGTTAGCGGTGACACAACTGTGGTAATTCACAAGTCAGAAGCATGGGACTGACGGAAGGGAAATGTGCGATAACACAATTCACATTAACAGCAGCCATGTACTCAAATCAGTAAATCATACAACCAAAATTTTAACAACAATATTTTTTAAATATTTCTATTTTTATTGTGCAATAGTACATATTAGGTTATGTTACTAAGATTAACCTACGAGTAGAGGTCTACAAACAATACAACTGGTCTGTTCAAATAAGGATCTTTCTTTTAAAAATCTATAGACCAGGGAGCCCGGGTGGCTCAGTCGTTAGGCGTCTGCCTTCAGCTCAGGTCATGATCCCAGGGTCCTGGGATCGAGTCCCACATCGGGCTCCCTGCTTGTCAGGAAGCCTGCTTCTCCCTCTCCCACTCCCCCTGCTTGTGTTCCTGCTCTCACTGTCTCTTTCTCTGTCAAATAAATAAATAAAATCTTTAAAAAAAAATCTATAGACCAAAAAAATATCTATAGACCATATTTATTACTAGTTCCTTTTAAACTGAATTATTCTGGAAGATCTTTAAATGACTGACTTCATGATTCTCAAGCTTATATGAATAATGCTTTTATGAGAAGAACATTCTTTAAAAAGCCTAATGCATTATTTGGCCACATCCACAACAGAATCCAGGTATCCCTATGGGAGGGTCTAGGATTTTCAAGGCTGTCCATGAGCTGCATCACACCAGAAAAAAGCAACACTGCACAATTGAGGCCTACTCCTCTGGGAATAGCATCGTGGGCCAGCACATGGCATAGCTAAGAACATACCTCCACATTGCAGCAGACCCTGATTCCTCGAATGCAGCCTCCTTCCCCACAGTCCTGCCAACATCAGACACTTCATGAGGGACAACAGCTCCATTAACCCAGGGCCAAACTTAAAGGTTAGAGCAGTGTTTCTCAGGCTCTTTTAAGACTCCATAGGCTTTTTTTAAGTGGAAAAACAATCCCATGGATCCCAACGAAGACATTAATGATAGTGTAAATAAATGCAAATAATAAAAGTACACACAAACTACTAATGCTATTCTGAAACTAGAAAATAAAGATAAATGTATTAATTAAATACAAATTAAACTATAAAAACCAACAACATTCAGATGAATATCAGTCTATTGTGATGGATAATGTTGCTCTGCTAAACTGAAATAGCTCAGGGCTGGGGAGCACTCTGAGGTCAGCAAGCTGTCACCATGTGACGGTATGGTTCCCTCCTACTCCATACATGATCTGTCAGCAAAGTATTCACTTCTACCTTCAAACAGCCAGAGTGGGACTCCACTCACAGCCTAGGCCGCTACCCTCTGGTGGAAATCACCGTGACCTGGCCTTCAACCAGCTTCCCTGCCGGTGGTCTACCCTCTACACAGCTGCTGGAGCCATCTGCAGAAAAGGGAGGTCAGACCATTGCCACTGCTCTGAAAAAACCTCCAACAGCCCCCTCCCCACCAGATGCCCAGGAAATGCCGCAGTTCCCACACTGCCCACAAGACCCAAAAGACTCGGGTCCCAAGCCTCCAACTGCTCCCTTCCCAATGGTCACTCTGCTCGGGCCACACTGGCCTGCCCCCTGGAGCTCAAACTCACCAGGCACGCCCCTCCCACTCCAGCCGTGGGCCCCCTCTGCCAATTTAGGAATATTGCCTCTGTGTCTTTACTCAAAGGCCTTCTCAGTGAGGCCTTCCTCAAGCCCCTACTTAACCACCCCCCAGGCAGCACTTCCAGGGCCCCCCACCAGACCCTCAGCCCTCCCCCTGCCCCCGCCTGCTTTCTCTCCACCACAGGTGTCACGAGTACTAGGTATTTATGAGCAGTGGTCACTCCTGCTGGAATGTCGGCTCCACGAGGTCAGGAGTGTGGGTCCGATTTGTTACCCGCTCTATGCCCCGTGGCACAGTGCCTGGTAAATATCCGTGACATGTCACAGGATCACTGGGTCTTCACGTGGCCCCATGCATTATTTTTGTCCTAACTCTGCCTGGGCTCTTGTCTCATGAGCCAGTTTTTGTGAGCATTGAAGTTGACACAGTTTTGTCACACGGTGATCACCCTGAAGATCCAGGATGTAATTTTATTTATTTTTTTTGTGAGCATCGAAGTTGACACAGTTTTGTCACACGGTGATCACCCTGAAGATCCAGGATGTAATTTTATTTATTTTTTTTGTGAGCATCGAAGTTGACACAGTTTTGTCACACGGTGATCACCCTGAAGATCCAGGATGTAATTTTATTTATTTTTTAAAAACAGCATCGCGGGGCGCCTGGGTGGCTCAGTTGGTTAAGCGGCTGCCTTCAGCTCAGGTCATGATCCCAGGGTCCTGGCATCGAGCCCCGCATCGGGCTCCCTGCTCGGCGGGGAGCCTGCTTCTCCCTCTCCCTCTGCTTGCCTCTCTGCCTACTTGTTCTCTCTCTGTATCTCTCTGCCAAATAAATAAATAAAATCTTGGGCGCCTGGGTGGCTCAGTTGGTTAATCGACTGCCTTCGGCTCAGGTCATGACCCTGGAGTCCCAGGATCGAGTCCCGCATCGGGCTCCCTGCTCAGCAGGGAGTCTGCTTCTCCTTCTGACCCTCCCCCCTCTCATGTGCTCGCTCTCTCTCTCTCACTGTCTCTCAAATAAAAAAAAAAAAAATCTTAAAAAAAAGGTTTAAAAAAATAAATAAATAAATAAAATCTTAAAAAAAATAAAAATAAAAACAGCATCAAAAATGAACAGGCACAGAAAGCTATAGACGCCACGGGGCAGAATGACAGACCACAACTTTCCAAAACCCCATTTGGAGAGAGACTAGCTTTGAGAGTGGTGGGGAAGCCAGAGCTGTTGCTACTGCCAAGGTCACGATGAGACCAAACAATGACGTGCATAGATAAGAACACAGCGTCCTGATAAGCCCCTGGAGTGTGTGTCCTGCTGAGGACATACCTGGCCTCTCATGGCCCAAAGGCATAACCTTCACGTTTCAAGGACTTCTCACGGTCTGACCCAAATTACTTTCCAATTTTATTATCAAATTATCCGTCATTGCCAGTAACAACCAAAGGGATCTCTACCCGTCAAACATCTTGGCCCTGCAGCAAATTTTTATACGTTTTAAATTATTGACACAAGCAATGCATGCTCATTAAATAAACCAAGGAAGAGAAAGAGTAAGTTGCTTTAAAGTGCAAATTAGGCCCTGCCCCACGGGGATCACCACTTCCACAAATGAGTCTTTTTAGAACCTTTTCCCTTCGATGAATGCGATGAATGCATGCTGTGACCAGAGCCTCTCCCACTCACTCCCTCCACATTCCCCTCCTCTGCACTGGGCCTACACCGCTGGGCAGCAGGCACCCACACGCCCTCCCTGGCCTCTCCCGAACTCCCCAGCCCTTCCTCGGGAACACGAGGCAGTGAAGCATCATGTGACATCCCACAGGGTCGCCTGGGGTTGATTCCCATGTGTGCCCCATCACACCAAGTACACTGCTGGCCCATAAACAACAAGGACATTGTCCCCTCCCCTCTGGGAAACTGTCCTATGTGCCTATAGCCTAGCAGCCATGCAGCACATCTCCAGTGAGTATAGCTCTATTCCTCTCTCAAGGCCCACGGCCCTCAGTGAAACCCTCATTCACTTTATACAGACCTTGTTTGCCTGCGTAACTCTCCAAAGGGTAAGCCTGGCTGGGTTTTCTGGTCTACACTGGTAGC
Source organism: Eumetopias jubatus (assembly GCF_037043125.1). NCBI lineage: Eukaryota > Metazoa > Chordata > Mammalia > Carnivora > Otariidae > Eumetopias > Eumetopias jubatus. Next base: position 59,423,289 of record NW_028274822.1, on the reverse strand, counting down.
AGGGGGGAAGGTCACCAGGCTCAGCTCAGCACACACACCCCCACTCAGCAGTTGGGGAGCAAGTGAAGAGCAGGCTAGAAACATTCCCTCTAAGAGCTAAGCCCCAGATGCCTCTTTCAAGAAGGACAGTCTGATGACTCATCGATGAGAGGTGGGGAGAATAAGAAAACAAATTAAAAGGATGGAAGAAAATGATCCTGCGGGGCAGGAAAGAACAGAGACAACAAAAAAAACATAGAGCAGGACGATGAACTTGACGTTGACCAGAAAATTAAGACCAGTCATCTTGAAGGTAACACTGAAAACAGGGAAAGAAGAGGAGCCACAAGAAGGGGAAGCAGGGGGTTAAGGGGGGCAGGTAGGTTGATTTCTTCATACCTGCAGGGTTTCCAGTTAACAGGAGGGAACAAGATTGTGGCAAGTTTGTACAATTTTATGTCATTCTAAAGAAACAAGGCTAAAGGCATTGTCCCGGATCCCTCGTCTTTGTGGTCTCAAACGAAAATCAGCATTTATCATTTCACTACTCGATCATTATGAGTCAGTCACTCATGGACTCAAAATTTAATTAAGATGAGCATGTATTACTTTATAATAAAGAAAATAGTCTCAGAAGATTATTATGAAAAAGTTTAGAAAATATTTTATCTCCTGAAATGAAAGGTAAGTCCATGAAGTCTGGAGTATTGATGCTATGCTTTTTTTTTTCCTCAAAAGAAAAAAAAAAAGACTTTCTTAATTAAGCTTGCCATAAGTGTAAATGCCATGGCCAATAGTTAGACCAGAAAAAAAAAAAAAACAAACACAGGAACACTTTACTCTTTCTCTTTGCCCGCAGAGGTTAAGTGGGCAACTTTTATATGAAACTCTTCATGCACCTGCGCACGTGTTGCATGCTCATTCCTCACTCTCTCTCCCCCTCTCTCTCTCCCTTTCTTCCCCCATCCCTCCTCCCCTTCTCTTGTCTTCCTTTCTCTCCTCCAACTTCCTCTCCCTCTGTCTCCCCTTTCAAAGACAGTCTCTGACAGAGGCACCTTTTAGGACTCTGCATTCTACCAGCAGATCCTAATTAGCATACTGACTCAAAGAGAGCAGAAAGGAAGTGATACTGGATAATGCAGGTATCTTTTTCTTCTAGAAAAACAAATACTGTTGACAAAAGGGATCCAGCTCTCTGCTACTTTGTTCGAAGTAGAGAAAATAGGAGGGAAATGATTTCCCCTTGGTTCTGCTTGCTTTCCCACAGGTCCCCCAGGTGCCTTTGGGGGAACTGAAAGCAGCCTGGGGCTACCTTTTGGGCTAAATCTTGAGCAAGCAGAAGCCAAGTTCATGACCTCCAGAGAAGTCAGAGCGGGTCTGAAGCCAGAGGAGCAAGGAAATACATTAGAAAAAGATTCACCGAAACAGAAGATTCCACAGTGAGAAGCCCATTCATTGACCCTGAGGTTAAATCCCCCTTTTCTTTTCCTTATTTCTGCTGACAAAGCGAGGAACAAGAAAAACAACTCTGGTTCCTCAGGAGCTACGCAACTCTCAGCAGCTCAGTGGTCAGACCATGCAACCGAAGCTGCAAAACCAAAGTCAACCCCTGGGTAAAGCAGAGGCCCCATCAGGTCTCCGCCAGAGACTGAGCACTCTCACCCACCAACCTACCTACATGCTCCCTACCTCCCAGAGCTCCTGTGCCCCTCCCCCAGCTCTGGGCCAGGTTTGTTTTTCCATATAGCACTGACCACCTTCTAATGAGCCATAGAATCTGTTTTCCCACCTTTCTGCTAAAATGTAGTAAGCTCCACAAAGTACTTGAGCACATAAAAAATAAGGCCATTCAACACCTTGAGAAGGTGTCTTCTCACCAAAATGCATAACCCCGAAGAAGCAATGAGGCAGCAATCAGAAAAATCGAGATCTTGGGACTTTCAGCAAGACAAGTGGCCTGAATTCATGGCAGACAAATGGAGGGGAACTGTTTAAATGGCAGACATGACAAGCAAATGTAGTACATGCTCTCTTACTGTGGATTTTTAAACAGCTATAAAGGACATTTGGGGACAATTGGAAAATCTAAATATGAACTATACGCTTGATACCATTATATCTGTGTTCAATTCTGGGGGTATTACAGGTGTGCAGGAGAATGTCCTTTCTCCTAAAAGATACATACTTAAGTATTTAGAAAATGAACATGTTAGAATATCAGACTTGGAAAGCAATTCTGATGATTGCCTGGCCCAAGTGGCATAATGTCTGCAATTGACTTTCCCTTGGTTCAGGAAAAAGAAATAGTATTATTTAACAAATTAAAGAAAGAGAGATAAAGCAAGACTAGTAAAATGTCATCCCCACTGAATCTAGGTGAGAGATCTACAGACATTCATTGCATTACTCTTTCAAATGTTTTGTGAGTTTGAGACTTTTCAACACAAAACAAGGGAAAAAGAAGTTCAAAATAAAAGACCCCATGCTAGGGAGATTGTGGGGTCAACAAGACAGTGGTCAGCCTGGGAGTGGAAGGGCCGTGCTCCCTGTCTCCCACACTCTGCAGCCACCTCAGCCCTGCAGAAAATCCCGTGAGATCCGGGGCCCCACCTGCTCTCCCCCAGGGCCTTCGGTCCACACTCACATTTCCATTCTTGTCAAGGCCCTGGGTGTCCTTTGAGGCACAGTTCAAATCCTTCCCTCTTGGAGAGACTTTCCCAGATTGTTCCCAGTCCCTCTGTGTTCAGTTTAACTTCAGCACCTCCCACTATACCACATGACACCTCCAGCATCCCCCTCATCACCCTGGCGAGGAATGCTAGTTCTTGTGCACGCACCTGTCTTTCCTGCCCAACGAGGAACCTCTCCGCCACCTGCAGCGACCAGAGCCCCGCCTTCCCTGGGTTCTGTCTCTAGCAGAGCTGGCCCAGCAGGTGCTCAAAACAGACCTGGTGCAAAAACTTTCTGTCCCTCACTTGTCCTCACATCTAATAAGATAGATGACAGTCAGTATTTATCATCATCCTCGTCTCTTACTTCTGCTGTGCATGGCTCTGTGGCAGGTGCTGTCACCGGAATCCAAGTGATGTCACTTAGTTCACTGCTGATGGGTCCCCGTCCCAGGAACAGAAGAGGACTTCAAAAGACAAGGATCGTTGAGGCTGCCCTGTCTACCTGCAGCCACCCACCGCTCCTGGCATGAAAAGAGCACTGGATAAATGGTGAGTGGTTGACTGAATGAATGCCTATTCATTTGCAAACACATATTAGAAATTATAAAAACAAAGTTAAATGAAGGGCACCTGGGTGGCTCAGTCAGTTGAGCGGCTGAGCTGCTGAGTCTTGGTTTCGGCCCAGGTCACGATCTCAGGGTGGCGGAATGGAGCCCGGCTAGTCGCTCCACGCTCAGTGGGGCGTCTGCTTGAGATTCTCTCTCTCCCTCTGCCCCTCCACCCCTCACGCTCGTGTGCACACGCACGCTCTCTCTTTAAAATAAATAAAAAATCTTTAAAAAAATATAGATTAAAGTGCAATATTTGCATAGACGTTCAAGCACTAAAAGTAGTCTCACTTGTTGGACACAGTTAAATTTGAAGACCTTTTCTAATTCATGAGTTCAAAATCTTTTCATGTCCTAGCATCTTAAAATGTTAAGTTTTATATTTTCCAATGGCAATGGCCTTGGAGCAGTCCTGAAGGATACAACACACTCACGAGAACAGTGACACTGGGCCAGGGGAAGGGCCAGGGGAAGGCCACACGCCTGACAAGAGATGGGGAGGGGCCATGAGAAGTTTGAAAATGCTCCACAAGGGACTCTGAGGCACACCCAGAGACGCACGGAGCTCTGGAAGCTGAGGGAGACATGCGGCCATGCTGACCCTGAACAAAAGAGGAACAAAGAGACCCTGGGGGATTCCACCCGCCTGGCCTGGGTGCTCGGTGTTACCATGTGTTGTGCGCTCCTGGAAAGACATCCTACCATGTCATTTATATTTATTTTCCCCAAGCCAGAACCACACTTTCCACAAAGGGTTCAATTTAATAGAGGAATCAAGTTTGGTAAGAAAGAAATTAAGTTGGGGTGCCTGGGTGGCTCAGTCGGTGAAGCGTCTGCCTTCGGCTCAGGTCATGATCCAGGGGTCCTGAGATCGAGCCCCGCAGCGGGCTCCCTGCTCAGCGGGGAGTCTGCTTTTCCCTCTCCCTCTGCCCCCCTGCCCCCTCCCCGCTCGTGCTCTCTCTCTCTCAAATAAATAAATAAATAAAATCTTTAAAAGGAAAAAAAAGAAAGAAAGAAATTAGGTTTCTAGCCCCACCCATGCAAAGCTGGTTTTTCCATTGAACAATTGAAAATGAACATGTTAGAATCTCAGACTTGGAAAGCAATCCCGAGGATTGCCTGGCCCAATCCTCCCCATCCTACCCACTCCTTCCTTCCACAATGACCCTAACAGATTCATATAACTTTATGAACACTTCTGGTGGCGGGGTGCTCACCATCACTCAAAGCAGTCCATCTGGGGTTCCACAGCTCTGACTGATCTGCTTACTGTGAGCAGATGTGTCCCACCCTTGGGTCCTGGAGCCTCTGGGGATCACACAGCCCCTTCCTGTGAAGGCCTTGCACACTTCTGAAGTCTCCACTGCCCAGATGTCACACCAAATCCCAGGTGTTTGCTCTGTGAAGAACCACCACCCAGATTCTAACAAAGGCCAGAAGGCTAGGCTTCCCCAAGCTCCTTATCAGAAGCAGGACACCCTTGGTTGTCTTTTAACCATGCCACTCAGCTGTTGAGGAAGTGACAGGAATCTCTAAACTGTCGTCAAGACAACCAAAGTCCAAATACAAATGTCTCTGGGATTCCATCCGGAAGCAGTTTTTGAGTGTACACACCCAGAGGAAATAATAAAATAAAAGAAAGCTCCTCTCCTCCCCTCCGCTGCCCCTCCTCAGACTCCTCCTCTCGTCCCCTCTCTCCTTCCCTCTCTCTCTCCCCCCTTGCTTTTTGCCACGTGGTGATGTGTGTTAAAAATGCATACTGGGAAGCTTCCCACCTTCGGGGTTTGGAACAGCTGCTGCCTCGATATTGTTTTTGTTAGTGTTTTTTTTTTTTAACATACTCTGCTGTTTTTAAGGGGGTTGTTTTTAAGCTCCATGTTTCATAATGCTGGTTCAGGTTACAAAGTAGGACCCTAGGCACTTTATTGACAAGAACAAGACTCCTGGGTCCCAGGTGTCTAATAAGGACCCTTTCCCAGTGTGTGCCCCTTCAAACACCCCGTCCTGCATGGCTGGCTTCCGCGGGTGGCCTGCCTTATCCCAGGAAAAGGCATTCACAGAGGCCTAGGAAAAACATGAGAGAGACCACCCCTGAAAATAATGAGAGCCAAGAATTTATAACAGGTAGCCTAAATAAACCAAAAGCTCTGAAGTCCTTGGTTTTTCTAAGAGCACAAAGCATTCGGAGAATGCTCCTCAGACTGCCGTGGATTCCATTCGGAAGCACTCACCAAAAGAAATAAGATAGACAAGCCGAACCGCAGAGTCCTGAATGGCACAGGTCCGGGTAGAGAACACATGCCTCTGGCTTACTCTGGCTTCCACCTGTTGCAAATGACCCTCCCGTCGGGAACCTCCAAGCGCGCAGAGGTTGCAGACTACCCCTAAGAGGGAGACAAGTCTGCATGGCCCGTGCCTAAAACAACCTTGTGCCTCGAACGGGAAGTGCAGCCTCACGCATAACCAGGGAGCAATCAGGGCAAATAGCCAGGCACAAAAACCCCAGCCCCTCACACTCCCCAGTGAGACAGCCAGACTTCAGTTAGGAGGTCGGCATTCTCGATCACCTCAAAGGGGCCAGAAACAAGGTGATAGGAACAGAGGGCATGGCTTGTAGGGTCTCAGTCATACTGAGACTTCAGGGAGATGTGGTGGTGGCTGAGAAACAGGAAGCTGAACGCTAGCCACATGCAAGACTTTATCCAGAAAAGATGGCCCTCCCAACACAGAGAAAAAAGGAGCTCAGGGCTCCTGATAAAACTTTAAGGGGACTTTCAGATGTGGCCTTGATCCCTTCTTTTAGTCACTGACCTTCAAGGTTCTTTGTCAAATCAAGAGTGAACCCCAAGGTGGTTAAAGTGGCTTCGACCTCCCCCAAATGCTATCTCACTCAGACAAGGCCTCCATATGGATGAGCCACTGAGAATACAGCCTATCACACACATCTTGCCCAGGACAGGCCCAGCCAAACCACAGGACTTAACAAATTTTACTCAGTGTGGGTGACAAGGTCATTGGCCCTCTGATCTAAACAAGACAAAAACCTGGAGCCACTCAAAAAAACAGAAGGCTGCAGATGTGGTATTACATGGATGAAGTGTCAAAGCCTCCAGCTGCCCAGAAATACCTTCTTGCTCCGGCAGAGCTCCTTCCTCGCAAGCCAGTCTCCTACCAACAGAGCCCCTGCAAAGACCCAGCAAACAAGGGTGAGGCACTGTCTCCAGGAAGCCACTAAGAGTATGCTTCTTTCTTAGAGATAAAAGAAAAGAAGTAAAGGGACTTCCTCCAGCTATCTCATCTCCCAGGCTTGCTAATTGTCACCCAGGAATCACACATTAGCAGGAAATGATACTATGCATCTTAGCAGATCATCTGGTATAATCCTCTGCCTTAAAAGGGAAGATGTTATGATGTCCATTTTATAGATGAGGCAACTGAAGTACTTGCCCAGAATTGCACAGCGAGTGATCCATTTCCTTGTAGAAGGATATAGAGACCCATCCCTGAACAGTGAAGATAATTCATATTATGGGTAGGGCCTGAGGGAGAAAGCATGGGGGGGGGGTGAGGAGGCAATTTCCTCCTTCATTTACTCCCAAGGCCAATCCCGTGCACACAACACGCGTCAAAGTTGCTCTTGATTCCTTGGGACACAACATTCCTTCTAAGTCTCTGAAGGCCTTCCATGAGGCTGAAATGACCCCTCGCAAGGAAAACACAAGATGCCTGGAATTTATGTCAGGACTACGTTGGAGAGCCTGGCTGAGAGTGAAAGCCACCCCTGCAACACAGGAAGGCCAGCACAGGATCCTTTGCAGACCCCAGCTGTGGCCAGAAAGCCAGGGAGGGCCGGCACACCGGGGAGTTTGTGCCCAGGCTAACAGCAAAGGGAGGACCTTTGCCAGGTCTTCTGGAATTCCAGCCAAACCGTACTATCTAGTCTAAGTGACAGTTCTGGCAAAAGACACTGACGGGAGACAGTCAAGAACATTGTCCAGCCAGAGGTTCCAAAAGAGCCTAGATGGAGCCTAGACACTTGGCTGGTCTGGGACAATTCAATCCTAACCTGGAATCATTTCCTCATTACAGGAGTCTCTACCTCCCTCCTGACAGCCACTTAGCACTTCTTTTAAATAACAATGGGTCTCCCCCTTTGCTGCTCTTTTTGTAGGAAAGAGTTTTCTTGGGAGACAGGATTTGCCAGGGGCAGTACCCTCGGCATCGATGCCAAAGGCTGCTGGAAACACGGCTTGAAACCAGCTCTTTCAAAAGAAGAAATTCTGGAATCTGATGTGGGCACCCAAAAGGAAATGACCGTTGATATTATCTGAGCTCTCGGCGGCGGGTTTCCAGAGACTGTCCTGCATCACCTGACAGGTCTGCCGAGGCGAGGGGCTGGGGTATTGGTGCCTATCTGTGTTTCCGGCTTCTTTCCCATTTCCTCAGACTCAGAAAGACCCACTTTGGGAGGGGAAGCGGTGATCCGGGAGACTTTCTCATCCTGCCTTCTTTCTCCGGAGCACGGAAGTTTCCTAGGCGCTAAGCTCTCCGATGCTTATCCCTTCGCCTTCCAGCCGGGCATCCCCTTGGGTTTGCTCGCCTTTGGCTGGGCTTTCTTTCTCCCCTGCCCCCCGCCCCAAATAGACCCATTGCCCCCGGGAGACAAAAAGGATCTGGAGCCTTGGCTGAGTAACCTAAAGTTTCCGCCGGAAGGAAATTATCAAAGGCGAAGAAAGCCCTCGGAGGCCGGAGGGACCGCGGTGGCGGCGGCCGCGAGCAGCGGTCGCGCTTCCTGTCCCCGCGGAGGGTCCCGCGGCCCGGCCCGGCCCGGCCTGAGCGCCGCGGGGCCCCAGCGGATCCCGGGAGACGCGGCTGCGGGGTGAACGAGTGAGAAGCTCCGGGGCAGGCTCGAACCCGACCGCCGCCGGGCTGGAAAGAGGGGGCGCATGGACGAGGGGGGCGCAGGGGACGGTGGGGCGGGGGGGTGGGGACGCACGGACGTGGGTGTCCCCCGGCGGGTGGCGGCGCAGGACTCACCCCGAGAAGACACACTTTGAGCTCCCGTATCGCCATCATGTGCTCGGGGCCGGACCGGGCAGGGGCTCAGCATCCTCCGGGGCCGGGGCCGCGACACGCCCGCGCCCAGCCAGCGGCCTCCAGTCTCCGCCTTTCGCTCGCGGCAGCCCGCGGGCGGGACCGCCGCCGAGGCTATTTCTGGGCAGCCGGCCCCGCCGCGGTCGGTCACGTGGCCGCCGGCCGGCTCCTCCCGGGGCTTCGGGTCTAAACTCCAGGGCCCCCGGCTCCCAGCAACGCCCCCAGCCGGCGTCAGCCACCCCGGGGCGGCCCCCGGGACCTGCGGCGACCCTGGCAGAGCGCCTCCTCTCTCAGACCTGCGCGGCGGCCGGACCCCGCTCTGCCGAGCCCCCCTCTGGCATCTGCCCCTCCAGCCCCGCCCGGCCGCAGTGCCCGGTGGCGTGTAAGGAGTACAGGATCTCCCCTGGCTGGCTGCTTCCCCGAGGATTCCATTCCTTATCTCCAAATGGATGCCGCCAGCTGAGGTCCTTTATGCAGGAGCCCTTCGAAGTCTGCCTGCAGTCCCATCGTTACACAACACCCTAGGATCCCCGCAGAAGTGAAGCCAAGACACAGCTGTGAGGATGAGAAGGAACAGTTAACTTTGCAACCCACCTTGTCCTGCAGTTCTGATGCGAGGGTTTCGACTACCTCCCATGTAGTTCTTGGAAAATGGTTCTAGAAGCGGGGGGTCTATAACTCCCTCCAAAAAAGATGTCCCTGTCTGAAAAAGGAAACACGCACTGTAGAGAGGAAGCTGCCTTGCTCAGTATAGAAAATGCTATAATTTGCCTGGGCAGACACCCAACCCTCAGAAGTATAGCTAGAAATATGTCGCTCCTGGTGCAGACCATCGTTCCTTCACCAGCAAATAAAAAGAGACTCTGGCTTGAGACAGTCAAGGAAGTCTTGGGCCTGTCCTCTCTTCTCCATCCATAGCCCAGTGAACCTCATCCACTGAAATGACTTCACTTGTTGCTACTACAGACAAGTCAGCTTTTTGGACATATCCACCCGAATAATCCACTGGTATTTCAGATCGGAAATAACATGTTTTTTCTTAAACTTCATCCCCAATCCCAAACTCTCAGTCCTCCCTCCTGACTTGCCAATTTTGGTCGATGACATTTCCATTCCCCCAGTGGACCACCCACTTTCAGTATCTGGCTTTGTTCCTGTTGAAGCCACATTGAAGCAACCTAGCACCCACATAGCCCCATGCAGTGGGCACTTCCAAATCAAGACCTCCAGAGAGAAAAATCCTAGATCTCTAGAATCAAGACAGGCCCCCAAATTGACAATTGGCAATTAAATTCCCCAGAGCAGCAGGGTCTTCCACTGGCCAGGTACAGGCTTGTGGAGAGTTACCCACACAAATCTGGACTACATTGTTCAAAAAGCAGCCACGGACAAGATGTGGGTCTTATTCAACATGGAGATTATTGTATCGGCATCTGTCCTTGGTTTAGTATCCAAAGCAAGGACAGTCTTTTACGTGAGCAGTGAGAAAAGAGGTCTGCCCAAAATTACCCAGGCCTGGTCACAATACCTCCCTGTCCTCAGATTTGCTGAGCGGAGAGCAAGGGCAACACAGTTGCAGACATATCATGGTATGTGGCCATGGGCTCTGTGACCCACGCCGGCAGCCGCCCTGCCCAACACCTCCACTGTCCCCGGCAGTATGGCTTGAGTCTCCATGTACTATCACTTGCCTTTGGCCTTTCTTCTCACTTTCCAAAAGCCGATCGGACCAGAATGGAAGGCTTCCCATTTTCTCCACCCCATGGAATGAGTGAGAATTTGTAAACTACAGCAGGTCACCAAGGGCAGGACCATCCCCAGACAAAAATGAGCTGACAAAATTTCTCTTCCATTCCCTTACCCTTTTTCACGATTCTTCTCCTTCCATGCTCTTCTCCACTAGCCTAGCTGTTTGGGATGCTTGTGAGGTTTCTAGGCTCTTCCAAAAAAATCCCTTCCCCAGGTTCCCAGACTCGCCCCAGTCTGTTTATCCTTCTCCCCACCCCCAGCTGCATTAAAAATCACTTCGTTTGGGGCACCTGAGTGGCTCAGTCGGTTAAGCATCCAACTCTTGATTTCAGCTCAGGTCATGATCTCAGGTTTGAGAGATTGAGCCCTGCATTGGGCTCCTTGCTGGGCCTGGAGTCTGCTTAAGATTCTCTCTCTCTCTCTCCCTCTGCCTCTGCCCCTACCCCCTCCTCTCACACCACCCCCACTCTAAAAATAATCACCTCATTTGTGTCAAATTCTGGTCGGTTAGAGTGCTCTGCTTTACAGAGTAGCAGTCCTAGTCTGTCAACCGGGCCCCCTTCCTCAGCCAGGTCACCCTGGGAAACTTAAAACTGGCCTCATGAAAAACCTGGTCTCCATGATCATCCCAAGGTGACGCATAAGGCTCTCGCCCAGGAAGGAGGGATGATGACTACTATGACACATATTTTGGGAATGACAAGATCCTGGGTTGCTCTCAACTTCTAAAGATATAATGTTCTCTATGAATGCTATTATTATACTCTTTGATTACTGTGCTAAGGGCCTGTCCTGACTCCTCTGGAATTTTCTGCATAGGAAGAGGTTCTGATATAACTTAAGCAGGGATCAACATTCCATGATACATAACCGAGAACTTATGAAATAAAATAAAATAGAACATGCAAGGTTTCTTAATGAGACCTTTGTAAAGTAAAAGGTCACTGTACTAATTCAGACTCCTGGCTTTCTGCTGCTTTAAAGTCTTCAATGACGGGGCTCCTGGGTGGCTCAGTCAGTTGAGTGGCTGCTTTTGGACATGATCTCAGGGTCCTGGGATCAAGCCGCACATCAGGCTCTCTGCTCAGCGGGGAGTCTGCTTCTCCCTCACACACTCTCTCTGTGTTTTCTCTCTCTCTCTCTCTAATAAATAAATAAAATCTTTAAAAATAAATAAATATGTATGGTGATTAACATAAAAATTAAAATAAATAAATAAATAAATAAAGTCTTCAATGGCACCAAACAAGACAAAATCCAAGCTTTTCAGGACATCTTGCAATACCCTGCCCAAGCCAGCCTCTCTTCTGCCCACATGGTAAAACCCATCATCCTTCAAAGACCTGCTCAGATTTCACCTCCTTAGTCAAGTCTCCCCTCAGCTTCTACATACTTGCTCAGGCTTCTCTTAGCATCTACTCAACATAAATAAAGGAATTAACAACTATATCCCCTTTACAAGTCAGGGTCCAAACAGATCCGCAGATGGAATTATCCATCTCTATGAAAGGTACCCATAGATTATACCAAGGATCATCTCTGTTTTACTAGAATTTAAAAATGACGAGTAACGTCTTAAAAAGAAAAGCGACTAGGAATGAATGTTTTTTTTTTACCTCAGCTAGGACTTTTCTCTAGCAGGATCTTTGGCTTCTTATGCTATTCAAGCAAGACTACTGTTTTGTGGGTCTCCGGGTCATGCATGATACGGCTCTGGGATCCAGGGGCTATGCACAGAATGGATGCTTGAGCCTGGATACTCATCCTTGGACTGCATCTCAGAAGGTTCTGCATGTGATGTCTTTTCAAAGAAAAGAGGAATTCTCCAACGAGTATTTAGAGTAAGTCTACCAAGTGACTAGAAAGTAACTGGGAAAACCACCTCATTCTTTCTTTAAAAATCTAGCAAAAGCCCATAAGAGCCATAAAACTGGTCATGTTTTCTGATCTAGCAAATCCGTTTTTGGACAATCACGGAGAAATAAGCACAAAGAGTGGACCAATATAAAGCCTGCCTTTTGGGGCACAAACACGCGTGAAAGAAACAAAGAAAGACGGGAGAGAACAGAAACATCATCTCTGCCAAGATAAAGGGAGTGGAACTGCATCCACGGCAACGTTGAAAGGATGAGACAACTGACATCCCTTCACCCCCAGGGATTAAGCAAGCAAATGACGACGCTTCGCTAGGGTAGTTTAATGGTACACAGTGGTGTGTGTCGCCTAGGTGGTAAATGAAATGTGTATACTAGGTAGACTTACAGAGAAATTTGTAGTAGATCAGTTTCTGTGAGAATCACATGACACAAAGCTGGGTCTGCATGTTAAATAGGATAAGCCACACAAATGTGTTACAGCTCCCCAGACTGCAGGCTGATCTCAGCGGGCCAGGGGTGAGTCATCTGGTCTGCTCGAGGGCCAGTTAAGGAAAAATTAAAATGTTTACAAACCTTGTTTTTAATAATTGTATCTTTCTTTTATGGAACTTTAGTGTCTGCAATATTGGTTAAATAGCCTTTTAATGTATCTCATTTTCTGAGCCCTTCCTTCCTTCCTTCCTTCCTTCTTTCCCTCCTTCCCTCCTTCCTTCCTTCCTTCCTTCCCTCCCTCCTTTCTTTCTTAAGTTTCGGATATTTTCTAACTAAGAGACATGCTGCTCTCTCTTATTTGTAATTCAGACCCCTTAAACACATTTTGAGAAGCGAAACTCCTGGACATACCAGTTAAGCCAGCAATTTGAGGGACTTCAGGAAAGCAGAAGTGAAAGGGTCCCACGATTCACCCACAGACTCAGAGAAGGAGAAAGCAGCCTAAAAGGGATTCTGAGTTGCTGGAGATGCCTGAGAACAGAAGGAGCCTCCATCATGGGGAGGAGAATGGTCCCCGTGCACCTGGAATGGGGCAGCATGGTGAAGGTAGGTAAGTAGATACACATTCCTCTGTGAGTGACTCTTCTCCCTTAGCCACTCTGAATGTCTTCATCTTCACATAGAAAGGATGGTGGCATCTCTTAGAAGCTCAGGAACAGCAGCTAGAGAAGTTAATGAGCTGTCAGCTCTTCGGACAAATGGTTGGAAGAGGGCCAAGACTCATTTTCTTCATTGTCTCCATTACCAGTTGAATGGAAGTACTCAGAAATGTTCAAGAACAAGCAGATCACCCAAATTAAAACAAGGGAGGCCTCCATTGGGCTCTCACAAGGATTGGCAGTAAGTGGTAATTTTTAGATTTTCCTGACATACCTCCCTGGGTCTCCACACTGAGCACCTCCTCACCTAACTGGCCTCTTCATGGACACTCCTGCCCATCAGCCTCTAAAGTCTTTCCAATCCCTGGTTGAGCTGAGAGGGTTGAGTTAAAAGAAGATACAAGATATGTATTAACACCTCCTACAAAATATAAATGAATGGATTCAACGGGGAGACTACCTCCTAAAACCCAGTATGTAACCCAGTCAGTCCTCTTCTCTCTCATTGCTTATTTGTAAAATTGAGAAATGAAATTACAATGATGCAGCCCAAAGTCAACCCAATTCAGCTTCATTTCTTAGGCCATCAGTAGGTTGTGTTTTCCCACCATTCATTTGAGTTTCACTGTCATTGCTTAGAGTAATGCTATGGAGCTTAGGATAAACTTTTTTCTTAAGAGATTGTGTGTGACTTTTTTTTTTGTACTTTAACATTATTTGTTATTAAACTAGAAAAACAATTTTAGATGTTGGAAACAACTCTCTTATCTTCAGGAATTTCTGTTTTTAATTGTTGACATACCCGTTCAGCAAATGGTGGATGCTGACTATGTGCTAGACACTGGGCGTGGAACCAAGTGAGACAAAGAACATCCACTGGCATAGAGCCCACAATGGAAACAGGCAAACAAATAAACAGGCAACTCTCGTATGCTGTTAAATGTCTGAAGTTCAGTACTTCTGTTCTATTTTTCTTACTCTTCTGATTAAGAAAATGAGTATAATTTCCAGAGTCAGCAAACCTTGAATGCAATGAAACCCAGTCCCCAGGTAAGTGGAACAACGATCAAGATGGATAGAGTTTGAACCTAGTCAATCAGTAGGGGTGTGTGTGTGTGTGTGTGTGTGTGTGTGTGTGTGTGTGTATGACTAGCAAACCTGGATGACTGACTGACTGTCCCAGTTTGCATGGGACTATTCAAGTTTTAATACTGAAAGTCCTGCATCCTGGGAAACCCTCAGTCCCAGGTAAACTGTGCTGGTTGACCATCCTACTCCCTTCCCCAAGCCTATAAAACTCTTTCTGGGTTGCTATTATCCTTAAAAAAGGAAGGGTTAACTTCCAACCAGCCTCACTTCCTTCCTCAGTTTTTCAGCTCTGAATATAGAAAGGACTCTAGATTAGAAAGCAACACCAACACTTTACACAGACCCATAAACATCTAAATTACCTATAAGCTTTCACCATTTTACACTCGGTTCACAAGGAAGACTTAAATATGCAAGTTGTAACTTCAGCTAAATAACAGCTATTTCACTGAACAACATACTAGGTCTTTAAAAACAGGAACTAGGAAAAGATTGCTTAGTTTTCCAGGCCCCTGGTAAGGCCCCTTTCCCCCTTTCGGTGGTTTATAGTTTACTCTGTCTCTCATTTCTGATGCCCACTCCATACCTTCCCAAACACACATCTCAAATGTTGCATTCTTCTACTGAACTAAAACTTTTCTTCAGAACCAACCCATCATAGCTTTGGTGGAGGGGGTTTTTAAGGCAAAAAATCTTTTCTTGGGTAAATATTCTGGGAAGTTGATCTTCCTCCAAACAATTATCCCTTAGCCCCCATGCGGGCACCTGAGTTTCAAGCTATGGCACCTCTCTTGGTTCTGCCTTCAGCGGTTGTTCAGAAGCAGTGTGCCAAAGGCATCTAGTGGTATGCTGTGGAGAAGCTGAGGTGGGAGGGCTCTGTCACTATTTCACTTAAATGGAGAAAAGAAACTGCAGGTTTACTTTCAGAAATCACAAGGAGAAAGACTGATAGATTTGAATACATAGAAGTTAACTCCTTCTTTATGCAGGAAATATTATAAACATAATTTTTAAACGGCAATCTAAAAGAATATTTGGCATAAATATGACTCAGTTAATGATCATAATATAGAAAGCATTAATATGTTAAGAAAGAAAGAAAGAGACTAAAACCCCATTAGAAAAAACGAGCAGACACTAAGATTAGGTAGGAGGCAAAGATATTCCCTCTCACCACTCCTTTTCAACATCAAACTAGAAGTTCTTGCTAATGCAATAAAACAAAAAAAGGAAATTAAAAATGTATACATATTTTAAAGGAAGACATAAAACTATCTTTGCTGTCAGATGACATTATTGTCTACATAGAAAATCTGGAAGAATTGATTAAAAAAAAAAAGCAAACCTGAAACTAATAAGCAATTATACCAAGGTTGGAGGATACAAGCTTGATATACAAAAGTCAATCACTTTCTTATATACTAGCAATGAACAAGTGGAATTTGAAATTAAAAACACAATACCATTTACATTATCACCTGAAAAAACGAAATACTTAGGTATAAATCTAACAAAATAAGTATAAGATCTACCTGAAGAAAACTATAAAAAACTCTGATGAATGAAATCAAAGAAGAACTAAATAAATGCAGAGATATTCCATGCTCATAGACAGGAACACTCAATATTGTCAGTTCTTCCCAAATTGATCTATAGATTCAACAAAATGGATGTTTGTGGATGTTGACAAGCCTTCTAAAGTTTATGTGGAGAGGCAAAAGACCCAGAATAACCAACTTGATATTAAAGGAGAAGAACAAATTTGGAGGACTGACACTACTTGACTTTAAGGCTTACTATAAAGCTAGAGTGATCAAAATAGTATGGTATTGATGAAACACTAGAAGAATAGATCAATGGAACAGAATAAAGAGTCCAGAAATAAACCCCCATAAATATAGTCAACTGATCTTTGACAAAGGAGCACAAGCAATACAATGAAGCAAAGATAGTCTTTTCATCAGATGGTGCTAGAACAACAAATTACTGGGTTGTATGGTACTACTACTATACCTGTTAGATTTACCAAAATCCAGAACACTGACTGCACCAAATGCTGGTGAAGATATGGAGCAACAGGAACTGCCATTCATTGCTCCTGGGAATTCAAAATGGTATGACCACTTTGGAAGACAGATTGGCAGTTTCTTATAAAGCTAAATGTAATCTCACCATACAATCCAAAATCATCCTCCTTAGTATTTACTCAAAGGAGTCAAAAACTTAATATCCACCCAAAAACCTGCACACAGACCTTTTAGCAGTTTTATTCATAACTGCCAAAAGTTGGAAGCAACCAAGATGTCCTTCAGTATGTGAATAGATTAACTGTGGTACATCCAGACAATGGAATATAACTCAGTCACAAATAGAAATGAGCTATCAAGCCGTAAAAGACATGGAGGAACATTATATGCATATTACTAGGTGAAAGAAGCCAGTCTGAAAAGGCTACATACTGTATGATTCCAACTATATGACATTCTGGAAAAGGCAAAACTATGGAGACTATTTAAGATCAGTGGTTGCCAGGGGCTAGGGGTCAAGGGAGGAGATGATAGAGTGGAGCATAGGGATTTCCAGGGTAGTGAAAATACTTTGTATGATACCATAATGAAGGATACATATTATATACTTGTCCACATCCATAGACTATACAACACTAAGAGTGAACCCTAATGTAAACTATGGACTCTGAGCGATTATGATGTCCCAACATAGGTTATCAATTTTAAAAATCATACCCTCTGGTGAGGGATTTTTGTAATAGAGGAAGCTATGCATGTGTGGGGCCAGGAGGATTATGGAAAATCTCTCTATACTGGTTTCCCCCTTATCCACGGTTTCGCTTTCTGAGGTTCGGTTACCCATGGTCAACTGTGGTCCAGAAGCAGATGATCGTCCTTCTGACATATCATCAGAAGGTCAATAGTAGCCTAAAGCTATGTCACAATGCCTAGGTCTTTCACCTCACTTCATCTCATCATGTAGGCACTTTATCATCTCACATCATGAAGAGTAAGTACAATAAAATTTTGAGAGGGAGATCACATTCACACTTTTATTACAGTGTATTGTTATAATTGTTCTATTTCAGTATTAGTTATCATTGTTCATCTCTTATTATGCCTAATTTATAAATCAAACTCTATCATAGATATGTGTGTGTAGGAGAAAACATAATATATACAGGATTCAGTCCTATCTGTGGTTTCAGGCACGCACTGAAGGTCTTGGAATGTATCCCCCATGGATAAGGGAAGACTGTGGTACCCTCCTCACAACTTTGCTGTGAACCTAAAACTGGTCTAGAAAAATCATCTTTAAAAAACGAGCGGACACAACCAGGCAATCCCTAAGTAAGAAATGAATGGACAAAGAAAATGTCCAATTTCATAAGTAAAAATAAAGATTAACCATCCAGAAACTATTCTCTACTTATCAAATTAGCAGTCATTAAAGTAAAGCTCCATGCTGCTGTGAGTGGGGTAGAAAGCGAAACGGTCATTCAGGGTGTTCTGACTGTAAACTGGCTTGACCGTTTTGGAATCACACATCATTTCTTTCTTTTTTTATTTTTAATTGAAGTATAGTTGATATATGATATTATATTAGTTTCAGATATACAACATAGTGATTCGACACTGATATGTTAATATCCTCACAGCCACTTAGTGATTCGACATTGATACGTTAATATCCTCAAAGCCACTTAGTGATTCGACACTGATACGTTAATAACCTCACAGCCACTCTGTCATGTGGTGCCTTCACACATCTTTTCTGTGATGCAATATCTATTTTCTCAGTGAGCAAAATTATACTTTCATCAAGCTTACTTTTAGATTCTGATGAGAAGGGAGATAAAGGATCTGAAAACTCTCCACTCTTTGCCAAATATATAATATTTGCATGTAGAAGATAAGGAGGGGAGGAAAATGGACGTAGAGGGTTTAGGTCAGGCTAACTGGGAAAATGCTCCTCTTTTGAATAGGAAAACCTGGAAAGGAAGATGACCCTTAACAACAAGAGTGAACACTAATTGAGTGTTGATGGCTAGCTGGGGACCAGGTACCACTCTGCCAAGTATCTTTTATCAATTATGTCATTGTCCTCCTGCCTAGAAAAAGGTGCAATTGTTCTTGAAACTGAGGCAAAGAGGTCTCTGTAAAGATCTGCCTTTATGGGCCACAGACAGGATTCAAGCCCAGACATTGTTACTATTCATTGAGCCCTTTACCTGGTTTCTAGTTTGAAGTGTTGGCAAGGATATGCAGGTAAAAATGATGAGCTGTGCATGTGTGGGTCCAGTTTGATGGAGTGTGCTGCAAAGATGAGAAAGTTGGTACTCTCTCTCTCTCTCTCTCTCTCACACACACACACACACACACACACACACATACACACACACTGCTGTTTGGGCAGATCCCATTCCTCCCTGTTGACTGGAAGCTCCTAGGGGTCCAGGATGGTATCCTGAACATTTTGGTAATCTCTGCAGGGCCAAGGAGCCTCCCCAAAGTGTAAAAATAATAAATATTTGTGGAACACATGAGATCATGTCTGTGAAACACAGCATTTTCCACTCACAGTATTATTCTTGATGCCCTAGAATTCTTACCTAAAGAGCAAACAATAAACCCAATAGTATTTGTGATAGTGAACTTCACATGTTAACTTGGCTAGCCCATGGTACCCAGATATTTGGTCAAACATTATTCTAGATGTTTCTGTGAAGGTATTTTTAGATGAGATTAACATTTAAATCAGTAGACTTTGAGTAAAGCAGATTACCCTCCATAATGTAGGTAGGACTCATCCAATCAGTTGAAGGCCTTTACAGAAAAAGACTGACATCCCCAGAGGAAAAGGGAATTCTGCTAACAGACGGCCTTCAGATTTGAACTATGACTGTACCCTGAGTCTCCAGCCAGCTGGCCTACCCTACAGATTTTGGACTCACCAACCCCCAGAATCACCCGAGTCAATTCCTTAAAATAAGTCTCTTTATATATATGTATATATACACACATTATACACATCCTATCAGTTCTGTTTCTCCAGTGAACCCTAACTAAAACAATATTTACCTGATTTTTTGTCCTGAATCTGCTACATACTACTCCTGATCTGTTTCCCCAAATATTAACCAGGCACCCACTATGTGGCCAGGAGCTAGAGTTGTAAAAGATCAACAAGGAGGCATCAAGAAACCCACAGTCTGAACTTGCCTCTGACCATGACCCTCTGAAGAAACAGACTGCTTCTCAAACCTCTATAGCCATGGCCATACCGTGAGAATTCACAAATGTAAGTTTGGGCCACATCCATGTTGTGAGGAGAGGGCCATGATGACTTAAAAGTAAAAATAAAAAGTGGAGATAATAGATCCGGGTCGAAAGCAGAAAAAGCACGGCCTATAAGGTTTAAGCTAGTGACCAAGAAGTGACAAAAGTAGAGAGAAGAAGCTGGTAGAGAAGCAGAGATGAATCAGAGCTAACGGGGCTTGCTCAGAATAAAGTAGCAGGGCTATTGCATGGGAGTGTTGGACCCAAGGAGGACAAGGCACCGCTTGGGGAAGATTTTACTGACCCCGCCACCAGGATGTCCAGAACCTCGTCTAGACTGCAATGTCTAGCCTGGACTCAAGGGCACTCTCCAGAGAAGTGAAACAGAAAAGGAATGATTACTTCTTCACTATCCAGAGGAATTGAGAGAGGAGGCTGCAGCTTGGACCAGGAATAGAAAAAATTTCTGTCTAGAAAATGAAAGAGAGAAGCAATATAAAATTCTGCTGTGTTAAACCACACCCAGCTGGCCAGAATAACAAGGCTGCAACTTAGCTCATGGATAAAGTATTGGAGGAGCATAGTAGATGCTCAACAAATATTTGTTGGGGAAAAATGAATGGATGAACAAATGAAATCCCTAAGACTCGCTGCCCACTGAATGAAGGAATAAAACCAAGGGAAAGTAGATAGAAAGGCTGGATGCCAAGAAGAAGCCCTCTAGATGTTGGGAAGTTACCATTTCCGCTGGGGATGGCTTACTTCCTCATACTGGTGCCCTCCTGGGTCACTCATGTCAGTCTGACTTCTCAGTCCTAGCATCTGGGACACACATCTGTCTCATACCTCAGGCTCAATCCTGCCTTTGCAGATAACACTCAGGTATTCCTGGTGAAGTTACCTTCCCACCAAGTTATCTATCTTCACCAAGTATCTTCACTTGAATATCCCTATGGTAGTCTCCTTTTTCTCCTTTCCTTTTTTTTTTTAAAGATTTTATTTATTTATTTGACAGAAAGAGTGAGAGAGCACAAGCAGGGGGAGCGGCAGGCAGAGGGAGAGGGAGAATCAGGCTTTCCGCTGAGCAGGGAGCCCAAAATGGGGCTCGATCCCAGGACCCTGGGATCATGACCTGAGCTGAAGGCAGACGCTTAACTGACTGAGCCACCCAGGTGCCCCCTTTTTCTCCTCTTCTAAAGCAGTTTTGTAATTATATAAGTAATATCTCGTTATTTATTGAAAATTAAGAAACACTGTGACAAAGGAGAAATCACATTATTTTCACCATCCAAAACACACACACATACAAACAACTAATAGTAAGTTATTTCTGATCTTTCTTCTATATGTAAAGTTACATCCTGAAATGGTTACAACCATTCTACATACATAGTTTTGTATTTTTTTATTTATTAACATAACATCTGAAATAATTTCATGTGACACAATCTAATTTTTAAGAAATATGATGTTGGGGTTTTTTTTTATTATAGTAAAATACACGGAACATAAAATTTGCCATTAGTGACATTTAGTGCATTCACAAGGTTGTGCAACTATCACCACTCTCCAGTTCTAGAACATTTTCATCACCTCAAAAAGAAACCTTTTACCCATTAAGCCGTCATTGTCCACAGCTTCCTCTCCCCAGCCCCTGGCACTCACTGATCTGCTTTCTGTCCCTGTGGATTTGCCAACTCTGGGTATTTCACATAAATGGAATCATACAATACATGGTCCTTTGTGACTGGCTTCCTTCACTTAGCATAGTCTTCAAGGTCCATCCACGTTGTAGCATGTGCTAGCACTTCATTCCTTTTTATGTGATACTGTTTTAAATTCTACTCTTTGGCTCAAAACTCTTGTATGGCTCCCCATTGCCTATTCAAATAAAGTCTGAGCTCCCTCACATGGCATTCACTATTCTACAACATCCTGTCCACCCATCTTACCCACACAACCTACACTACTTGCAGGCCTCTGCACCTCTGCCTAAGCCCCGGTGTCTGCAGCTCTAAATCCATGGTTCTCAAAGTGTGGTCCCCAGAGCAGCAGCATCACCCCCCGGGAAACTGTCATACTAACCAAGAGGCCCAGTTCTGTGGGTTGATTCTGATGTATCTTAAATTTGAGAGCCATGGGTCTAAATCACAGCACTCCTCAAACTCTGGCTCATATGCTGCATCCCTGAAACCTCAGCTTTCTCTCTTCTCTTACTTCCCATTGGACATTTTCCTACCTCCTTGAAAGGATTTCTCACTTTTTACACTATGTCATAGTCTTATCTCCATCACCAGACCCTGCTGTGTTATTTAGTTTATCTAAACACTGAGAAGGAGGTTGGAGAAGATGATTTTGAAGGTTGTCTCCAGCTGAGATTCCAGGCATGAGCTCCCAAGGACAGGTCTGGAACTTTCATACACCTTCCGTTGCACATTGCAGCTGAAAGTGTGGCTCCCAAGTTGTATGTGACAGACTTCTATCAACCTGCAGCAAAATGAGAAGAGAAAAAAAGATAAAGTAATAAGTTTTCCTTTACACCAAATGTATCCAAGTGTATTATCCTGAGGTTATGACTTTCCTATTTTGCGGGCATTAAAAGGTCCTTTCTTTTTTTTTTTCAAGTGGAGCCTAATGCGGGGTTTGAACTCATGACCCCAAGATCGATACCCAAGCCAAGAGATCAAGAGTCGGACGCTTAACTGACTGAGCCACCCAGGTGCCCCAAAATGTCCTTTCTTTTATAAATGATACTGGTAACAGAGGGGATGTTTGACTTTGGGGGTCTTATTTGGGTTTTTGTTTTTTGCTTACAAGTCTATTATCAGATGTCAGGTATTCTCATTTTATTGCTCTGTCTGGGAACCCATGGCCTATGAAGATAGTGGGTGTGGGAGGAGCTCAGCCAGGGAGGTGTTTGGAAGCACCACTCCAGAACCATCTGGGAATGCCTGGCTTCTACACAGTTCAGGAGCCATACTTGGGCCATATTCAGCTTCAAAACTGCTCTCCCCTGCCAAATGTCAGAGCCTGCTGTAAATGTGTCAGAGCCATAGCTCCGAGATGGTAGAGCTCAACTAAAAAGAGATAGGAGAAGGGAAACCCACTGCTGGGGTGATAAGGGTCTTCAACAGGCATGATGGAAAGCATTCTGAAGGAAAGCAAACCTCTTACATTCCAGCCTTATAGATTTATTCGTGTGTGTGTGTGTGTGTGTAGGCATGCACACACACACACACACACACACACGCTAACTAGAGTTATAAAAACAATTGATGAGTACTCAAAATCTGAACTTTGAGGAATTGCAGATGGAGTGTCTATGAAGTCCTGAGATTTGTTTTTAAAAAATCCTGCTCCGTGGCCCATAGCAGCAGAGATCAGCACATTAAGCCCCAGCAGATATTAAGCAAACAGGAGAAAAGTTCAGGATGAATAGGATGAGACAGGACAGACATCATTCTCCCAGCCGTAAATGGCAAGAGAGTGATAGATTACTGACAGTATTTATGTTTGAGTTGAGTGGTGATAAACTCAACATAGCTCGTTCAGAAATGAGTTCAGTTTTTCTCATTTATTACTATTGCCATATTTACAAAGGCTTAAAAAAATTAAAGAATCCTATACCAAACGCTTTTGAAATTCCTCCCAGTTTAGAAAGACACTTTCCTCTAAGGAATGCTCCTTCTACAAAAAAAAAAAAAAAAAAGTGGGGGGTTGAGGGTGGGAGGGCCAGGCAGCTATTGTTTTACTACCCACCCAACTCCCTGGCCACTGATTTGACCACAGGTGGGCACAGGTGGATAGCTGATTGAAAACAGACCAACGAAATTCTCTCACAGGAATTTGGAATTGAGGCCCTGAGATTCTATCCAGTCTCCACGTGCAACTGGAACGAAGGTGATATAAACCCAGGTGATAAAACATGAGCCACATGCATGAGGTAGAAGAGGGCGTGAAGCCAATTTGTAGAGAGAGAAATGGGTTTTGACCATGTTTCAAGAGGAAGAGAGAGTCTAGAAAATGACTGACTGTGTTCCAGTCAGCCCTCCAGTTCCTGGTTCAGGCTTCTCATGAGAGAGTTCCCTGACTTGGATCTCTGAGCTACCCATGAAACCTACCATATTCCCCTTCTTCACTCAAGTGAGTGGGAAGTGAGGTTCAGTGAAGACAAATCCTTCCAGGCAAACCCAACCTCAAATGACAATCCCAGTCAAGATTCTGGTGTCCCAGGGCAAACCAGGCACCCGCGACTAGAAGGGAGCCTCCCAGGACCGCAAACACACTGGCACGACACCAATCCTAGCAACCAGTGGAAGCTCAAGAAGTAGCAAACCAATCAAGTAACCAACCAACAGCTTAAGAAGGATATTCGAAAGACTGGTGCATTACAACTAGAGATGAGTTAAGACAAGACAGCCACGTTCAAATATCACAAGCATATTCAAAAAGAGGGGTGGAAACTGGTACCCACTTTATTTCTTTTTGGATTCATACCTTACCTCATTTGAGGGGAAAAATTGAGCTGGTTAATTCTGATGTCCTCCAGATGGCAAAGTAGCCATCAAAGAGGAGAAGGCGCAGAGCGGCCCATTTCCGCTCATCTACAGGAGAGACTTACTCTTCAAGGAGTTGTCCGAGGTGGAATACGTCCTGGAGCAAGGATTTAACGGTCCTCCTGTCTCTCCTGGAGGTTCAAAGCAAAGCCAAGTGGCAGATGCGACTCCCTGCCGGGAGGTAGTACCACTCCGTGGTGGTCCCCAGTCTCTATCCAGCGACTCACACCAGCCTGCCACATCTTCACTTGTCCACCCTGAACAAGAACAATGTGTGCATTCACATGGCTGAAGGGAGCTGGTTTTTAAAACACTTTTCACCCTGACTGCCTTATTTCTTTGAGGTCATTATTTCATTAAAATGACATTTTTAGTGACACAAGTGTGATTACAGATGGAATAATGGATGAGTTTTTAATTTTTTATGTCAGTCTTCACTGGACAAAATACGGAGTTAGCAACTGTACATCAGTTCCCCCCATGTTTTATTTTGTTCTTCTATGTGTGTGTGTGTTTATTTATTTGTTTGTATGTTTGTTTATATTGCTCCAGAAATCAAGAGCTTGGAACTACTCTCCTTTCTTACCTTCTGCCATGACTTATTCGTATATGAACTATATGACCTTAAGCCCCCATTCAACCATGGGATTCTAGATTCTAGGGTTGAACTTTATTTCCAACAAACCTTGCAATCTGTCCTAACACCTAATGTGGACAAGCAGAGGAGAGCAACAGCTCTCCCTGCCTGACTTTTCTAGCCAAGCAGCTGCTGCCAAATGGGGAAATTTATAGTGTTACACTGAAAGAGACATTGGAGTTTTGGAGTTTTGCCTCAAACTTTCTATTTTGAAAATTTTTGAACCTACAAAAATGTTAAGAGAATTGAACGAATCATTCAGATACCCTTCACCTTCACCACATATATATATATATATATACACACATATATATTTATTTATAAATATATATTTTTTATTTCTATACAATAATATAATTATAAAATAAATAAATATAAAAATATAAATAAATATAAAATATATATTTATATATATATAAACCACACATATATATGTGTGTGTGTAGTGAATATATATATAAGACACTTTTTTTTGGCTGTACCACTTGAAAGTAAATTAGAGTAATCATCACATTTCACCCTTAAGTGTTTCAGCATATACCTCCCAAAAACAAAAACATCCTCATATAAAACTATAGTAACATTATCATTCTCAAGATACTTAACTTTGATAAACAATTAATAATATTGTTACATTATCGTTATAATAATTTGTCATTGTATTAATTAATTAATATCAAATATACAACCTCATGCCTTGTTCTACCTTTCATAATTTTTGAAAAGCTATTTGTCTGGTAGAATGTCTTCTCCATTCTGGACTTGTGTGATTGTTTTCCCTTAATTAGATGCAGGTTAAGCATTTTGGCAAGAATACTACAAAGGTGATGAGCAGGGGGCTGAGTTGCAAATGTATCCTATTACTGGTGATCTTAACTCAGTTAAGATGGTGTCCCCTGGATTTCTCCATTGTAAAGCTAACTTTCCCCTCTGTATTGAATAAGTAATCTGACCCAGTAAGGGTTTCAGATTCACCTTCCACTTTTCCTGCCCTAGATCTACAGTCAGCTATTTCTCTAAGGATCCCTGATTTGTTTAAACACCAAGATTTTGGTGCTAAGTGTTTAAGTGTTATTGAAAAGAGCATATAGGCCCTTCCAATGGATTAGATTAAAGGAACAAACAAAGATGAGTTCATACTAATACAATTACAGCTCTTCTTTCTCAACTCTCCACCATGACTTATTTTTCCCTTCCCTTCCCTGGTTCCCAAGAGCACAAAACATATTTATCTTACAATGCAAAGAATATAGTCCCAATATCACTAAACCAATACCACTTCCTACAACAAAACTGCTAAGCAAATTCAAGTTTTCTCTGCAGTTTTTTTTTGTCCTCAAATCCACTAAGATCATACAGCCAGAGCACATGGTTCAAAAGTTAATTGCATTAAT
This sequence comes from Eumetopias jubatus, assembly GCF_037043125.1. NCBI lineage: Eukaryota > Metazoa > Chordata > Mammalia > Carnivora > Otariidae > Eumetopias > Eumetopias jubatus. Next base: position 59,397,255 of record NW_028274822.1, on the reverse strand, counting down.
TGTTTTTTTCTGTGTGGTTATATAATTTGATGTATAGTTAGATTTGTTTGTTTCTACTTATACTCAATTTTAGGTTAATTTTGTTTTGTTTTGTGCTATGGACTCAATTGTGCCCCCCACCAAGTCATATGTTAAAGCCCTAATCCCAACTATTATTATTATTTAGAGATAAGGCCCATAGAAAGGGTAATTATAATTAAATAAAGTCATAAGGGTAGGGTCCTGATCTGATAGGATTATTGTCTTTAAAGAAGAGATATCACAAAGCTTGCTCATTCTTTCATTGTCTCTGTGGGCGGGCACTGAAGGAAGGAAGGATATGTGAAGATGCCGCAAGGAGGGGGTCATCTGCAAGCCAGAAAGAGCCTTCTTCAGAACCTGGATCAGCCAAACCCTGGTATCACTTCTAACCTCCAGAACTGTGAGAAAATACATTTCTGTTCTTTAAGTCACCCAGTCTAAGGTATTTTGTGATGACAGCCTTTGCTGTGTTCTTTCACATATTGTTTATTTCTTACAAGAGTCTGGGACATCTGCTTCTCAGGAAGAGTAGGGTCGTGGCCAGAATGAACATACAGATGAAAACCAAAAACAATTGGCAAGCATATATGCATCGGATGTCTCTACGTATATTATGATTATTAATACCTCATAGGACTCTTTGAACAAATCAGACAGTATATGAGATAATTTTTTAGGGAAACCAAGTCTAAATGAGAGGTTAGCCTGAAATATCAGCTGGTCAGTGATAAAACCAGGATTGAAAGTCACATTTTCCCTAGACGCAAAGCTTGTGTTTTAAATGTTGTGATATACTACAAGGAATAATAAGAGTTAATAAACATTAATAAGAGTTTCAGGAATTTTAATGAGCCTGTAGAAAAACTATTCACTATGCATTTATAAATAATAGGTAAATATATACACACGTAAATATTTTCTCATATGCATAAAGAAAAATGAACAGGTTGACTTGGATTTATCTGTATAAAGGTGGGAGCATGATTGAATGCATTGGGATTGATGGCCAATCTTCAATATCAAGACCTCCTAAATGTACCCCTATCTTAGTCTCTCAGCAATGCATCTTTTGAGAAAGAACTCACACTTAGGTAACAAAGAATTGCTGTATCCAAGTCAGTCCAAGAAAGCTCAAGGTTGCTTCAATTTCTCCCACTTCAGAGAGGTGGGAAAGAGCTGTGATGAGCATGTCAAAACCCACAGTAGAAGAGAAGAGGTTGCATGAGGTCAAACTTTACTGTTGGGAAACATCGTCAGGTGGCATGAAAACTCTCAAAAGAGACAGCATTTATAATTAAGATTTTAGGCCTGAAGAGCCTGTTTTAGAAGAATTAGAATTGCCAACATTGATCCAAGAGAGAGAGGGACTTAAACATGTCTAAGTCCAAGGCTGCAGTTATCTCCAAGACCAGATCATCTCTGCTTTGCCTGAACTTGGCAACAAGACCCAATAAATCCCCTCCTGTGGTTTAGGCAAGGTGCAGTTGAGTTTCACGCACAAACCAAGACTCCTGAGTAATACATACATCATCATTAACCCTCACAATAGCCCATAGGGAAACTCGTAACAATTTTGTGATGAGAAAACTAAATTTTGGATACTGTAAGTAACTTATTTAAGGTGATATACTTAGCAAATGGCAGGTAGGATTTGAACCAAGGTACTCTGAGGCTGAAACACTTTTCACTAGATTATATCATGGAATACATTGTATATTCAACAACTCTATCAACACAAAGTTTATTTACTGAAGAAATACAGATTATAACACATGGCTTTTTCCTCACTTTTCAGTTATCATGAAAGAAACAAGGAGAACATTATTGAGCACCCACCACATGCTAAATGCTTTCAAATATGTGAGGTCATTATCCCTCCCAGCAAACCAGTGAATCATTCCCGTGGATAGGTGAGGACACTGAGCTGCAGAAAGTGTAATTAGTAATTATCCATTTACTAATTATCCTGTTACTCAGTAAGTAACGGGACTAAGGTACAATGCCTTCTGAACAGAATTCTGGTGTTCTCTTAACGTTACCAAATTCCTTCTTCCTGGTATAGGATTTGATTGTTTTACCCCAATTCCACAATTCGAGGTGCTAACAGTCACTGAGTGGCCTTTATCCAGGGAGTAAGTGAGGGCTTATGAGAAACTAAGCAGCTCTATGGACAACTTTGCATGTTCAACCCCATTCAGTGGTAGAAACTGGTAGAAACCATCATAGCATTTCTGAGCAATTACCTCAAGCTCAGCTGAGAGCTACTCATGACTTTTAATATTCATCAGCAATAATGAATCTACAAAAACCAGAGTGAGTGTCCAAGCAAATAAATTATTTATTTTATATGTTATTGTCCTGGCTAATAAAGTTTACATTGATAAGAACCAACAGTAAAACCCAGCTTGGAAGACCAAGGGTTTTCGCTCATGACCATTAAATATCTTAGACCATTTCTGTGAAATATTTTTATCATTTAATTTTTTCTTCACAACAGTATTAGGTTCCAAGTTAAAGCATCAACATTTTAAATGTTTGACAAGTTTTCATGAACAGTTTCCTTTGCTCTTATAATGGCCCAGAGACTCACTCTTTGGGGCACTGAAGAGATGGTGAAAGAGCTTTACTACTTCCTTTTGGAGGATTCCAAACAGATTTATCTTTTTCTTCCTAAATACATTTTTAACTTGTTAGGGTGTAAACATGCATACCGAAAAGCTCAGAAACCATAAAGTGAACACTTTGATGAATCACCACACATTGAGCACACTCGTATAACCAACACCCAGATCAGGAAATACCAGAACCTTAGAATCATGCCCATCTTGGTCCTCCTCCAAGTAACTACCTCTCCCCAAAGGTAATGACTATACTGGCTCTTAATGCAATAGATTTGTTTTGCCTGTTTTTGAATTTAATGTAAATAGGATCATAAAGTCCTAGGTATCAGCCTGTAGGATATATAATGAATAGTGGAATTGCTAGATCATAAAATATGAATACATTCAGTTTGGGTTGCTGCCACCAATTTTGCAAGTTGGTTGCATGAATTTACATGCTCCAGTAGAGTATGAGCATTCTGATTGCTACAGTTGTCCAAGTTGGTTGTTTGAATTTACAGTTGCCCTAGCAGAGTATGAGCATTCCAGTTACTCCAGATCCTTACCAATACTTGATATTTTCTTTTTCAAGAATTTTAACTATTCTGGTGGGCATGTAGTGATATCTCATAGTGGTTTTAAACTGCAATTCTCCAATGACTAATGAGATTGAGCCTCTCTCCTTATGTTCTATGGCCATTTGATTAGTCTCTTCTATCCAGCCATTAAATGAGGGAAATCCTCAAAATCTTGGTCCTAAATGTTCTCTTCTCATCTAAGTGAATAGGTAATATTCCATTGTATATATGGACCACATTACACAGCCATCAGAAAGGATGATTACCCAACTTTTACATCAACATGGATGGGACTGGAGGAGATCATGCTAAGTGAAACAAGTCAAGCAGAGAAAACCAATTATCATATGGTTTCACTTATTTGTGGAACATGGAATAGCATGGAGGACATTAGGAGAAGGAAGGGAAAAATGAAAGGGGGGGAATCAGAGGGAGAGATGAACCATGAGAGACTATGGACTCTGAGAAACAAACAGGGTTTTAGAGGGGAGGGGGGAGGGGGGATGGGTTAGCCCATTGATGGGTATTAAGGAGGGCACGTACTGCATGGAGCACTGGGTGTTATACGAAAACAATGGATCCTGGATCACCACATCAAAAACTGATGATGTATTGTATGGTGACTAACATAACATAATAAAATTTAAAAATTTAAAAAAATAAGTGAATAAGTAAGTAACATCTAGCACATCCAGACAATGGAATATTATTCAGCACTAAAAAGAAATGAACTCTCAAGCCATAAAGACACATGGAGAAATCTTAAATGCCATGTTGCTAAGTGAAGGAAACCAACAGAAAAGGCTGCACACTGTAAGATTCCAACTGTATAACATTCTGCTAAAGACAAAACTATGAAGACATGAAAAACATCAGTGGTTGCCAGGGGTTGGGGAGAGGGAAGAATGAATGGGTGAGGTAGAGCAGAAAGGATCTTTAGGGCAGTGAAACTATTCTGTATGATACTGTAATGATGGATACATGTCATTATACTTTTGTCAAAGCCCAAAAGACGTGCAATGCCAAGGGTGAATCCTAATACAACCTATGTACTTTGGATGATAATGATGTGTCTGTTCATTCAGTGATTGTAACAAAGGTACCGCTTAGGTGCAAGATGTTGATAGTGGGAAGTCTGTGTGTGGTGAGGGGGCAAAGTATGTATAGGAGCTCTTTGCACTTTCTGCTCAATTTTTCCATGAATGTAAAACTGCCCCAAGAAATAAAGTCTATCTAATAGAAAAGAAAAGGAAGAAAAGAAAAGAAAAGAAAAGACTTGGTCCTGTTCTTACATTCTAGTGACAGAAACAGTTGTTAATCAAATAAGAATGCAAATAAATGTAAAACAGCAATTGGTAATTGCTCCAAATGCCACAAAGTTAAGATAGATATATGGTGCTGTGGGGGTTTATTATAGGCATGGAGGTCAGGAAAGTTAATCCCGAGGAAGTGACAGTTGATCTGGAATCAAGCGAAAGTAGGGGGTCACTATGCAAAGGAGAAGGAGAGAAGGATTTGGAGCAGATGGAGTAACATATGCAAAGTCATGTCACATCAAGCATGACATCTATGAGGAAGTAAAGGCCAGGGAGGCCAGAGAATGGAGTGTGCACAGATGATTTCAAAATCATCTTCATGGCTGAATAATACTCCATTATATATACCATATCTTCTTTACACATTCATCAGTCAATAGACATTTGGGCTCTCTCCAAGTATGGCTATTGTTGATAATGCTGCTATAAACTTCAGGATTCATGTACCCTTTTGAATTTGTGTTTTTGTATCCCTTGGGTAAAAACCTAGTAGTGCAATTGCTGGATCATAGGGTAGTTCTATTTTTAACTTTTTGAGAAACCTCCATACTGCTCTCCAGAGTGGTTGCACCAGTTTGCATCCCCACCAACAATACAAGAGGATTCCCCTTTTTCCCCCTCCTTCCAACAACTATTGTTTCTTGTGTTGTTAATTTTAGCCATTCTGACATGTGTGAGGTGTTTGCTCATCATGGTTTTGGTTTGTATTTCTATGATGATGAGTGATGTTGAGCATCTTTTCATGTGTCTGTTAGCCATTTGCACGTCTTCTTTGGAAAAGTGTCTATTCATGTCTTCTGCCCATTTCTTAACTGGGTTATTTGTTTTTTGGGTGTTTAGTTTGATAAGTTCTTTATAGATTTTGGATACTAACCCTTTAACGGTCATTTGCAAATATCTTCTCCTATTCTGTAGCTGCCTGTTAGTTTTGTTGATTGTTTCCTTTGCTGTGCAGAAGTTTTTTATCTTGATGAAGTCCCAATAGTTTATTTTTGCTTTGTTTCCCTTGCCTCCAGCAATGTGTCTAATAAGAAGTTACTACAAGCTGAGGTCAAAGAGGTTTCTGCCTGTGTTCTTTAGGATTTTGATGGTTTCCCATCTCACATTTAGGTCTTTCATCCATTTTGAATCTATTTTTCTGTATGGTGTAAAAAAGTGTTCCAGTTTCGGTGCAACCACTCTGGAAAACTGTATGGAGGTTCCTCAAACAGTTGAAAATAGAGCTACCATACGATCCAGCAATTGCACTACTGGGTATTTACCCCAAAGATACAAATGTAGGGATCCGAAGGTGTATGTGCACCCCAATGTTTATAGCAGCAATGTCCACAATAGCCAAACTGTGGAAAGAGCCAAGATGTCCATCAACAGATGAATGGATAAAGAAGAAGTGGTATATATACACAATGGAATATTATGCAGCCATCAAAAGGAATGAGATCTTGCCATTTGCAACGACGTGGATGGAACTGGAGGGTGTTATGCTGAGTGAAATAAGTCAATCAGAGAAAGACATGTATCCTATGACCTCACTGATATGAGGAATTCTTAATCTCAGGAAACAAACTGAGGGTTGCTGGAGTGGTGGGGGGGTGGGAGGGATGGGGTGGCTGGGTGATAGACATTGGGGAGGGTATGTGCTATGGTGAGTGCTGTGAATTGTGCAAGACTGTTGAATCACAGATCTGTACTTCTGAAACAAATCATGCAACATACGTTAAGAAAAAAGAAAAAGAAGAAGATAGCAGGAGAGGAAGAATGAAGGGGAGTAAGTCGGAGGGGGAGACGAACCATGAGAGATGATGGACTCTGAAAAACAAACTGAGGGTTCTAGAGGGGAGGAGGGTGGGGGGATGGGTTAGCCTGGTGATGGGTATTAAAGAGGGCACATTCTGCGTGGAGCACTGGGTGTTATGCACAAACAATGAATCATGGAACACTACATCAAAAACTAATGATGTAATGTATGGTGATTAGCATAACAATTAAAAAGGGGGAAAAAAGTGTTCCAGTTTCATTCTTCTGCATGTGGCGGTCCAATTTTCCCAACACAATTTTGTTGAAGAGACTGTCTTTTTTTCCATTGGATATTCTTTCCTGCTTTGTCAAGGATTAATTGACCATATAGTTGTGGGCGCATTTCTGAGTTCTTTATTCTGTTCCACTGATCTGTTGTTGTGCCAGTACCATACCGTCTTGATGATTACAGCTTTGTAATATAGCCTAGGATTCGGAATCATGATGTCTCCAGTTTTGTTTTTCTTCTTCAGGATTGCTTTGGCTATTTGGAGTCTTTTGTGGTTCCATACAAATTTTAGGATTGTTTGTTCTAGCTCTGTGAAAAATGCTGGTGGTATTCTGATAGGTATTTCATGAAATGTGTAGATTGCTATTCAGCCATCAAAAAGAATGAAATCTTGCCATTTGCAATGAAGTGGATAGAGCTAGAGTATATTATGCTAGGTGAAATAAGTCAGTCAGAGAAAGACAAATACCATACTATCTCACTCATATGTGGAATTTAAGAAAAAAGACAGACGAACATATGAGAAGGGGGAAAAGAAAAAAAGGAGAGAGGGAAACAAACCATAAGAGATTCTTAATGATAGAGAACAAACTGAGGGTTGATGGAGGGAGGTGAGTGGGGAATGGGCTAGAGGGTGATGGGTATTAAGGAGGGCATTTGTTGTGATGAGCACCGGGTGTTATATGTAAGTGATAAATCACTGAATTCTACTCCAGAAACCAATGTTGCACTGTATGTTAACTAACAAAAATTTAAATTAAAAAAAATCATCTTCAGTGTTCACTTTTCCTCTGAGCTCCAGACTCTTTTATCTAACCAGCTACCTGACATTTTACTTTGCATGTCTCTTGGACCCCTAACCTCTACATGATCCCCTCTCCAAATCTGGTCTCCTTTTTGCTTCTCCTTGCACAAAGTTTGGAAGCTTCTCCTAATCCCCTCTACAAAGATCTGTCTCTTTTATGTTCCTGACATATTTCAAGGTTGTCCACTTCTCTGCATCTCTATTGCCACTAGTATGATGTGGGCCACCATGGTCTCCTGTTAGGATTCCTGCACTATCATCCTGAGTGGTCTCCTCACAGACACCTCTCCTCAGGACACCTTCCACACTGTAATTGGAATGACTTTTCAAAACTGAAGCCTGATTACATCATATCCCTTGCTTAAAACCCAGAAATGATTTCCCATTGCTCTTGGGATAAAGACCAACATTTATAACCTGGTGTAACACATCATGTATGATCTGGCCTTTGCCCACATCTCTGCCCCGTGCTGCACCACCCTCATCCATCCCACACTTCAGTCCCAGAGGTCCTCTCCCACCCCAAAGTGCATACCATGCTCCTGCTGCCTTTGCACATGCTCTCTCTTCTCCTGGGATGGTGCCCTCTCTTTGTGGTCATTAAGCACCTACACATCTCTCAGATCTCAGCTCAAATATCCTTGTCCCCAGCTCCACCCTAGATCAAGTCCCAGGATCTGCTCTCATCACTCTGACTTCCTTTCCTCCATAACACTTATATCTGTACAATTCTGACAAGTGTATCTCTCCCTCAGGAGACAGTAATGTCCAAGAACCCGGAAAATGTTTCTATTTTTATAACTTCAGGTCTTAGCATAGTCCTAAATAATAGGAATGCAATTGAGAATTTTTGAGCCAATAATGAGTACCCTCCTTGCTATCCTCAGTTATCTTATCTTCTTAGAAGTCTTTGGAAGTCCCCTCTCATTAGAGAGCCCACCTTATGAAGGAGTAGAGGTGCCTTCCTTTACACTATGATATCATAGGAAAGTTACCCTAAGGCTCAACTTCCCCTGAAATAATGTTTATCAGTTCATTATGGCATTTTATTTTATTAAGATTTTATCTATTTATTTATTTGAGAGAGAGAGAGAGAGTGCAAGCAGGGGGGAGAAGCGGAGGAAGAGGGACAAGCAGACTCCATGCTGAGCACAGAGTGCAGTGTGGGACTCCATCTCATGACCCTGAGATCATGACCTGAGCCAAAATCAAGAGTCAGATGCTTAACCAAGTGAACCACCCATAGAGCCATTCCTGTTAGGTAAAGCCAAAGAACTGTCCAATAACCACTAACCATGGACAGCTGTTGAGCATATGAAATATGGCTGATCCAAACTGAGATGTGCTGTAAGCATGAAATTCACAAAATTTTGAGGACTTTGTATGAAAAAAGGAATTCAAAATATCTCATTAAATTTTTTATTGATTGCATGTTAAATGATAATATCTTGGATATAGTGGGTTAAATAAAATATATTATTAAAATTAACCTGTTTCGGGCACCTTGGTGGCTCAGATGGTTAAGCATCTGCCTTCGGCTCAGGTCATGATCCCAGGGTCCTGGGATCGAGTCCCGCATCGGGCTCCCTGCTCCTTGGGAGCGTGCTTCTCCCTCTGCTTCTCTCTCTCTCTCTCTCTCATGAATAAATAAATAAAATCTTTAAAAAATAAAAAATAAAAAAAAATAATAAAATAAAATTAACCTGTTTCTTTGTACTTTTTCAAATGTAACTACTAGATAATTTAAAATTACATATATGGTTCACATTATATACCTATTGGACAACACCTGTATAACACATAACTTTCAAAATATAAAAATTACTACATTCACATCCCTCAAAGAATTAGCATAATTTTTTTAATAACCCACTGGAGTGAAACAGATCTGGGAGCAGTTTTGTGTCATGTAATAGGAGCCAGCTCTGGAGCTCACTTAAGCTTGAAAAAACTGGTAATTAGAAGGAGATATTGATTGAACAGCTTCAAGGATAACCAATGGAAAACACATTTAAGACTCAAGAAGGGACTGAACTTGGAAGAGCAAAGTCCTCTGGACCTTCCTTTTCGCTTCTGTCAGCACATCGGATTTCTTCTTCTTTTGGTCTACAGGCTGCTGGGTGTCTCTGCCGGTCCCATCCACGTGGCAGGTCCTGACCAACACACCATCCTGAACTCTACCTACTAAAGTGATATCCACACACAAACTGAGAGGCTGGACCTCAACTGCCCCTGCACTGCAGGCTGACTGTGCTGGAACAAAGCATCAGCCTCCAAAATGGGGCCTTTATAGCAGAGAGCACCAAGAATCAGGAACAAAAGGAGAGGAGTCCCAAAATACAACGCAAAGGGAACAGTTTGTCTACTTAACAGCCTCTGTCTCAGCTTGAATTGGGTCATCATGGAAAGAAGCTAGGGAGACCAAATTTTTCTGGACATAGTTGGGAAGGGATAAGGAGACAGACGAAGGCCTCCAGGAGATCAGACAGACCAGTGAGAACCCGAACGTACAATCAGAGCAGAGGTGAGAAGAGAACTGACATTGTGACATTTGGCCTTCATGACCTCTGAAGAAGAGAAACAGACCAAGAACAAAAGAACAAAGACATGAAATAGTTAAATGTGACTCCTAAGCCTTTCTTTTCCAGGAACTGACCTAAATTCTGTTTGTCTGCCTACATGGAGTTGTGGTTAGGAACACATTTCTGAGGGATTGGTGTGGTTTCAATGTTTTCCAGTGTCTGGTGAAAACAGAGCTATGAAAGTTGAATGTTCAGAGCCTTTTGTTTGGGTTTTGAAACAGGAACATTTTGAAATACTGAATATGTTATTCTTTCATTTTATTATTTTACTTAAAGAGGTACTCTTTATGTAAAACCAAATTTTCAGCTACTAACATAAACACTTTAACTAGTTCCCCTTTTTGCTCTAAAGCCAGTTCCCGATGTTATAATTTTAGAGGCAGGGAGGCAGGGTGTGGGGGATGGAAGGATAGAGGGGGGAAGAGGAAGAGAGAGAGAAAGAAAAAGAGAGAGAGCACATCACAAGTGAAAAGGAAATTTGCATGTTCTTCCTGAATGTTCTAGCTAATCACTATATCCCTTTTCTTCCTTTGGCTGTGCAGATCTTTCTATGGAGTGCAACCTATTGGGAGAAGTTAGAATTTATCTGAGGCAGCCATTTGCACTTGATTTTTAATGTCTTAAATAATGTGTGTGACCAGATGCTTTTCCTACTTACACATAAAGGAACCTCACTATGTATGCTTTCTTATTTTCTTATTGGAAAGTAGATCTAATATAGTTTCATTTACTGGATTTAGAAAGAAAAATAGAAATTAAAAAGGGGGTTCTAGATTTCTGTTTCTGGCCAAAATGGAGTAACAGGTACCTGATTTATATTCCTGCCTGAAACAACCCCTTGCCCCTCCCCCCCACAAAAAAGCTAGATCAAGAAAAGTTTCAAGACCCTGGATTCAGGCAATGAATGATACCAGCTAGGCAAGAAGCTGGTTAAAATCAGACTTCTAGGCCCCAACCCAAAGATTTTTGTCTCTATGGTTCTGTAGTATGGCTTAAACATGTATATTTTATTTTCTTAATTTTATGTATTTATTTTAATGTATCACATACACATACTAGAAAATATAAATGGTACCAAAATGTTAGTAATCACTGAAGCAGGGTAATGGATACATGGGGTTTCACTATACTGTTCTCTCTACTTTTCTATACTCTGAAATTTTTCATAATGAAAAATTTTTAAGGTTAAAAAAACCCAAACTGATGCCAGGTAGAAATTTGGATCTACACAAAGGAATGAAGAACACCAGATATGGTTTATTATATGAGTAAATAATGTTTTCTTACTATTTAAATATATTTTAAAGATCATTGGTTGCACCAAAATGGGAACAATGTACTCCAGAGAATATAACATATATAAAAGCAAAATGTGTGACAACAACAGCACAGAAGTTGAGAGGGGAGAAATAGAAGTACAATATTGTAATACTATACATGCAGTGATATAATATCATTTGAAGGTAGATTGTGATAAGTTAAAGATGTATCCTATAAACTCTAAAGCAATTACTTAAATAATACAAGAGTTACAGGTAATAAGTCAACAAAGAGTATAAAATGGAATCATAAAAAATTCTCAGTTAATTCAAAAGAAAGAAGAAGAGAAATGGGGAGGAACAAGGAAAAATGAGTCAAATAGAAAACAAATAGCAAGATAATACATCTCACCAAATCATTTCAATAATCACATTAAATGTGAATGGTCTAAACACTCTAATTCAAAGGCAGAGATTTTTAGGTTGGATTAAAAAAAAAAGATACAACTGCATGCTGCCCATAACAAACACACTTAAAATATAAAAACGCAGAGAGTTAAAAGTAAAATAATGGAAAAACATATGCTATGCTAGTTAAAAGAAAGATGGAGTGGCTATATCAATATCAAAGTAGATTTTAGAGCAAAGAATATTACCAGGGAAAAAGAAGGTCATTTCATAATGATAAAGGGGTCAATTCATAAGGCAGACAGAATAATCTTAAATGTTTAGGCACATAATAACTGAGCTGAAAAATACATAAAATACAAACTGACAGAATTGCAAGAGTAAACAGATGAATCTACAATTATAGTCAGAGATTCCAACAATCCTCAATAATTGGTAGAACAAGTAAACAGAAAATCAATAAGGATATGGAAGACCTGAAAAACATAGTCAAACCAACTTGACATATTTAGCTCATCATAGTCCATCTTCAAATAATAATATATCATATCCATTCCTGATAAAAAAAGAAATTCTTGGTAAACTAGAAATAGAAGGAAATATCTTCAACCTAATAAAAAGCATCTATAAAAATCTACAGCTAACATCATACTTAATGGTGGAAGACTGAAGTCTTTCCACCTAAGATTAGGAACAAAACAAGTATTTATGCTTGTACAACTTCTATTCAACAAACATATTGAGATCCAAGCCAGTGTGATAAAAGAAAAATATAAAATAAAAATAAACATAGCCAGATTGAAAAGGAATAAGTAAAACCCTTTCTTTATAGATGACTTGATCATCTGTGTAGAAAACTAGAAGAAATCTACTAAAACTAGTAAATATGTTTATCAGGGTTGCAAGATACAAGATTAATATTAGAAAATCAATTCCTGGGGCACCTGGGTGGCTCAGTCGGTTAAGCAGCTGCCTTCAGCTCAGGTCATGATCCCAGGGTTCTGGGATTGAGCCCTGCACCCAGGTCCACATCAGGGCCCCTGCTCAGTGGGGAGCCTGCTTGTCCCTCTGTCTGCCACTCCCCCTGCTTGTGCTTTCTCTCTCTTTGTGTCAAATAAATAAATAAATTTTTTTTAAAGATTTTATTCATTTATTTAAGAGAGAGAGAGAGAGAGAAACAGCATGAGGGGAGAGGGTCAGAGGGAGAAGCAGGCTCCCTGCTGAGCCGGGAGCCCGATGTGGGACTCGATCCCAGGACTCCGGGATCATGACCTGAGCCGAAGGCAGTCACTTAACCAACTGAGCCACCCAGGCACCCTAAATAAATAAATTTTTAAAAAATATCATTTACAATAACATCAAAAATTATGAAATTCTTAAGAATAAATCTGACAAAAGATGTGCAAGACCTATACAGAAAACTATAAATGAAATAAGACCTAAATAAATGGAGAGATATACTTTGTTCACTGACTGACTCAATATTGTTAAGATGTCAATCCTCCATAAACTGATTTATAGGTTTAACATGATCTGCATAGCAGCAATGTCCACAATAGCCAAACTGTGGAAAGAGCCGAGATGCCCTTCAACAGATGAATGGATAAAGAAGATGTGGTCCATATATACAATGGAATATTACTCAGCCATCAGAAAGGATGAATACCCAACTTTTACATCCACATGGATGGGACTGGAGGAGATGATGCTACGTGAAATAAGTCAAGCAGAGAAAGTCAATTATCATATGGTTTCACTTATTTGTAGAACATAAGGAATAGCATGGAGGACATTAGGAGAAGGAAGGGAAAAATGAAGGGGGGGGATTGGAGGGAGAGATGAACCATGAGAGACTATGGACTCTGAGAAACAAACTGAGGGTTCTAGAGGGGAGGGGGTGGGGGATGGGTCAGCCCAGTGATGGGTATTAAGGAGGGCACATACTGCATGGAGCACTGGGTGTTATACGAAAACAATGGATCGTGGATCACCACATCAAAAACTAATGATGTATTGTATGGTGACTAACATAACATAATAAAATTTTAAAAAAACATAATCTGAATCAAAATCCCAGTAGACTTTTTTGTAGAAATTGACAAGATGATTGTAAAATTCACATGGAAATACAAAGAACCCGTGTAAACAAAACACCTTTAAAAAAGAAAAAGAAAGTTGGAGGCTGACCACTACTTGACTTGAAGACTTCTCTTACAGCTACAGCAATCGAAACAGCATTGTCATATAGATAAATAATTCAGTAGAACAAAATAGAGAGTCCAGAAATAGACCCACACATATATGAACACCTGATTTTTGACAAAGATACCAAGACAATTCACAGAAGAAAAAAAATTGTTCAACAAATGGTATTGAAACAGTTGAATATTCATATGAAAAAAAGAAAGAACTTTGTTTCGTACCTCACACCACATGCAAAAATTTACTCAAAATAGGCCATAGACTTAAATGTAAAAGCTAAAATTATTGAACATCTAGGAACAAACAGAAGACAACTTTTGTGACCTTGGATTAGTTGAAGGTTTTGTGATACCACACCAAAAGCATGACCTACTAAAGAAAAATTGATGTTATCTTTTTTTTCAAAATTAAAAACTTCTGTTCTTCAAAAGACACTGTCGAGCAAATGAAAAGACAAACCACAGAATGGGAGAAAATATTTGTAAATCATGTATCTGATAAATGGCTTGTATGTAGCACGCATAAAGAACTCTGAAAACTCAATAATAAGAAAACAAACAATTTTAGAATGGGCAAAAGATCTGACTAAACACTCACCAAAGGAGATTTGAATAGCAAATAAGCACATTGAAAGATATATAACCCATTCATTACCCATTAGGGAAATGAAAATTAAAACCCCAGTAAGATACCTCTACTCACCTATTAGATTGACCCAAATTAAGACTGATCATTCCAAGGGGTGGTGAAACCCTCATACACTACTGGTGGGAATGCAAAATATTACAACCCTTTGGAAGAAAAGTTTTGCAGTTTCTTAAAAACTTAAATATTTACCTATCATATGAAACAGACATTTCATTCTTAAACACCAAAAGTAATGAAAACATACGTTTATAACCCTTCGGGTTTTTTTTAAAAGATTAGTTTATTTTAGGGAGGGGGGAGAACTCGGGCAGAGGGGGGAGGGGCAGAGGGAGAGGGAGTGAGAAAGAATCTCAAACAGACTCCTGCTGAGCACAGAGCCCCACCTGGGGCCTGATCCCACGACCCGGAGATCATGACCTGAGGTGAAACCAAGAATCGGATGCTCAACCGACTGAGCCACCCAGGGGCCCCTTATAGCACTTTATTTATAATTGCCTCAAATTGGAAATAGTCTAAAGTCCATCAACAGGTGAATGGATAAACAAATTGTGGTTGTGATGTTGAGATTTATAATAAGAAATACGTATTTGGTCTTTGTCCCTGTTCCTGGCACAGAGCTTTTAAAGCCCTTCAAATTTCCTAAGTACTAAAGCCATAAAGGTAAGAGTCTTCTGTTAGACCCTTCTGGTTGTACCTTTCAACCGCATCTGAGTTTATGTTAGTGAGGTGAATTTTGGAAAGCCCTTAGATAACCAACCACAGGATGGGGCTGGTTGCCAGGGGAACGAACCATGCGATTAGAGGGGTGGAAATTTCAGGGGCTGGAGATTGGCTTAATCACCAAGAGCCAATGATTTAATCAAGCACACTTATGTAATGAAACCTGCATAAAACCTCAAAGACCAGAGTTCCTCAGTTTCTGGGCCAAGGCATTGTGCCTTAAGAGGGCATGCGAGATCTGTGACTCTTCCCCGATACATTGCCCTCCACATTTCTTCCATCTGGATGTTCATTTGTATCTTTTGAAATATTTTTTGTAATAAATTAGCAATAGTAAGTAAAGTGTTTTGTGAGTTTTGTGAGCCATTTTAGCAAATGATCTAACCCAGAAGGTAGTCATAGGAACTTCTGATATAGAGCTGGTAGGTCAGAAGCACAAGGTGACAACCTGGACTTATAGTTGGCATCCAAAGTCGGGGCAGTCTTATAGGACCAAGCCCTTCACCTGTGGAATCTGATGCTGTCTCCAGGAAGATAGTGTCAGAATTGAATTAAATTGTAGGACACCTACCTGGTGAGAAAAACACTCACATGTTTGGTGACCAGAAGTATCAGAAGCAAAGTAGCATCAAGGGTACAGAAGTATTCTGAGAGTAGAATTTCAAGGAGACACAGCAGAGATTTTCCCAGTCGGTGGTGTATTTGCCAAATCCACTGCCCGCTGCCCCCACCCCTGCCACAGAGACAAGCAACCAAGATTGATTATCCATCTGATGTAAACAGGAGGCACAGGCAATGTCCAGTCAGGCCATAAATGAGTTGCAAATTATTTTGGAGTTTCATCTCTGTGGAAAAAAGATATTCCAACAGCATCAGGTGAGCATGCTGGGTAACCAATTTAAGGAGAAGTTGGTAGTCGAAAGCTATTTCAAGTCCCCCTGGGCCAAGCTCCCACTTCTTATTATTTTGGATAGGACTTGTATCCCTTTCTAGCACCTAAAATTCCCTTTTTTCAGCTGGAATTTGTTTTTCCCCACATATTTTCAATAGACCTTGGCCTTATCTATTATTTTTGAGGGGGAAACCTTGGGTCCCAAAAATTCCACTGATCCTTGATCAGGGTTTTCAAAAGCTATCTGTCCAATGAATACTGAAAGGTCATCAGTAGATACCCCAAGGTAAAAACCCTGTCCCCTAGATATTGAAATTCTCTTGCTGACCTAATGTTGGAGCAGGAGAAGGAGCATAGGAAATAAAATTAATGGAACAGGGCTTCATTTATTTAAAGCTTTGGTTAAAAATAACTTTGCTGCTTTGAATCATATCATTTCCAGAGAAATCACCAAGATGATGTCCAGTGGTGGGAGCAAACAGTTGCACAGGGAGGGGAATCTTCAGAACATCTCCCCACAAATAACCCACAAAGTGATATTTCTTGTATGGAAAATTGACCTTTGTCTCAATATTATATAAATTGAATAAGATCTATGCCATCATAAATGATGTACACATAGATATGATACATAAGTAAAAAGTGGGGGTTTACAATGAAATACTGCTCTGATTTCACGCGCATGGTTAACCACTAACATTTCTCAGGTGGAAATGCAGCAGCCAGCCCGTTGGTTTCATGAGATAGGTTAAAAGTACTTAAAGTTCTGCAATCCAAGACTGCTCTATTTTCTCTGTCACCGAATTCTAGGAATCCAGGGACACCGCGACCACTGAAGTATTGAAGATCCCAGGTATTCAGGGGTCTATGAATGTTGTAAAAATTTAAGCCTACATTTACTGAACATGATACAACAGTTACTGCATCAGCACTCTCTGTATGTTACCCCCTCCAGTCCTCACAATAAGAGTATGGCCCACTGCTACCACCGCCCTGCTTTTGCAGAGGAGGGAATGAGACCTTATGGGAAGACTGGAACCACCCTCTTCCCCAAATTCCCCAAGACCTTGTGCCGCTCACTGGCTCTTCCTTTGCAGAACGGTTAGACCCGCCTCTGTGTGGTTTCTAACCTCTGACATTAGATGGCAGTGACTCGAAGCTAACAGGCCCTTCTAGGTCCACTATTCTCGTATGAAGCAATGAAAGGGAAACATCTGTGTTACAGAAACTCAAAGATGAAAGGAATATCTTTTACTGCACCAGCATGAAATTTTATTTCTGGTTAACATCCATTTACTACACATAAGAGAAATGATTAAATTGCTTCAAGAAGTATATAGTAAATAGCATGATACTTACACAGAGGCAAGAGAGTGCCATTTGGATGAGAGGTTTGTATTTGTTGGGGTCTAATTACCTTTCGCTGGTAGCCAGAGAGCCACGTGACTTGTGGAGTCTAAGGCCTCTCCCCTCACAAGGGCGTGGTTTAGAGGTGGGCCAGGCCCCAAGACACCTGTGCAAGAGAGCCACGACTAAGGCATATCAGAACAATAGCTGTAAAGTATTAACTCCAGTTCTAAGAACTCTGTTATTCCGTTAAAGGTAGAGAGGTCATAACTAGGGAACCCATCCAGAGGGTGATGAATGGAGCCAGAGAAAAGACAGGGCTTGCTAATTCAGGTTTAGAATTTCCAGAAAAGCATTCTTGTGAATCTGATAGTATTCACATGCTGGAATATTTCTATTTCACTATAAAAAGGATATTTTAATTTCCCTCTGTCTAGCATCTAATTCAGAACATTAAATTTTAGGGACGTCTGTGTGGATCAGTCGGTGAAATATCTGCCTTCGGCTCAGGTCATGATCTCAGGGTCCTGGGATCGAGCCCCACGTTGGGCTCCCTGCTCAGCGGGGAGCCTGCTTCTCCCTCTGCCTCAGCCCCTCCCCATCCACCTTCTCCCTCTGCCCCTCACCCTCACCCCTCCCTCTCCCCCAGCCTCTCTCCCCTCCCCTTCCCCTGCTCGTGCCCTCTCTCTCTCAAATAAATAAATAAGGTCTTTAAAAAAATTAAATTTTATTCAGCAAATGAATAAAAAAATACTTTTCCTTTAAATTGCACAGATATTTCTCATACACAATCACATTTTCTTCTAATTTCTTTTTCTCTAGGGAGAACAAAGGAAGGAAATTGTATAGTCAAAAGCAAAAATTAGTAAATTGGAAAACATAAAAACTATACATTCAATAGACAAATACAAGAGCTCTGAAGAAACAGAAAATTTGCAGACAGATGGATGTAAACAAGAAAACAAGTGATTGAGCATCATTTCATTAAGACAGAGTCTAGCAATATAACCACAGTTAATATGTGAGATTTCTATGGAAAAAAATTTTTTTACATGTATGGCATACTTTTTTTTAAAAACTTAAATGATCAAAACTTATATAACCAGGGATGCTTGGGTGGCTCAGTCAGTTAAGCGTCTGCTTTCAGCTCAGGTCATGATCCAGAGTCCTGGGATCAAGTCCCGCATGGGGCTCCCTGCTCTGCAGGGAGCCTGCTCCTCCCTCTATCCGCTGCTCCCCCTGCTTGTGCTCTCTCTCTCTCTCTCTGACAAATAAATAAATAAAATCTTTTTAAAAAAGACTTATAAAGCCAATAAAAATATTAACAGGATTATTTAAAAGTAAACTATCTGATTCTAAATTTCATAGGAAAGACAATAATGGCCAGAAAAATCTGAAAAATTAAAAAATAATTGAGAGAGGGTGGTCCTATCAGGCATTAAAACGTATTAAAAAGCCACAGTGATTAAAATTGTGTGGTACTGACACTTGAATAGAGAGATCAATGGACTGGAACATCATGAAGTCTGGACTAGACTCAAAAAAATATGAAAATTTAGTATAGGAAACTAATGGCATTTCAAATCATGGAGGAAAGATGTGTTATTCAATACATAATTTTTTTAAAGATTTTATATGTTTATTTTAGAGAGAAAGCATGAGTAGGAGCGGGGGGGAGGGGCAGAGGGAGAGGGACAAGCAGACTCTCCACTGAGCAGGGACCCTGATGCAGGGCTCAATCCCAGGACCCCGGGATCATGACCCGAGCCGAAGGCAGCTGCTCAACTGACTGAGCCACCCAGGCGCCCCTTCCATACATAACTTTGGAGACAAAAAGGATCACAACTCTTAAAATTGCTATCGACAGCAAAAATGTTAGCATTGTTTTAAAATTATCTCATGCACATAGTAGGACATATATACATGCACGTTTATGCACATCTGCATGTACATACACACATATATATACCTATACACACATGCTGTGTGTACACAGGTGCCAGTCAGTTAAACGTCTGCCTTCGGCTCAGGTCATGGTCCCAGGGTCCTGGGATCGAGCCCTACATCGGGCTCCCTGCTCAGCGAGAAGCCTGCTTCTCCCTCTCCCACTCCCCCTGCTTGTGTTCCCTCTCTTGCTGTCTCTCTCTCTCTCTGTCAAATAAATAAAAAATCTTTAAAAAAAAAAGATATGAACAAGTGGAATGCAGTCACATCAGAAGATAAATAGGAATCTATTATCCTTAGAGAATCCTGCCACATTTTTGAGGTTACAAAACAATCCTCCCCTGGTTTCTTCCAGTGCCTTTTGGTTTCAGTTTTTACAGATAAGATTTATTTATCCCAGGGTAGGATGTGAGGAATATTACTCAGTTTCCCCCAAAGTCATTTTTATTGTCAAAATATTCAAACATGCACAAACATTGACTTTACATGCAGGATAGAGTGACTTCCTGTCATCCAGCTTTAACAATTACAAATATTTGATGATTTCTGTTTTAGCGATACTCCTCACACCCATCTCCTTCAACTCAATTATTTTATAGCCATGAAGTCTGGATTTCATGATGTTCTAGTCCACTGATGTCTCTATTCAAGTGCTAGCACCACATAATTTTGACTGCTGTCACTTTCAATACATTTTAATGTTATAAAGAAAACATAATGTTCCACCTGAAATGCTTTGGGATGTACTCTAAGAGATAAAAATTCTTTTCCTTTTTTAAACATAACCACAACATATTTATTATCCTCTCTAAAAAAAAAAAGTTGCTTTAATATTATCAAATACAGAGTCAGTGTTTAAATTTTCCCAACTGTTGGGGCGCCTGGATGGCTCAGTCAGTTAGGCATCAGATTCTTGGTTTCAGCTCAGGTCATGATCTCAGGGTCATGGGATCAAGTCCTGTGTGGGGCTCCACGCTCAACACAGAGTCTGCTTGAGATTCTTTCCCTCTCCCTCTCTCTCCCCCTCTGCCCCTCCTCCCCCCTGCACGCAATCTCTTTCTCTCTCTAAAAATAAATAAATAAAATCTTTTAAAAAGAATTTTTTCCCAGCTGTCTTACTAATGTCTTTTCACAATCATTTTGTTCAAAGCAGGGTTCAAACTAGATCCAGACAGTGCATTTGCTAAGTCTCAAGGCTCTTTTGGACTTCAACAATTTACCTCTCCCCTGCATTTTATTACTACCATTTATTTATTGAAGACGTTGGGACAATTTTCCCATAGAATTTCTCACTATCTGATTTTGGTTGATTGAACCCTTGTTGCTCACTTAATACCTAATATACCCCATATTACTTGTAAACTGATGGTTAGATCCAAAAACTTGTTGATATTCAGAATAGTTAGGTTGGAAGCAGAAATACTTCGAAGGTGGGGCTGTGTATTTCCTATCGCATCTCATGAGGAAGCGCACTCAGGTCTGGTTGCCTGACTCTTAGTCACACCAAAATTGAGCAGTGATTCAAGTGTGGTCAGCCCAACCACCCAGTAGAACACTCCCCATCAACTGTTTCCCTGCTGGCTTTAGAGGCCATTCTTCATTACCTGCATCCATTATTTCATTAGAGGAGGCTCACAGTGATTTTCTGACAGTATCTTTCTCCCTGCGATCATTAGCGTTGCTCCCTCTCTAAAGAACTTGTCCCATCAACTATTGTCTACTGTGAAACAACCCATCAGGGAGGCAGGATAAAACACATCACCTTTTCCCTTGATGTCCCAGTTTTGGAAATAGCAAATCAGTGCCATATCAAACTTGGAGTTGTCTCTCGCCTCTCCCCTCTTCACCTGAGTCGGCTTTTGTCCATCCTTTAGAGGAATTCCTTGGGGATGTGGTCAAATCCCCCACCACACGCTTTCATGACTGTTCTTCTAGAAGAGTTAAGAATTCTTTTAGTTGCAAATAACAGAGACCTATTTGGAAAAGCTTAAGAAAAAAACAGATAATTTCTTGGAAAGATACTAGTTATTGCAGAATCCTAGGAAGATCTAACCCAGAAGGAGAGGGAGTCAGGCCAGCTTTGAGCACCTCAGCAGAAGGCACTTGTGGGCCTTCTCCTTAGAGAGTCATCCCTTGTGTGACTCAGCAACACGGACTTCCAGAACCTGAATGCAGGAATTTAGTCCACTGTCCAGTTAGAGAGAACAGTTCCCACAAGAGAATGTCCTTCTTTCTGATATCAATTGCAAGTTGGCAAGGTTCCCAAAACCACCTTCAGTGTTTATAATACTGATGGTTATGGTTTATTACAGAGGAAAAAGAAAACAGATTAAAATCAGCCAAGGCAGGGACACATGGGGCAGAGTCCAGGAGGGTCTAGACATGGAGCTTCTGTCTGGCCATCTTGTCCAGGTTTGCTGTGGATCATGTTAACTTCTCTCATGTGACAATGTATATGGAGGACTGCCAACCGGGAAAGCTGACCAGAGCCATTGGTGTCCAAGGTTTTTATTGGGGTTTGATCACATCCTACCCACGTGGCTGGACTCTAGTCTCCAACCCCTGAAGATCTGGTGGATACTTTTCATCTCTAGTTCCTTCTAGAAGCAGAACTGATACCGTGTAGGCCCAAAGTCCCCATCATAAATCACATTGTAAGACTGTCCAGTGGACCAAGCTCCTGGGCAAACAAAGACACTCCTGTCAGGCAGGACATTCCAGAGCCAGGAAATCACCTCCCAGGAGCTGAGGGCAAAGGCCAGACTTCCTTTTGGGTCAGGTTAATTCTTCACTGCACATTGGGTCCCTCCAACGCAAGTTTAAAATTACACAAGAGGGAGCCTGGGTGGCTCAGTTGGTTAAGCAACTGCCTTCGGCTCATGTCATGATCCTGGAGTCCCGGGATCGAGTCCCACATCGGGCTCCCTGCTGAGCAGGGAGTCTGCTTTTCCCTCTGACCCTCTTCCCTCTTGTGCTCTCTATCTTTCATTGTCTCTCTCTCAAATAAATAAATAAAATCTTTAAAAAAATAAAATAAAATAAAATAAAATTACACAAGAGACAGAAACTGATAGTCCAGTTTCTACAAAATCACTCAGTTCAGACATAGCCACTAGAAAAAGACCTTCTCTATTTTATGTATACACTCCTTCCCCTATCCATTTAGAGATGCCCCTGTCTAACAAAACTGAACTAGTCTGCCATGCACCCCTCTTTCCCCAAGAGGACATAACCAGAGTTAAATTCAGCAGCTGCCTGAGAAAGTCATTTCATGGAGCCGCATTCCCCAGGGTCACAATCGCTTCTCTAGTTCTGCTGAGATTCCCTTTCAATGTTCTGCACCTTAGGGACATGGGTCCATTCAGGCGACAATATCACATTCAATATCAAGTAGAAGAGAGAGAGAAAAAAAGAAAAATTATAATAACTTCTTTTAAAAAGGGAAAAGGGTGGTAATTAGTTGACTCTGGCAATAAGCAATAAAATACAGATGGAAGCACTTTATTTTTCTGTAGCTGGTTTTGAGGTTGGGCTGATATCATGAGTTGAATTGTGTCCCCTCAAAAAGATATAATGTATCAGAATGTGACTGGATTTGAAAATAGGGTCTTTACAAAGGTAGTCAAGTTAAAATAGGGTCATTGGGGTGGGCCCTAATCCAATATGGCTGGTGTCCTTATAAAAAGGGGAAATTTGGACACAAAGACAGGCATGGACAGAGGGAAGATGATGTGAAGTGATGCAGGAAAAGATGGCCTCTGCGAGTCAAGGAGACAGACCTGGAACAGATCCTCCCCTAGCACCCTCAAATCAATGCCTTGATTTCAGACTTCTGGCCTCCAGAACTGCAAGAAAATAAATGTCAGCTGTTCTAAGTCACCCAGCTTGTGGTGCTTTGTGCCAGTAACCTCAGCAAGCTAAGCCAGCCAGTATTTATGACTTCTCTCTTCCACACTGTAGTCTGTCTACCCACTGGCTATGGCCCACCCTTACCCACTGAGTTACTTGTCTGGGTGAGGGGGCCCAAACCTTGCTTAGGATCTAGCTCTTCAGCCAAAACTATGATGCCCCTGGGCATAAAGAGCCTGAAAGAGCCCTGCGGCCATTTAATCTTCTAATTCAAAGGAACCATCATGGAGTCCTTGCTGCAAACTCCATGTCGACTATTTGGACACATGACAATTAAGGACTTACTGCCTAACTCCACAATTCACCTTATTCCAGGGTTGTTTTCTTTGAAAGGAGGAACCTTACTCACTGCAGACTTCAGAGCATATGTTCAGTACAACCTGTCTTTGATGTTCCAGTTCTCACGAGACGCAGAGGGGGACAAAGGGAAAGATAGTCCAAGAACGGAATTTAGAGGAACAATATCTCACCCTTCAGCAGGTTCATTCCAATAGCTGAAGGTCTCCAGGTCCTTGCCACATGTCTGTGACTGGCTATGAGCAGACACAACAGAAACAGCCTCAGGTGAGTCACGTCCCTATTGCCTCAGGCTTCCCCAAAGAGATGGTCACTGTGGGGTCCTCCTTTATATGGGCTGGTTGGGTCTAGTACTGACTCTTCTCAAGAGGGGGCAAGCATTCAGAAGTCTGCATCAAGACAAATACCCCACATATATTTGGCTTAAATATATTTTAAACATAGTGTCAAAACCTAATATTGCACTATAACTATAGGTTGCATCATCCGGTTTTATCTCTAACGCCATCAAGATTCTCATCATCAGAGTTAGGGACCAAAGAAAGAAAGACGAGGCAAGCATCTGAGTGTGCTTCTACAAACACACAAACTTTCCAGAAGGATGCGTGATTGAGTGCTAAACAGGAGGTACTAGGATGGATGTGAAAGATAAAGAAGAGTAAAAGACTTTTGCTTTTTATTTTATGCTTTTCTCAGTTGTTTGAATTTCTAAACATAAACATGTATTAGTTTTACAATTTAACAAAAGGGTTTCTCTTTGGATGGATGGAAGGATGGATAGATGGATGAGTGAATGAATGAAAAAAATGTGGCCTATACATACAGTGGACTGTCAGTCAGCCTTAAAAAGAAGGGACATCCTGACACAGGCTACAACATGGATGAACCTTGAGGATATCATGTTAAGTGAAATAAGCCAGTCACCAAAAAGAAATACTGTATGTATATGAGGGATGTAGAACAGTCAAATTCATATGGACAAAACATAGACCCATGATTGCCACAGGTCAGGGGAGGCAGGAATGGGGAGTTATTGCTTAACAGATGCAGAGTTTCAGTTTTGAACAATGAAGAGAGTTCTGGAGATAGACGGTGGTCATGGCTACACAATGTGAATATACTTGATGTCATTGGACTGTATACTTAGGAATGGTTAAACCGGTAAATTTTGTATTATATAGTTTATGTATCATACATTCTATCACAGCTGACAAAATTACTTTCTTTTTGTATTCTCTTAGGAACTATCTTTTGTCCTTTACCATTAGTCCATTTTTTTGGAATGAACTCTTTATACATTAGAAGATATTAACCTTGTTTCTTTTGTATTTATTTAGAGTATATCTCAAAATTTGTCATTTATTTCCTTTTCTATTTGGAAAATGGGAATTTTTTAAAGATTTTATTTATTTGAGATAGAGAGAGAATGAGAGAGAGCATGAGCTGCAGAGGGAGAGGGAGAAGCATGCTCCCCACTGAGCAGGGACCCTGATGTGGGGCTGGATCCCAGGACCCTGGGATCATGACCTGAGCTGAAGGCAGACGATTAACTGACCAAGGCATCCAGGTGTCCCAGGAAAATGGGATTTTTTTTAACTTAGAAGTTTATCATAATTATTTAGTCATTTAAAAATCTTTTCCTTTGGGATTTCTCTTACAACTTCAAGCTTCTGAAGTGACCCACCCCCGTAGGATTTTGATATTTTTTCAGTTTTTTTCCTCTTTTACAGTTAATTCTTTAATTAATCAGTTATTGAGACATAAGTAATTGAATATTTTTTGTGCCTACTGAGTTGAGATGATTATTTTATCATATATTAAAATTTAAATATAATAAATCTGTTGTTTGACTTTCTATTTTGTGTCATTGATGAGTGTGTTTTATTTTACATTGCTACAATCCTATTTAATCATTGCAGTTTTGTGTGGCAGATTACATTTTGCAAAAAATGGTTGCAATAATATTTCCCATCCTGCATGGTCTTCTAGAACCTTTGCATTCCTCTGTTAAGATGTGGAAGCTGTGTTCCCTCTCCTTAAAACTGGATAGACCCTTGTAACTGCCTCAAGGAATATGAGGCAATGAAGCTGACCCTGGGTGACACTGGCTGTGGAAGTCCTGAGCCATATCCAAGAAAATGCTGCTACCGCAAGTCCACCATGTTGGAGAGAGCACGTGGAAGAGAGAGATAACCATAGGTCATAGCCCCAGAGGTCCAGCCTCAGCAATTTGAGTCTTCCTGGCCCAAGTACCTCCCAGGTCTGGGAATGAGGTGTTCTTTTTTTTTTTTTTTTTTAAGATTTTATTTCTTTATTTGAGAGAGAGAGAGAGAGAGAGAGAGAGAGAGAGAGCATAAGCAGGGGGGAGGGGCATGAGAGAAACAGACTCCCCACTGAGCAGGGAGCCCTACGAGGGGCTCAATCCCAGGACCCTGGGATCATGACCTGAGCCAAAGGCAGATGCACAACCAACTGATCCACCCAGATGCACTTGGGAGTAAGCATTTCTTTAGACATCTCCAGCCACCATCTGACTGTAATGCCATGTGGGCTCCCAAGTAGGAACCACCTAACTGAGCCCAGTCAATGCCCAGATTCACGAGAGATGGTAATAAAATGATTATTGTTATTTAAGCTACTGAATTTGGGGTGATTTATTATACAGCAATAGATCACCAGAATACTTTACAAATATGTTTTAGAGTAATTCTGCCGATTTTTCAAAATTGTCATTACTATTTGCAACTATTTATTCTTCCCTTGAATTTTAAAATTATTTAGTTCCATTCCTTCTTCCTTCAAGTTTCTTTTCTTATAATCTGTTATAATTGTAACCATATCTATATAGAATTCCACTACCTTCTTAAATAATGTGTCTAAAACCTTTTCTCTGGGCGCCTGAGTGGCTCAGATGGTTAAGCGTCTGCCTTTGGCTCAGGTCATGATCCCAGGGTCCTGGGATCGAGTCCCGCATCGGGCTCCCTGCTCCTTGGGAGCCTGCTTCTCCCTCTGCTTCTCTCTCTCTCTCTCTCTCTCTGTCTCTCATGAATAAATAAATAAAATCTTTAAAAAAAATTAAAAAAAATAAAACCTTTCCTCCATAGCTACACAGCTTCATAATTATATTTACTTAAATTTTGTCTCTATCATTGTTTAAGTTATACCATCTTTTTTTCACATCTATTAAGAGTGCTGTAAGAAATATCTTCATGCATATGGTCTTTTCAAATAATGAACTATCTGTCTAGGGCAATTTTTTTGAGGTGGGTCAAAGAAGTAGGAGCATTTTTAGGGGTTGATATAGAATGCCAAACTGCTTTCCAAAAAGGCTGTAATGATTTACACTTCTCATCAGTTATGCTTCCAGGCAGCACCACAATTCCTCTAGAACTGGCTATTATATTTTGTATATTTTAATTGGTAAAGATTGTGGGTTCTTTAAAGATTTTATTTATTTATTTGAGAGAGAGAATGAGAGAGAGAGCACACAAGCGGGGGGAGGATCAGAGGGAGAAGCAGACTCCCTGCTGAGCAGGGAGCCCGATTCGGGGCTCCAGCCCAGGACCCCGGGATCATGACCTGAGCCAAAGGCAGACGCTTAACCGACTGAGCCATCCAGGCGCCCTTGATTTCTATTTCTTTGATTACTAGTGATGTTGGACATTTTCCCATTCATGAATTGTGGATTGTCTAGTCATGTCCTTTGTTAATTTCTATATTGCAATTTTTGTTTTTCCTATTAACACTGTGAGTTTTTTAGTGTTTTTTGTTTTTGTTTTTGGTTTTTTTTTTAGTTTTTTAGTGTTTAGCTCTTTATAGTGAATGCTATGGGTGTGTTAAGCTTAAAAATAAAACTGCCAGTCATTTCGCCAGCAAAAATAAATGTATGCAGGAATAGCAGACAATTACAGCTCAGAACTTGCAAGCCACAGCGAAACCATAGACAAGTCCAGGGAAAAAAGAGGAGGGATGCTCTTTTATAGAGGAAGAGAGGCATGGGAAGTGGTTGTTAAAAGCAAGTCCATTGGACTAAACTGGGAATTCGAAGTGTAGTGGCTTTTCCTTGGCTGAGCTGTGACAGTCTCTCATTGGCTGGGCTGTTGTGGGGGGAAAGAGAAAACCCTTCTTCCTCCAGCTGGAGGAGTAAAGCCGCATTGACTTGCAGGGTACATCTCTTCCTGTTTGGGTCTGCAATTGACAAGGAATGGTAGGGTGAGAGAGCTCCCCCTTCTGGCTCCCCAATTCCATTTTAAATGAGATTTCCTTTTATTAACTTTCAGAGTTGCCACTTAGAACCCCCTTGAAGGGGAGGGGGTGCTCTTACTGCCCCATTGTCAGGCAGACTAGTTGTGGACATTTCAAAACTGCTTCCCTCTCTGATAACTGTCTTCAGGGACACCTTGCCCAGGATTAGGCCCCCTCTCTGGAGACACCCATAGCTGGGTCCAGTGGAAACTAGCCCCCTTGACTCAGTTTGAAACAATTCTGCAGGGCCATCTGAAACCTTAGCTGCTGCTGCATCACTGTTTGGCTTCTCCCTCTGCCCAACCCTGCTGCCATCCCTCCCTTGAGGAGCTGTTTCTAGAATCCTCTCCAATAAACTTTTTGTTCTCTCAGCTTTACTGAAGTATAATTGACAAATAAAATTGTAAGATATTTAAAGTATGAACGTGATGATTTGATATATATATATAAATATATACATTATGAAAAGATTCTCCCATTGAGTTAATTAACACATCTATCACCTCACATATTTACTTTTTTTTTTTTTTTTTGGTGAGAACATTCAGGTTCTACTGTTAGCAAATTTCAATTATATGGTACAGTGTTACCAGCTATAATCGCTAGGTCATATAGTAGATTCTCAGGTCTCATTCCTCTTATATCTGAAAGTTTGTAACCTTTTACCAACCTCTCCCTATTTCTCCCACCCCCAGCCCCTGGCAACCACCATTCTACTCTCTACGAGTTTGGCTTTTTCTTTTATTTTAAGATTTTATTTATTTATTTGAGAGAGAGAGAGAGAGAGAGAGAGGGAGGGAGAGGGAGCACAAGCAGGGGGAGGGGCAGAGGGAGAAGCAGGCTCCACTCGGAGCAGGAGCCTGATGCAGGGCTCGATTCCAGGACCCTGGGATCATATGACCTGAGCCGAAGGCAGATGCTTAACCGACTGAGTCACTCAGGTGCCTGAGTTTGACTTTTTTTAAAGATTACACACACAGGTGATACCGTGCAATATTTGTGTTTCTCTGTCTAGCTTATTTCAGTTTGCATAATGTCCTCCAGGTTCATCCATGTTGTCACAATTGACAGGACTTCCTTCATCTTTAAGGCTGAATAATAAACATTCTGCTGTATAAATCTATCACATTTTCTTGATCCATTCATCTGCTGACAGACACTTAGAGCCAAAAAAAACCTTGCTGTATACAAAAGCTTCATCTGAGCCAGTTGCCAGGGAACCTGATCTAAGGCAACAATTAATCACTTGTTTCTCATTGACCTGTGATATTTCCCCATCTTCTGTTTTTTCACCTGTTTTGTTATTTGCAGACACCAAATTTCAAAATATGCATTCACATCTTTTTTGCTATGTGATTTCTTCTAAACTTAAAAGACTTCCTCACATCCACACACCCAAGGGCTGATTACTATTCCGTTATATTTTCTTAAAGTCTTCCTATGGTTGCCATTTTATTCTTAGCTTCTACTTGTAATGAACTTAATTTTAGCAAAGGATTTGAAGTGAATGAGTAAATGCCACTTGTTGACTATGCCTCTCTCTGTCTTCATTTGAGACGCCTCCGTTTTATCTTAGACGGAGGCTGTTCTTACCACATTCTGCAGGTGTCAGAAGGGTTCTGAAGAAATCCTGCTTGGAAATGATCGTCAATGCTGTCAACAACTTCCTCCCTGTGCGTGGACTTCTTGAAGTTTCTTGTCCTGTTGATGAAAGGCTTTGGCCAACCTCCCTTCTCTGCTCCCCTTCAGCAAGGCCAAGCCCATTACCACGTTTTAGAAAAAGTTTGGATGCCAACCCTGGCCCTCTTTCACTTTGCAAGAAACTTACCCATACATTAACGAACTGGTCATTTTGCCCCCAAATACCAAATGGAACTTTATATTCATACAGATGTTTATTGCCAAATTGCCAAGAAAACATTCACAATTTCACTTCTTAATTAAGCCAAATATTGTAAATGAGGGGGGAAAAGAGTATTAAGTTAAGGTCAGAATTTTATTGTCCAGTAAGCACACTTTTTGTGTGCATTGCCAAGTGAGGATAATATGCCCTTTTAATACACAGTCAGCACATTCACGTTTTGCCAAGCTGGCATGAGGCTTATTTCAAAAGATCCTAGTGTACTTTGTGCCAACCAAGAAGTTTTTATTCAAATCTGTCGGCAGAGCCTCAGCCAATGGGTGTGTTTTCACTTGTGTGTTTTTTCCTCATAAGTGTTCATGAGAAAACTATTTATAACGTTTCCTAAACTAGAATTTCTGAACACATCTGAATGGAATCCACATGTTCAAAGCTGAGGTGCAGTCGACAGAACCCCTGGAACCAAATGAGGGGCGAGGCTATTCAGAGAGCTGGGTTTTCCACAAAGCCCCCTTGATGAACCGTGCACACCTGTGTGACCAACCCACAGAGCGTGTCCTCAGTGTTCCTGGGTTGGGGGTGGGGGATGGGGAGGTGGGTGTCCGGTGCATTCGTACACATCACACAGGACTCCAGCAACTCAAGGTCTCCAGCATTAAAACCCACATGGCACAGAGTTTGGAGGCTTTAGGGAGAGAGTGAGAAAGCTAGCATTTGGGGCTCTCTGTTCTCACTAAAGCATTCCTTTGTGTCGTGCTAGAGAGCCCAGTCTCACTGCCCAAACTTCCCTTAGTAGGAATTCACTGGGTGAACACACTCTCTTCCCAATGTCATTGGCCTTTCTGATTTCTTTTCTTCTCCCCATATTCCTGCCTTCCCCCTTTCTCGGCAGCACTATATTCCTCCTCCCTTGCCCCCAGAGGTTAACAGATCCCAAACCTTCTGTGGCGTCTTAGAGATTTTCCCAGCCCCCTCCTTGAGTTGTAAATCAAAGCTCTTCTCATCTCTGCCTGGATCTGCTAACTAGAGGGGAGGTACAAACCCAGGAGCCCAGGATTACACAGAGCGGGGAGGAAGGGGCTTTGGGTGATGTGATTCTCCGCTTCCCACATGGAATTTGGCTGTTTGCTTTTCTGTGGCTGTTTCCAAGTATATATATTTTAACTTACATATAGTTCACACTGACAGATTTACTCTCTTTATCATGGCCCTCTTTGGGTTTTCACGTGGACTCAAATCTCCATCCCAAGCCCTGCTGGCATGTGTGAGTTTACCATAAAGAAAGAGTATTGGTTCGAGTCTGGTCTTCAATTACATGGCGAAAGCTTGTCCATCGATATGGCATTGGTAGGAGCCAGGCCGCTGTACACGTCCCTAATTCCTGAGTAATGCAACCACAAAGTTTGGGTGCTATCTATGTATGTCCACTGATAGACATGTTCTCACTTCTTCCCACTAAATCATCTGCTCCCCTCTGTAACTGCTGTTGCAAGTGCGTCGAGTGCAGAAATTAGAGCAGCCGACTTGGAGGTCCACAGATGTCTTTGGGCAGCCACTGTACCCCATCTGAGAAGTGGGTAAAGCCACACTCATGAATGACCCAAGAGGGTTGGTTGAGACACAGTGACAACTTCCTGGAAAGGTTTCAACACATTTTTTTTTGTCAATCCTGTTGAAAAGTAAAGTGCCACACAAGGTATTTGACAAAGGCATGACTCAGGCCACCTTGCACCTTCAGCATTCTTCCCCAAGACCTGATTAAAACTGCCCTACTCACCCACACAGTTACTCACTGACACATCTCAGATAGCATGTCTCATATATCCATTTTTGGAGAACCTCATGGACCTGATGAATCTACACATTTCCCTGAGGGCCTGATTTTACCTGGAAAGACTGCCCCAGGCCCTGGCAATATGTTGCCGAAAGTCAGGACAGGGCAGCTAGGTGATTCAGCTGTTTCTCACCCTGGGTGGAGGTGCATTTATGCTCTGGGGAGAGTCTGCCCCACCAAAAAATCACTGGGGCAGGCAATAGCATCTTGTGGTGGAGACTGCCAATAGTCCATCACCCTGTGTTCCTCATTAATAGAGTTTAGACTGAGCACATGGTTGCCCAATGAGAGACTACATTTCCCAGACACCCGGGAGGCTGGGTGTGGCCCCGTGACTAAGTAAGTGATTAAGCAATGAGCAACTTCCTCATTGCTTGAAAGGAAATTGCTCCTCCTGAACTTCTGCTTTTTGTCCTTCGCTAGAGTGGGAAAACCAAAGTGCCCAATGTTGAGCAGGCCTTTGACCAGGCCGTAGCTGGACCATGCCTGTGATCCAATATAGGGTTCTTAGGACCTTTTGTGCCATGGAAACCTTAGAGTCTGGTGACACCTAGGGATGCCTTCTCAGAAAACTAAGTGCATAAAATAAAATATATCATAAAACACCCACGAGAGTGGCTAAAGTTTAAAAGACGGAAAACCCCTTATATTTGTGAGAATGTGGGGCAACTGGAACTCTTATACATTGCTTGCTAACAGGAGTACAATCTTATTCAACCATTTTGAAAAATAATTTGGCAGTATCCACTAAAGCTAAACATATGCTTACCCCACCCATATGATTATATCCAAGGGAAATGAGCACACATGTATACTAAGCATATATACTGGGGCACCTGCATGGCACAGTCAGTTGAGCATCTGACTCTTGGTTTCAGCTCAGGTTGAAATCTCCTGGTCGTGGAATTGAGCCCTGAGTCAGGGTCCACACTCAGCACAGAGTCTGCTTGAGTTTTTCTCTCCCTCTCCCTTTGCCCCTCCCCACCACGTGATCACTCTCTCTCTCTAAAATAAATAAATAAATCTTAAAAAATAAAAGATATGTATATAAGAATGTTCATAGTTCATAATTCATAGGAAATGCTAACTATGAAACAGAGACGTAGTATTTTCCCATTCAAATCTATGGTGCCTCTGAACTCTATCCATGGACTCTTTGGAGGTCCAAGAACCCCAGTTAAATAACCTTGAGGGATGGTGGAGCAACAGTATGGCGGTACCTGGGTCACACAATGGCCACACGGAGCAAAGGCTCCTGATCAATCTGGCCCATTTTCCATGGGGCTAGTAAGTGAAAATCAAATGAAGTTCTATTTTGATGAGCCGTCCTATTTGGAGGCTCTTTGTCATAGCAGCTTAGCCTTTACCCTCCTAATACAGACCACTATTCAGGGAATTCATGAACTTATGACCCTTTTTCACCAAATCCAAGTGGAGAACTACTTCTCAGACACTGGTTATTTGGGACTTATTTTCCCTAAAGGGAAATCCATAATGGAAATCCATTATGATTATCCTCTCCTAGAAGATACATTTATCAGGTGAGTGCCCTAGCACCCTGCCCCCTGCCCTGTTTCAATCCCCAGGCCTTCAAATGGAAGAGCATGTTACAGAGCTCTGACTTAAAATTACAATATCACTTCCCTATCTCTTAACTTATTTCCAAAAAAAGATAAAATATATATAGTTTTGAAAAATTAAAACCCTACATACTCACTACCCTGTGGTGCCCAGATGGGGTGGCTGGGACACAGAGCCCTACTAGGAGACTGTGTATACAGGCCCTGGGCTCCTCGTCTCCACATTGCCACCGCAGCAGTGGTAATTATCTCTGGCCACATGAGGGCTGCCGCCTAGGGTCTCTAGAAAACACTCTAAACCCTAATAAATATATCGTGACTAAAACTCATCTTCAGCATATCCCACCTGTTAGCGTCCCTTCCCAAATCTTGGATTGATAAGCAAGGAGGAAATTTTCTCCCTGAGAGGAGTTAGAGTTGTCCAGAAATGTTTAAGAAAATCAAATCGGGGCACATGAGTGGCTCCGTCAGGTAAGTGTCTGACTCTTGGTTTCTGCTCAGGTCATGATCTCAGGGTTACCCAGGATGGAGTCCCATATCTGGCTTCCCACTCAGCGAGGAGTCTGCTTCTCCCTCTCCCTCTGCCCCTCCCCCCCGCTCAAGCGCGCTCTCTCTCTCTCTCTCTCTCTCTCTCTGGAATAAATAAATCTTAAAAAAGAAAGAAAGAAAGAAAGAAATCTGCAGAGTTTAATAAATGGATTTTTGTGGTGTGGAATTTGTAAATTTGAATTTTATATACTTGCAAAGGTTTTTAAAGATTGGCTTATCAGAGTCAGAGAAGTTAGGGCAGTGATTCAAATTTAAAATGTGTAACTATTTGATTTGTGATTATTTCATTGAAATCTCGCCATGCTTTTATACTGTTAGAATACTGAAGAGAATAGAAGTTCAGATTTTCAAGTTTTATTAGCTACTTAAGAACTTGAAGGGCACCTGGGTGGCACAGTCGCCTAAGTGCCGACCTTTGGTTTCAGCTCAGGTCCTGATCTCAGAGGGGTGAGATAGAGCCCTGCTTCCTGGCTCGCGTTCAGCAGGGAATCTGCTTAAGTTTCTTTCTCTCTCTTCCTCTGTCCCTCCCCACCACCATTAAAATAAATCTTGGAAAAAAAAAAAAAGAACTTGAGAAAGTTTTAAAGTTTGAGGTGCTTAAAAATATCGAGTATATTATAATTATACAGTTTGAAATATCTAAGGGAATTTAAGTTGTAATAAATCCCTCTAAAAGTGATGGCCAGAAGGTGTCAAATTAATAGAGTAAGATAGGTGAATTGAGGGCAAATGCTTAAGAAAGAACTAAGCTTTTACAAATTTTAATTCATTGCGATTCATTTTCAACCTTAAAATAAACCTCTAAAAGATCAGGAAAAAACTCTTATTTAGCCAAAACCAAACTGAGACACCATCCCTGATGACTACCTACCCAGAAACCCTTGTTTGTGAAATTCTCAGGCTGGCCTGGCTCTCAGCAGCTCCTGAGTGGCCCTAAAATATGAATTGCTCAGCCTCCATTCCAGACTAAATCAGGAATTGGGGTGAAGTCTGGGAGCTGTGGGTTTCCCCTTCATGTGCCAGAGATGAGGACACTTCTGGTGCATTGAAGTTTGTTTGATATTAATGGCATGCTTCTAGTGAGGAACTTAAAATGCTTTCATACAATATCCGATCCATGCTAATAATATCTGAATATGTGGTAATCATAACTCCAGGCATAGTGGACTTAAAAATGTCTCCATGGTAACACTTCGCTCTCCGGTCTCCATGGTGAGGTTTATAAGGACCCTACCATTTGCTTTATTTAAAATGCTAGATTATTTTGCTGTTGATCAGACACACATAAAGAGCTGGATTTTTTAAAAATAACTCTAGCCCTATTTCAGGAGTTCTGTAAAAAAGGAAATAGAAAATAATAGCAATAAATCAGTCTCTCTCATGAAAGCTCATTTTATATGGCAATGAATTAGAATATCAAGATCAAATGGTGTGAAACTGAATTAAATAGCCTACATATTTTTTTAATCTGACGTCTGTTGTCAGAGATCATTTTGTATTATTTAATACATAAAAGGATTCACTGTTCAACTAGACATCATTTTTATGCATTAAAAACGTATAAATCACCTCAATATCCTTTATGCAGGAAACATAGTTCTCTTCATCTAAAACAACTCACACAGATGTCTGATCATGGGAGAACCCATTGACAAAAGCTGTTGAATCAAACCACCTGTCCCTGATAGGGAGACCACCTCACAATTAAAGACACCATCTAACACAAGTTGTCCCTTCAAAACTGTCACAGAGTGTACCATGTTTTCCCCTTCGTTAAGGTCTGGGTTCATTTATGAACAGAATTGCCAAATAAGGAAGCACTCTCTACGTTCCAACCTCCAGGCCCCAAAGAGCGATAAACATCTATTTATTGATCGCTTGCCTGAGGAAGGGTAGAATCTACTCACTAGAAGGGCTGAAATGAACAGATTGTAAGTGGTCCGTCAAATTATGACCATGTTTTCCAGGGGAGGATGAAATAGCCCTGAGCAGCACAACAGACGTACTTTACTTTTTACAGAAAAGAGTTGCCTCTGTTCTAGGGAGAGAGGAGCAGCCTCTCTCGGGGTACCCATCTGAGTGCCTTTTTTCTGGGCTCAGCCTCTCTCTGGGTACCATCTGAGTGCCTTTTCTTCTGGGCTCGCTTTCTGCACACTCACACATTTCTAGCTGCGCTACTTCCGAAGGTGCGTTTAGCTCAGTTGCATGAAAGTTTCATCCTCTCAGCAGCTCAGCTGGACAAAAGGCTCCATGAAGTCAGCGCCCGAGGGGTGTTCATGTCTTCGTTCCCTCGGGTCCCTACTGCTCTGGCTCTCAGAGCGGGAGCTTAATACCTATTTATTGACTGAGAATGAATGAACAATCATGAATGGATGCGGGGCTCCAGACAGCATGAGCAAGGGCACGGGGAGAAGTACTTAGTGTTGGGGGCACTGTTGCCTTGCGCCCCCAGCCCAGCAGTGCTGGGGTGCAGCCAGCCTCCCAAGTCCCCCACCTCTCACGGGGATCTGGATGGTG
The DNA here is from genome assembly GCF_037043125.1 of Eumetopias jubatus. Taxonomy (NCBI): domain Eukaryota; kingdom Metazoa; phylum Chordata; class Mammalia; order Carnivora; family Otariidae; genus Eumetopias; species Eumetopias jubatus. Next base: position 59,361,115 of record NW_028274822.1, on the reverse strand, counting down.
AGATGCACCCCTCTGTGGCCCCACTTCCCAGTCCTTCTGAATACCAGCTCCACCCTTCTCTTCACTGTGTTCCTTTTCTTCACTTTATTCCACCACATCTTATCTTACTTACAATTTTGGAACCAAGGCCTTTCATTCTTCTGTTATCACTAGGCTCTAGTCCCATCACACGTATGGGGCACTGAGCTTCCTGTTAAAAACAAGTATTCTTTGCTTGACTTAGTTCACTTAACATAATCCCCTCCAGTTCCATCCATGTCTATGCAAATGGTAAGTATCTAGCCTTTCTGATGGCTGAATAATAATCCATTGTATATATGAACCACGTCTTCTTTATCCATTCATCTGTTGAAGGGCATCTCAGCTCCTTCCACAGTTTGGCTATTGTGAACATTGCTGCTATGAACATTGGGGTGCATGTGCCCCTTCTTTTCACTACATCTGTGTCTTTGGGGCAAATACCTAGTAGTGTGATACGCAACTGATGAATCATTGAACACTACATCAGAAACTAATGATGTACTGTATGGTGGCTAAATTAACATTAGGGGCTCCTGGGTGGCTCAGTCATTAAGCGTCTGCCTCCGGCTCAGGTCATGGTCCCAGGTCCTGGGATTGAGCCCCGCATCGGGCTCCCTGCTAGGTGGGAAGCCTGCTTCTCCCTCTCCCACTCCCCCTGCTTGTGTTCCCTCTCTCGCTGTGTCTCTCTCTGTCAAATAAATAAATAAAATCTTTAAAAAAATAAAATAAAATAAACATTAAAAATTTTGTTTTAAATAAAAAATTTTAAAAAACAAGTATTCTTCTAAAAGAATTCGAGATGTTACCTGTGGTGATTTAGGGGTAAAAACAGGGTAGGTTCTGTTTGGCCCCTCAAAAGTCTGCTTCGGGTTCTGATCTCTGACACTATCAAACGTCCTTTTAAAGTCACCTAGCATTCACGCCTCGTTTGCCCCATCCGTAAGATAAACTGAAAAAGACAGATGATCTCTTGGTTCCTTTTTGGGTCAGGACTCTCTTCTCCGCCTGTGGGTCTCCTGCAGCCGTGACAGGGACAGGCGTGTTGGACACTGAGGTCATGTCCCCGGGACACGCGCCCTCATGCAGCACAGCTGGTGCCCTGGGGCTGAGCGGAGACCAAGTCCAGGGTTGTCCTGGGCCAACAACAATAAATGATACACGTATGCCATTCATTCTGTTATCCCTAAAGACAGCGTCATAGGCTCAGGAGTTCACTCAAAATCACCAAGTGCCCTTTCTGGAACTCTGGAGCCTATGGGAAAGCTGAGTTGGAAACTGATGGTGTTGGGAAACTGAGTGGTTCAATCAGCAGTTTATTTATTTATTTATTTTAAAGATTTTATTTATTTATTTGTCAGAGAAAGAGAGAGAGAGCACAAGCAGGGCGAGCAGCAGGCAGAGGGAGAAGCAGGCTCCCCACTGAGCAGAGAGCCTGATGCGGGACTCGATCCCAGGACCCTGGGATCATGATCTGAGCCAAAGGCTGACACTTCACCAGCTGAGCCACCCAGGCATCCCAATCAGCAGCTTATCTAGATAAACTTAACTGAACAGTATCTTGGTCATCTGTATGGTTTTTATTAAACTAGCCGCTTCATTCTTGGGGTAACTTTTGCCCTGGATCTCCTTAAAGTGACATTCAATTTCTAATATGGTATGTGGTAAGCAGAAGAAGGGCCCCCCGCAAAAGATGTTCACACACTAATCCCTGGAACCCTTGTGTATGTTAGGTTACATGACAATGGGGAATTAAGGTTACAGATGGAATTAAGATGGCTAGTTAGCTGGATTTAAAGAGATTCTTCTGGATCATCCAGGTGGGCCCAGTATAATCACAAGTGTTTTAAAGTAGGAAAGGAAGGCAGGAGGGGTCAGAGTCAGGGAGGATACTTGAGGGTACCAGGTGGCTGGCTTTGAAGATGGAGGAAGGAGACAAGAGTCCAAAAATGCAGGCAGCTCCCAGAAGCTGGAAAACTCAAGGAAACAGGTTCTCTCCTAGAGCCTCCAGACAAACACCTTGATTTTAACTCGGTAAGACCATTTTCAGACTTCTAACCTCCAGAACTGTAAGAGAACAAATGTCATTTTTAAGTCTTAATTATGTGGAAATTTGTACCAGCAGCAATAGGAAACTCAGATGGTATGTATTTTCATGCTTCAGAATTGTACTATAATGATTTCATTAAGATAGCTGAAAACTGATCCATTTAAAGCAAAAGAAATGGTCAAAAACTCCAGAATCGAACTGCAAGGAAATGAAATGCACATTATTCTTTTGAGCTGAAAAAAAATAGAGTCGTTCCATTTTTCATTGTCATTGTGTGAGCTGTGAATACCAATTGGTCACAGAGATAGGGTAAGGTCCCCAAAACTGAGAGAAAGGGAGGGTGGGAAATAAGCACAAGATATCAAACAGTGCTGGACCTGGAAGGTGCTCAAACATCAGGTTTCAAACTCAAAAGTAAAGTCGGAATGTTGGAAATGTGGGTACCAGAGATCTCAGCAGGGCAGTGGACCAGGTAGGTGTCAGGGACCACAAAGGTGTCCTGACATTCAAGGCAGAGTTAGAAGCTAGAAAGAAGATAATGACAGCAGACACAGGGCACCCCATTAGGGAAGCTTTTAAAATAAGGGACCATCTACATCAGCCAAGTTGCCTCATACACACTCCCTGATAAGTCCAGAGCCATTCTGAGGGGGGGAGGTGCAGGGTCCCACCTCTGTGTCCCCAGGTGAGATGTGTTAAGGACATGCCTGCTGACGGAGTGTGGAGCCACAGCAAAGGACACATCTTGACATGTGCCCTATTATAGAATAAGTGATTTTATTTATCTGGTCGTTCTTTAAAGTCTTTACTATGAAAAATTTCATACATATACCCAAGAAGACAGATGGCCAATTTTATCTGCATCCTCAACTGCTTACCTCCTAGGGAAGCAAGTCCCAGACATCATATCACTTCACCTCGAAACATTTCCGCATTTGTCTCTAAAAGGTAAGGACTCTACCTGCCAAGTGTTTAATGAAAATACTCATGCTAAATTGTTTTAGCTCCCTTGCCCCATCTGCTTCTCTGGTCCCCACCCTCCCACCAGCCTGATTTATCTACATCCTTTGGAAATACTGTAATTGGCTTGCAGCTACAGCTGGGAAATCTGCGAACCATCTCTGACAGCCACACTCCTATCAACACTGTATACCATGTACATTGGAATTTGCAATCTACAAAGGACTTACACACATGTGCATCCATCTCTCCAGAATGCTTTACATTCTAGCAGACAATGGCAACATGTCCTGCAGTCCTTTCTGCCTTTCGGGTGTAGAGACAAGTGAACTAGTATTACAGGCAGGAAAGTGGGTTTTTGCAAAGCTGTTTGAAACAGGTAGTATCACAGTTTCCCCATGACTCATCCCTCCACGTTATCAAACGCTTATGGCAAGCCAGGGATTGGGCTAGGTATTTTAAACGTGTGGTGTCATTGAAACCGTCCTCTGGAGCCGCCATTATAACTTAAAATAGTGCCGATTTCCCCCTTTTTACAGATAAGAAATCCCAAGATCAAAAAGGTGGGGGCGCTTGTTCAGGATCAACTCTGGAACACTCTGGAATACCAGCCCAGGTCCGTCTGGCCCCTACACTGTGCAGTGATCGATGCCCCTGGGCCCCAGCCCTGCTCTGCCCTGCCCAGCCTTCCTGCAACCTCACCATCACGCATTCCCTCTTCCCCAAGGGCAGCAAAGGAGTTGGCTGCTGGAGCTCTAGTTCCTTTATCCCCTAATGCAAAACACTTCAGTATATTTTAGTGAAGAATGGAGAATAAACAGATCACTCGTCTCCAAGCATTTCAAATCCTAGGTTCCACTTTCTAGAAAGTTAATGAAACTGAAACTTCAGAGTCTCTCACTTGCTGAGACTCTTTCAGGCCTGGGAAGCACCTTACCAATATGTTCACACAGTCTTATGTTTTTGTTAAATTGGCGAAAGTCAGTGATTTTTCAATTATTTTTTTAAAGAGAGTCCCCAAAGTTTTGTAAGCTGTAGTCCCCATAGCCTGGATACCTCCCCACCACCAATCTCTCCGATCCCAGAAGTCTTGTCTGCCCTTGTGATGTTGGCTTGAGACCCAGAGGGGGAAGTCAGGGAGGGGGCCCTGGTCCTGCGTCCTGGGGCAGCAGGAAGCTGTGTGTCTAGCTCTGAACACTTGAACAGCCTGAACTTTCCCATAGGAACACATACACAATATCTACGAGTAGTTGAAAGAATGTATTTACACTATTTCTCAAGTACATTGTGGGCTACATGAGCTTTTTTGGATAGACCAGGGACACCAAAGACCAGACAGAATATTGTTTCTACACAAAGTAGGTTCCAAATACCAATGGTCAACTTAAAGAGAAATTGTGCACCATCGATGGAAGCATGTTAGTCAGACGCATGTGTACGGATCCAGCCCATTCTTCAAGCCTCAGTCTGAATATCTGCTTTACGAGCCTTTCTGGATTGGCTCCAAGCTGTTATTCCTTTCTGTTCGAAATTCCAACACCTTATAGCACTTATCACCTTCTTCCTTGAACGATAGCTTTCTGTGTGCCTGACTTAGCTTGTCTACTCTACTACAAGTCCAAGGGGGAGGTGGCCCCTTTCTTATTCATCTTGAAATCCCCTTAGCATCTAAACACAAGGGTCCACAAATATTCATTGTTTGAATAAATGAATGAATTCATGATTGAGTGAATAAAATTTGTTAGGGGTCCATCTCTCTCTTGAATTTTTTTTTTTAAATCTTATTTATTTATTTGAGAGAAAGAGCGTGCACACAAGAGCGGGTGAGGGTCAGAGAGAGAAGCAGCCTCCCCGCTGAGCAGGGAGCCCGATGCCAGGGGCTCAATCCTGGGACTCCGGAATCATGACCTGAGCCGAAGGCAGACACTGAGCTGCCCAGGTGCCCCTCTCTCTTGAATTTTTAAATCACATGTTTGCCTTTTCTCCCCAGCAGTTAATTATATTGCATATTGCCTATGACAGCTCTTGTCTATTTGGTTCTTCTGTGATTTCACATATTACATTTTATTTTTAAGTTTTTTGAAGGCAGACGCCTAACGACTGAGCCACCCAGGCGCCCCATTTTTTAGTTTTAATTTAAATTCCCATATAGTTAAATACAGAGTCAAAGTAGTTCCAGGTGCACAATACAGTGATTCAGCCCTTCCATACATTACCCCTTGTGTGCCCTGTTTGATCCCCATCACCCATTTCACCCATTTTCCCACCCAATTCCCTGTAGTGACCACCCGTGTGTTTGCTGTAGTTGAGTTCATTTCTTGGTTTGTCTCTCTCTCTTCTTCCCCCTTTGCTCATTTGTTTTGTTTCTTAAATTCTACACATGAGTGAAATCATATGGTATTTGTCTTTCTCTGACTGACTTATTTTGTTTAGCATAATACTCTCTAGACGGCTCTTGTTTTGTCCACTTTCTCCCCGAGAAAAAGTCAAGCTTCTTTGAGAAGGAATCATGCCCTTTATTTTTTTCATCTACTCCACAGTAGTGAGCACTGTGGCTTGCACAGAGTAGGAGTAAAACTCCTACTGGGCTGAATGATCAACCTTCAGGCAGAGGGGCTTTATTTTATTTTATTTTTTTAAGATTCTATTTATTTGCGAGAGAGAGCATGAGAGAGAGCACGAGCGGGGGCCGGAGCGGGGATAGGGGGGAAGGAGAAGCGGACTCCCCGCTGAGTGGGGAGCCCGACACGGGGCTTGATCCCAGGACCCTGAGATCGCGAGCTGAGCTGAAGGCAGACGCTTAACCAACTGAGCCACCCACGCGTCCCAAGCAGAGGTACTTTAAAACATGTAGAATCACACACATGAAACATAAATAGGCCTTGATGTATCAAGCATTCACTCACTCTCAGGAAAACTGAGCTTGCAGAGACGTAAATCAATGCCCAACGGACAGTATCCCTGTTCTTTTTCAACATCTTTACCACCAGGTCTGGAGCAAAGTTGCCCTGGGGCTCCTTGATCTGCTGCCCATAAAAGAGTAACTCCTGTAACTTTCAAGATGAAATTAAAAGTGAAAAAATGATATAAAATCCAATATCAAAAAAGTAAAAAACAAAAGAGCACTCATTTTCTCCAATGACATCATCTTAGATTGGAAACTTCTCATACAGAGAATTGGTACTTTTCTTGTGGGAAATGGGGTCCCTGAGTTTTTAGCCCCATGGGCCCAGTGGGGAGTTGGCAGAATTCATTTCCTTCTCAGGCCTTGTTAACAACCCGAAATAGCACAGGGAGTCCTCCTTGCCCGAGGCCTCTCCTACTTCAGTTTGCACAAGGACAGGTGTGGCTGAGGGGGAGGTATAAAGCCAAGATAAGAGCCCCACAGGGCTCCTGGCCGCAGGGCTGAGTCACTTGGTCTCCAAGCGGTCACCAGAACATGGGTCTTGCTTTAAAGTGGTCTGAGATGAAATGGCACTTGTTAAAGAAGAGAAATTCTGTACATTTTTGACAACAAGATAAGAGCTAGATAAACAACTGCCCAGTTCACGTTGTTTTATACAGTATTCCGGGGATTACAGTGAGTGCTCCGTGGGACAGTCTCTATGAAGTCAAATCAGAATGAGGAACACTGAATCGGGGCAAGGCTTTGATTATGACGGGCTTATGCCTGCGTCGGCGCCATCATCCTATCAGCCCAGGTTACAGATAAGGAAAGTCAGGCTCAGCAAACTTGAATGGGTAGCTCAAGATCTTTTTTGAGCCTTGTAAATGCGAGATAGGGGCGAAAGAACGATGACGGGTGAGGGAATTTTAGCTCCATCTAAATCCTGTCCATCTGAGATCTGCTTTTTCCACTCCCCTGGTCATTCCCCTCATGATTAAAGCTGTTAAAGCTTCACAATCAGACACATTTGGGTAAGAATCTTACTTTCAGTTTGTGCTAACTCTGCAACCTTGGGCTACTTTCCCGTAGGTTCAATTTTTCCCTCACTTTCCTATCACTGGAGATGGTACTTCCTCGCAGTGTCATCACAAGCACTAAATGCAGCGTCTGTGGAGTCTGAATTAGACAGCCACTTAGCAGACGATCCTCCTATCCCTCCATGTCCATATTCCACACTAGGATTGTGCCTCCTACAGCATCCAGCTCGGGACATTTGTTGTTGCATCTTTAGCCTAGAAAGCTTCAGTTCTGGGGTATCAGGAAGTGGTGGACCAGCCCCAGAAGCACGTCCTCCTTTGCATTTGTACCAATTGCCATCTATCAGGAGCCAGGATGGGACTGGAAACAGTGGCAGTGGCCTCCCCTGCATTTCCAGCAGCCCCGCTTCTCCAGCCCACGAGCTGCTCCTTGTCAATTCCGAGTCACCACGTTTGACTTTGTGATAAGAGATGGGGGAGCAGTAATGTTGCTTATTCAGATTATTTGCCCTAGACTCTGACACTTCGCAGTGACACAAGGCACGGCCCAGTCTTCAGCACGGCTCCTAACAGACTGGGGTTCCCTGGAGCACACTTAGTGCCAAGCATTTACTCCTCACTGGAAGGGAGTAAATGAAGCACAAGAGATAGCCAACAACTTAACTGTCCTTGGTGCCCAAGCTTGGCGGACTTCTGCCAACGCAATTGGAGCAGAAAAAAAACTGATACAATTGAGCAGAGAACCATTATCAACCGGACTTAAAAGGGGCAAAGGACATGTAAGCAAGTGCAATAAGTCAAAGAGAAAATGTGCTACAGAGGGCAAAGCAGCAAAGATAGTTGCGAATGCCAAATAGTATCACACGTTTTAAAGAAACGAGAGTCACTGTTTTTTTATGTATGATATGGATGGCTTGTTTTTGGTGTCCCAAATCACAGCACATTGGTGCCAGTCTATCACCTGGGATAGTGCCTAGGTTTTATTTTACAGAAAGTGAGACAGCAGTATCTCGCCTAATTTTTTTTTTAAATCTGTTATTTGAGAGAATCTCCAAAAGGAACTTCCATTTTTCAATGTTCTAAAAGATGGGTATCTTGAAATTACCTAGGTAACTACCAGCAAGTACAGTTCTGCCATCATCCGGCCTGAATTCTGGAAGCAGAGGCCCAAGGCTGGTCAGAGAGAAACAGTGGTCATTTGTGAAGGAGAGGTTGCCAAGAGCTCCGTGTCTCTGTAACAGGAGGCAAAACCATGTTCATCTCTAAGGCTTCAAACCTTTATTTAGTGAGGGCGCCTGGGTGGCTCAGTTGGCTAAGCGACTGCCTTCAGCTCAGGTCATGATCCTGGAGTCCCTGGATTGAGTCCCGCATCGGGCTCCCTGCTCGACAGGGAGTCTGCTTCTCCCTTGACCCTCCCCCCTCTCATGTGCTCTCTCTCTCTCAAATAAATAAATAAAGCCTTTTAAAAAAGAAAAAACCTTTGTTTAGTGAAATGTAGTGTTAGGGAACACAGCATGAGTGTTTAAGAGCTTACACATCCAGCAGAACCAGAGCCACAGTGTGGGAAGAGAACCACAAGACATTTCCGCAAATACCTGTGGCTTTGTGTAAGTATGAATGTATAACAAGGAAGTCTGTTATTTTACTCTGAAATTGTTTTCCATTTTTAAAGGAAATCTGGTTGCCTTACGATGACCACACAAATCTGTGAGCAATTTTTTTGACTTCTCAAATGCATCATTTCTCAAAACAACTGAGTACCAACTAAGAGGAGGAAAGGGTTGTATTTCCACCTAGCAAATAATGTTGGTCATACTGAGTACAGGCACATTTGCTTTCTTGAACAGGGAGCGTATAATGTGTTCTTTATCTTAACAAAAGAACAGCAGTCCACACACAGTTTTAACACTAGAGGGGCCTGTCCTTTCTTAAAAAGAGGCTGGCCTTCTTAGAAGAGGGAGGGAAAGGTTTTCAGTCTTGTCAGAGAAAACGTTTTAACAAACTTGATTTGATTTAAAAGAGAAACACAAGAAAACTGCTTGACCTGTAATAGCAGAATTTTGCCTGATTCATAAAAATTCCCATCTATATAATCCTTTTACTTTTCAAATCTTTCATATACAAATTCAAACTCCCTCAGGATGAGCAAGGAAAACTAATACTTGGAGAGTGTCTAAAATATGCCAGGCATTTTGTTGGGAACTTTGATACATTGTTTCATTTAATTTCCACCGGAGCCGGGGGAGATGTGTGGTTAGGAGCCGCCCTGGAGACCACTTTATTATACTGCTTCTGGTTGAATCAAAGATAAGGCATTCATTTCAGTCCATTCATTTCCAATGTCTCTGCTACTAAAAGAAATAGAATTAGGGCATAGAAATTCTTTTCTCAGCGAATATGACTTTATCACTGATAATCCATTTGTATCTTGAGTGATCTTGAAACTAATATAATATTGTAAAGTTGTATCTGAGAAAGAGAACTAAACAGTTTTTCTAGTCAAAATCCAAGTTCTTGTGTATCATCTTGAGGTTATAACTTCAATGACAGGAATGATGAAATAGATGCATTCATCATAGACCATGACATACAATTGGGGAGCCGTAAAGTATTCCAATAGGCTTGGGTCATATTTTTTAAATTACATTTTCCCATATAAGAGTATCATTTGAGCAAATATTCTTCTATCAGAATCTAACACTACAACTGCGGATTATGTGAACATTTTGTGGTCACGTTTTCTGTTAAATATATGGTTTTGACTTTGGAGGAACGGTTAAAAGCAGAATCCAGTAGGTTTGTGAAAATGATCACCAAATCCCTGAAGTACTTGGACTCATTCTTCGTCTCTTAGGTCATTTTTATATAAGTGTATAAACATATGGGTGAGTACCCTAGCAACCACAAAGACCACGTCAGCAGGAAGTCATCCAACAGCATTCCACAGCCCTCACTCTTCCTGGAGCATCCGGAGCAAGAAACATCGCTCTTCTCTTTCTTAAGTGTGGAAACAATGAGATTATTTCTAACGTAAATCTAGTTCAATGTGGGGGAGGAGAGGAAAACACTAAATATAAACTCTTTGGCTCTCATGGGATTTGATTCCTTTACAGTTATAAGGGCAGAATTGATTATGGATATTTCTAAATTGTCAAAATTGGAGAAAGCCATCACTAAGGGAAAAGAAACGTGGGACATCTACCAATTGATGAGTTGATTGGTAGATTTAGTTGATCTCTGGTAACATACTAAAATGACAGCTTTATATCCTTTGTGAGGTATTGGCGTTGATCGAGATTGCTGGAAAGTTAAAATCCCTTCAAGATTCAAAGGAATACACCCCAAATTGTGGTACTTGAGGCATTTTATGCTCTGAGATAACAGGAAGGTATTTGGGGAAAGGCAGTCCTGCCCCCCATACAGTTGCCCACCAGTAAGCCCTAAGACTGGCTTCACCTAGAATTCTCACTAGAAAAAGTTAAATCATTGGGGCACCTCGGTGGCTCGGTCAGTTAAGTGTCTGACTCTCAATCTCAGCTCAGGTCTTGATCTCAGGGTCAAGAGTTCAAGCTCTGTGTAAAAAAAAAATAAAGTTAAATCATTTCACTGTTCAACATGTCATTCCATCTATATGAAAGATTCTATGGAAGATATAAGATATATTTGGACATGGTCTTCATATTTTATTACAAACTGCTATTTCAATAAACCTGATCTCTAAATGTCCAGGCAAGGAGTAAAATGTTCCAAATTAAACTGAAGGGGAATTTCTTCTATGTGTGTTGACTGATGCTAAACTTTACCATGGACTGTATACATGTGATATCCTCATCACACTTTACTAATTGTACTTTTGATATCTTCTCAGTTCTGCCATCAAGGAGTCATTCATTAATATTTCCTGAGTGCCCAACTTCTGCCAGTCATGCACCCTAATTACCAAGACTACAGTAGTAAAAGGATTGAAAGAGCCTTATTCTCATGGGTCTTGCATTTTTATTATGGAGAATGAGGGCTTTACTATATTTTGGTTGTGGGTAAATTTTAGATAGGAAGTTATAGGAAAGACACCAATTAAATTTAGATGCATTTAAAAAAAAAACTAAATATTTCTTGCTGGTTGTAAAGCTATGACTTTGAATGACTCAGAATGGCACCAACAACAGGTTGTTTTTCTGTAACAGCACAGAATTCTACAGAGCAAAACGCTAGATAGCTCATTAATCACTTATTTATTAAACAGTGGGATGGTTAATTTTATGTGTCAACTTGGCTAGGCCACAGTTGGACACAGACCCAGATATTTGGTCAAACATTACAGATGTTGCTGTGAGGGATTTTTTTTCTTTTTTTTTTTTTTAAGGTGAGATTTGATATTTAAATCAGTAGACTGAGTAAAGCAGATTACTCTCCAAAATGTGGGTGGGCCTTGCTCAATCAGGTGAAGGCCTTAAAAGAACAAGGACTGAGGTCCGCTGGAGAGGAGAGAATTCTATGAGCAAACTTCCTTCAAACTCAAACTGTAGTGTTATCTCTTCACAGGGTCTCCAGACCGCCAGCCCTACGATTTTGGGCTTGCCAGCCCCCACAATCACCCATTCCTTAAATCTTTCTCTTTCTGTTTTCTGTCTCTTTCTCTTGATCTCTGTCTCTGTCTCTTTCTTTCTCTCTCAATACATCCTATTGGTTCTGTTTCTCTGGAAAACCCTGATTAATGCCAGCATCTACATCACTTTGAGAGATGATGAAACGCCATGCAAGCCAGAGTTCAAGCCATGCATATAAACAAGAAGGAACAAAACCTGCCAGCTTTGCCCATTTAGGAAGCATGTTCACATATATATTAAATTTTCATGCAAGTTTATTGTTATCACCAGTTTACAAATAAGGAATCAGAAGCTCAGAGAATTTAAATGACTCATGCAGGTTCATACAGCTAAGAAATGAGAAAGCCAGGAAAATGTTTAAACATAAATTTTATATCTAATATATTTTAACCTTTTATTTTGAAGATTTTCAAAATAAAAAATACAGAGAAGAATGTAGTATAATCTGCCCATTAACTAGATTTAACAAAACATATTCAACACCTTTGTTTCACATTTTGCTGAAAAGTTGTCTATTAGAGACATGTCATTTCATCTTTAAATACTTAGAACGTTCCTCTGAAAAATAAGGAAATTTTCCCACAGCACTATAGTAGTATTATCACCAAACTCAGTTAGCAGTAATTTCCCTCTCATCGACAAATACCCAGCCAATATTCAAATCTCCCCCATTGCACCAAAGTTGTCTTTGACAGATTATTCAAACCAAATTCCAATTGAGGTTACACCTTCCATTTGGTGGAATTACAATTTTCTTTTCATCAGTACTCCTCTGCTGCTTTTAATCTTGACATTGACTTGTTGAAGTGACCTACTGTCCTGTTTCATCTCCCGCTTTCTAGAATTCTCTGTTTTCTCCAGATGCTGTTTCGCTTGCTCTTTTGTCTCTTGTATTGCCAGTCACTTGGAAGTTAGATGTTAAAACTTGATTATATTCAGGTTAAACATGTTCTCGTTCTACCATATCACCCTGATTTCTCTGTACAGAAATCTTACCCATTATAATTACCCATCTAGCTTTGTCAGTGACTTTTTTGTTTGGGGAAGTTAAGAAACCAGGAAATACCTTGTCAGTGAGGACTCTGGGCTATAGCAGGGCCTCAGTGCTTATATAGATTCACATCAAAGGAGCTTTCTATCTCTTGGTGCATTATCTCCAAGGCTGGACAACCTATTGACTAGTTGAAGACGACTCCTGTCCTCATCAGTTTATTTAATAAAAGATAATTGAGAGTGCTAATTTGCCAGAAAGCAGAATCTGGGTCCTTTTTCCAAACATTCATGGTGGTCTACACAGTTGCAGGCTCAAGTTTTGGCCCAGCCCCTTCAGTGACCAACAGCCACATGGGGTAAAGAAGCATTTGTGGGCTACCAGGTCGTGTGGACCCCACACAGGGATTAAATTTGTAATCTGGTTTATTATAACTATTTTCCAATCAGCCGAGTTGACCATGATTACAAAAGAACTTACTGAAAAAATACGATTTCTGCAATTTAAGGATTAACCTTTCGTAACTTTCTTCTTAATTGTACCTCTACAAATTATTTTTTTTATTCCTGTGGAAGTAAACTGTAATTTTACTTCTAAAGATGGAGTCAGCATGAGATGGAAGATGTTCATTCCATGCTTAATTCAAGAGACTTTTTTATTTCAAATACGGGGAGTGGGAGCAGGGGGAGGATATACCACAGGAGAGAACATTTTTAGGTACTTCTTAAAAACATTTGCAAATTCTTTTTGACGATCACTGCTCAAAAGCGTTCGATTTGAGGTGTGTGGTTGAATTCAGTAAACAGTTGCGCTCCCACTAAGTGTAAGGCACTTTGTTAGGGGTTTTGTGGGGACTGCAAAAAGGACTTCAATTTTGTAATGATGCCAAGCTTGTTCATTACACAAAGCAAGGGTGAAGTTGGAATAAGCTGATGGATGTATCGTGCCTAGCACCCCCTGTAGCATGTTCTAGGTGCCTGAGGTTCTTTAAAGTGGCATCATGTGTGTGATGTCTTATAGCTGAGGGAGCCGTTTCCAGGCACTTCCATTACTTTGTTCCATCTGGCTCTCGAAACAGCTCAAGTTTGGAAAGTCACATTGAGGGGGCGCTGCACTCACCAGATGATGCACAGAATAAGCTAAGCATCCCAGGAGTGGTTCTCCTGGGGGGCTCATCATCAGGAGATAGACAGAAGAGGTCTCATAGATCCAGAGTCCCCAGGGGGTTCCAGGCACGTGGTCCCCAACAGCAGGGAGGTGGCTTCGCATGATCCTTACTTTACAAAAGAAACAACTAAAGTCCTTTTTAGAAGCTGTGTACTTGGTAGATAAGGAGCTTTCAATAATGATATGTATTCTAAATAAGTGAGAGTAAATGTGAGGTCACACAGCTGAAAGATGGCAGAAATAAAGTTAGGTGCGGGCTATTTTTTCAACTGCACATTTCCAATGTTCTGCATTTATTACATATGGGCAGATCAGTAGGCTACTTGTTTCATTTAAACAGCAAATAGCACAGCCCCATTCCTCGATTTATAGGACTCCAAGGAAAAGCCTTTAATTAAAGGCAAGACAAGCAACATTGGGGACCTCCTAGGGATTTTTCTCCTCCCTTGACTTAAGAACATACCCCACAATTGACTGATTCAATTCAGGTACTGTGTGTCTTGCACTTGAACCTTTACCAAAAAGAGCGATATCATTGTTCTGGAATTTATAAACATGGAGAGTTTTACAAAACCATATCCTCGATGTCACTCCAGCATTCCCAAAGATATTGAGGCTTTTTAGAATTGTAATCCAGTGTCTTTTCATTGCTGTCTTTTTTTTTAATTTTTTAAAAAGATTTTATTTATTTGACAGAGACACAGCGAGAGAGGGAACACAAAGCAGGGGGAGTGGGAGAGGAAGCAGGCTTCCCGCTGAGCAGGGAGCGCGATGCGGGGCTCGATCCCAGGACCCTAGGATCATGACCCGAGTAAAGGCAGATGCTTAACGACTGAGCCACCCAGGCGCCCCTCATTGCTGTCTTTTTAATCCACTTTGCATTCTTAGCGTATTGCATAAACACTGCTGCTGGTTAGGGAAAGAGAAGAAGCTGGTCACAGGACCCTGATCCACCCCTGCAGCCTGGCCTCAGCCTGGCCGGTTCCTGGGCTTCCCAGCGGGGTCTTCAGGGATTGAGAACACGGGCCTTGGTTTATTACCCCCCTTTTCTTTCAATACAAAGGTGTCTTCTATGGAAACAATCTTAATCCATTTTTATAACATTATTCTTACAACATTCTTATAACATGTTCTTATAAAAAGCATTCTTATACATAAAATTTGGAAAATCTCTCTCAAGGTGCACCCTTTTGATTTTTTTAAACTTTTTCATGGCTGTGTAATAGATGTTCTACTTAAGAAGAGGACATTTGACAATTTAAAAATCTGAAAGAAGCAATTGCTATTTAATGCAAATTTCTGAAATTAGTCCATGCCTTTGCCACAAGCTTTGTGTGTGTCAGTGGCCCTCAAAGTGTGGCCTCTGAGCCAGCAGGACCGGGATGCTGTGTCAGAAATGCGAATTCTCAGGCCCACCCCACACCTACTAAATCCGGGTGGAACCCAGCAATCTGTACTTTGAAAAGCCTTCCGAGGTATTCCCAAGCATACCGCAGCTTGAGAACCACTGTTCGGAGGCTTCTGCAACGCGCTCAGCAGACGGCTAAGCTCCCTAACCCAAGCGGGTCGATTGAATTCATGGTCAACTAAAGCATGTCGATGACATAAGTTCCTCAATCTGACACTTGTTGGAATCCATTACAGCCTTAAATAAACATCCAATACAATTAGTCATCCAATACAATTTAAATCAATATGCTACGAAAATGGCTTGCGCATCTTTGCGCAGGTCGTCTGGACTATGGCGGACGCGATGGTGTGGTTAGCGGCGCGGTGGCCCGCAGACACAGGGCTGGACACGGAAACACAAGGCCACGAGCGGCAGTTTGTGCCCGTTGATTGCATGGCCAGACCTGCAAACAGGGCCCAGGTGTGCTATTTCAATGGACTCCTCACTATAGGCTGGGACTGGGGGTTAGTGGTCACGAATTAACCAGAATGTGCTTCCACGGAATCTGTGCACCTGGCTAAACCAGGTTCCCTAGGAGGCACACCTACGAACAGGCAAAGAACTCAGGCCCTCAGGGAGAGCTTCATTAAGTCTCTTTAAATCAGAAATGTTTATGTAAAATGAAAGTGAAAAAAATCACGCAAAAATAGGATATGCGTCAATGGGTCCGTGTACACTAAATACGGATTGAAAATTAGAAATGACCATTATTTAAAAATCAAAACTATGAGGTTCCTTTTTTCTTCCATGTTGCCTATGTACCTACTTTACAATGTTTAAACCTACTTTAAAATAAAGTGCCTACAATAAATAAATAAGTAAGTAAGTATGTAAGTAAGTAAATAACAATGTACCTACTCTAAAACTGAGTCGGAGGGCCTGGGTTTCAGCCCTCACCCTGCCACAGACCATCTATCCACACGGCATTACCTAGGTTTCCACCCATCCAAGCTTCAGGCTCATCATCTGTGATTTGGAACTAACACCTGCCCTTTGATCTCCCCAGACTGTTTTGATTAACAACTGAAATAATTTATAAAGGGGTTTTACAAGCTGCAAAATGAAAGAAAAAAAGGCTTATTTTATTGGGCACTTGGCAGTTGGCTGCACTCAGGCAGGCATATTTATTACTGTCCTTTGTAGGCGGTGCCCAATAGCAGCGAAGGAGGAAGAAAACAGCAACGAAACAGCAGTCTTCCGGGCCAGGTGGCAACCCCCTGTGTCCTGGTTTAGCACGGTGACACCAGTGACATGGTTACTGGGGACATGGCAGGGACAGAAACAAATGAATTTGGAAACCAATATTTATTGGTGTATCTGATTAAAATCTAGGTGTGGCACTCGGTGTCTTCACGGTGGCCTTGGGGGCCTTTCTTGTTCTTGTCCTGCTTGCTCATCGGATTCTGGCTTGGAGTCCTCAGTGACCTTTCTCTCCTCCTTTCAGAAATGTGACTCTGAGAAACTGTTGGCACAGCTACGGCTCTCTGTTGCTCCCCGAGCTTGTAATCTTGGGGGAACCTGAAAAGTTGGTATCTTCAGTGCCTTGCCAGTTGGGAGAGGCAGCAAGATGAGCTACGGGCCTTATGCAACCAGGCAATGCTCTGCCGGAGGAGGGACCAATGCGAGCTGTGCTCTAGGACGTGGAGAGTACGGCCCACAAGGCCTAAGGCCGGCTCCGCACACTCTCCCACGTTCACTTTCCTCCTCCGGAAAATGGGGGAATCCCAGTCCTGGCCTCATCCACTGCTCTTTAAGGTAGAATTGTTTTGATTTTCAGGGGAGTCTCATGAGAAGGCTGCAGGCCACCGTGCCCAATACTAGTGGGCTCGCTAGTCTCCAGAGACTATGTCTAAGCTGCCCTAGCACATGGTTACAGAGGGTGAGGAGCTAGAGGCCGGATTCTGGGTGCCAACAAATAGGTAGGAATGGACCAGGTCACTTCATCTTTGGTGCATGAAAGTCATAAACCCCACTGCCTACAGATGGTTGAGGCAAGTGCTGGACCCTCTTCCCCCATTCCATTCCCCTCCCATGGATTGATTCCTATAGGTAACCAGCATCTGCAAAAGAGCACTCTGCCAGAGCATGGTTGCGGACGCTGCCCAAGGAGCACGCCTCACGTAGGACCTCTGACCAAGTACCTTGTTCGCCCAGCCTCTGCAGATTCACCCTGACTGTTCCCAGAGCACCCTCTGCTCCCTTCCATCAAAGCACTCAACACATTTCATTATGGTTGTTTTACTCCTTACTGTCCCTAGTCTGTGAGATCCTTGAACAACGTTTTTCCTACACAACCCTAATCCTGAAGCATATGGAAGGCACTGAGTAAATATTTTTCTGAATGAGTGAATAATACTTATGTAGTAGGCCTAGTTCTTGGACATCTGCCTCCATCTGAAGCAGGATTTCCTGAGAATAAATTGAGATAAAAGGGAAGGTTTATTCGTCCATCAGCATCTCCAGGGAGCACTGGTGCTATCTGACAAGAAAAATGACACTAAATCTTGCCCCAGAAGGATAAGTGGGGTCCTAGGCATGCTGATCTGGATTGGCATATGGTGTTTCAGAGCCTGTGTCCAGAGGCCTGCACAGACCCAAGATCCTGGAGAGGTGACTTACGAAGCCATGGAGACTAGCCAGAGGGTCGTCCATCCAGAGAGGTAAGTAGGGGAAGAAGACTTCCAGGTTCAAGCTGTGGGGATGAAAACCAGGGGAGCCAAGTAGCAGAGAAGCTTCAAGCAGAGCATGGGGGACTGGCCCTTTCCACACTCTGCTTCCCTGTGGGGGGATCCATCCAGCCTCCAGGCCAGGACTGCTCCCTAAATGTGCTGACTGCATCTAACAGTTCCTCGCCTGCAGCCGTTAGGTGCCCCAAGTGCTTCTTCTGTTGGATCAACTCTCAGCATCTCTATCCATCACTAACATGGACCGCATCTGAATATAGGGCTATAGGTAATAAGAAACGGCCTGTCTGACATGCCTCACCACTTGAAGAGTTGATGAGGTCCTTTTTACCCACAGCACCCCAGCTGCATGCCAAGGATTGATCTCAGTATCTTCCTCATTTCTAGGATTATGAAAAAGTCAAGCAATACAGTGACATATACCACAGACATGGGCAGGATTTTTACCTCTCAGTTTGTCATTTCTCATCCAATTCTGGACTTAACTCCCCCTCCTCTCCATCCAGCCAAGGCCGACTTGGACTTGGCACGTGCCCAGTTTTTCACCTGGGGACTCCCTTGAAAGCTCCGGTGTGTATCGCCCCTGCCAAGATCTCCACACTATCCTAGACCACATAAAGTAGTATGTTTGTCACAGCGTGGCTCCCAGTGCTGGGCCCTGGCCCACTGGCTAGCAGGGACATTAGATCTTCCAAAGAAATACCTCTTTCTACTATATCCTCCCAGCGCACAAGGAAAATGCTTTATCTGCAAAGTCAAAGCACTTTGATCAATATTCTTTTCCCCCTTTACTTCTTCAGGAGAACCTTTTCCTCCCCCTGCCCGTTGTAGTCAAATAAGCATGTCTCACATAGAAATATTTAAAATATAAAATAATGTTTTATTGTGGTACAATATACATAACATAAAATATTCCATTTTTAAGTAAACAATTCACTGGCATTAAGTAGATTCACGTTGTTGTGCAACCATCACTACTATCCATCTCCAGAATTTTCTCATTTTCCCAAACTAAAACTCTTTCCCCAGGAAACGCTAACTCTCCATTCCCCTCCCCCTCCCCCTCTCCCAGGGCTTGGCAACCACCATTCTACTTTCTATCTCATATAAATGATATCATACAGCAGTTGTTTTGTAACTGGTTTATTTCACTTAGAACAATGTCCTCAAGTTTCATCATGTTGTAACATGTGTCTGAATGTCCTTCCGTGGGGCGCCTGGGTGGCTCAGTTGTTAAGCGTCTGCCTTTGGCTGAGGTCATGATCCCAGGGTCCTGGGATCGAGCCCCGCATCGGGCTCCTTGCTCAGCGGGAAGCCTGCTTCTCCCTCTCCCACTCCCCCTGCTTGTGTTCCCTTTCTCGCTGTGTCTCTCTCTCTGTCAAATAAATAAAAATCTTTAAAAAAAAAATGTCCTTCCTTTTTAAATCTGAATAATATTCCACTGTGTGTGCGTGTTTGCCACATTTGGTTTGTCCATTCATCCATCAGTGGACACTTGGGCTGCTTCTACTTTTTGGCTATTGTGAATAATGCTACTATGAACATTGCTGTGCAAATATCTGCTTGAGTCCCTGCTTTCGATTCTTTTGGGTATATACCCGGAAGAGG
This sequence comes from Eumetopias jubatus, assembly GCF_037043125.1. NCBI lineage: Eukaryota > Metazoa > Chordata > Mammalia > Carnivora > Otariidae > Eumetopias > Eumetopias jubatus. The sequence continues at coordinate 59,341,656 of NW_028274822.1, read as the reverse complement.
AGTTGCTGAATTCTATGGTAATTCCATGTTGAATTTCTTGAGAAACGACCATACTGTTTTCCACAGCAGCTGCACCATCATACATTCGCGCCAGCAATGCATGAATGCTCCAGTTTCTCCACATCCTTGCCAATGCTTGTTCTTTCTTTCTTTTTTTTAATAAAGCCATTCTAATTGGTATGAAGTGATGTGTCACGTGGTTTTACTTGTATTTCCCTAATAAATAGTGATAATGAGCACCTCTTCATGTGCTTATTGGCCATTTGTATCTTTCGGGGGGGGGGGTTATCTATTCAAGTCCATTGCCCTTTTAATATAGAGAATAATTTTTACTATAATTCAGAAGAACTCATTTCTTACAGTTATTTAAAATATATATAAAAATATTTAGGGTGCCTGGGTGGCTCAGTTGGTTAAGCGACTGCCTTCGGCTCAGGTCATGATCCTGGAGTCCTGGGATCGAGTCCCACATCGGGCTCCCTGCTCGGCAGGGAGTCTGCTTCTCCCTCTGACCCTCTTCCCTCCTGTGCTCTCTATCTCTCATTCTCTCTCTCTCTCAAATAAATAAATAAAATCTTTAAAAATAAATAAATAAAAATATTTGCATCTTATTATAGGCTAATGTCCCTTATCAACCCATAGTGATTTGGGACATATCAAGGAAAAATCTAAAGAAACTGTAGGCAAGTTGTATGACATGAATGTAAATATGCATATATATGCCATACTCATTCATTACCTACGTTTGAGCAGTGCACCAAATACTTTTCACGGCAAAACACTGCATAACCAAATCTTAAAAACCATATTCAGCCAAAGCTGGGAGAGCTCCAAATTCACTCAAAGCTGAAGCAGAAGCTGAATACCACCATCACAGATTAAACCTCCGAAGTATAAAAATAAGTGACATGTCAAAAACTTAATTAGGATTAAAATTTGACCCTTAAATATTTTAGTAACCAATATTTTAAAGTTTGACATTACAGTACAGGAACAAAATTTGTCGATGTTGTCATCTGTGAGATCACATTTGCAGGCACTTTACTGCACATTCACGAGACTCAATTGTCACCAGCATGTTGAACAAATGGCATTAATCTTTTATGCATTATAGAACATAATTCAGTTTTCAGTACAGACTTTTCTCAAAGGAACTGAGCATGTAGGAACATCTCAAAAATACCTTATATCTTCAATTGCAAAAAATGGTTGGCAGACCACAGCAAACATTTGGCTGTCTTTATATATTTTTTTAAAGATTTATTTATTTATTTGAGAGAGAGGACAAGTGGGAGGGGCAGAGGGAGAGAGAGACCCAAGCAGACCCCCACCCTCCCACTGAGTGCGGGGAGCTGGAGGGAGGCTCCATCTCAGGACCCTGAGATCAGGACCCCACCTGAAACCAAGAGTTGGGCATTTAACCGACTGCGCCACCCAGGTACCCCAGCAAGCTTTATATTTTAATGTTTAGCTCAAATCTATAAAGAATTGTTTTCCTCTACGTGTTCTTACGCCATCTATTTTTAAGTTTATTAGAAGGAACAAAATGCATTTGGGATACCTAGTTTTTCTCTAATATATTTTTTAAGACTTTATTTATTTATTGTAGAGAAAGAACACACTCGTGTGGGCAGGGGCACGGGCAGAGGGAGAGGGAGAGGGAGAATCTCAAGCAGACTCCCCACTGAGCGCGGAGCCCAATGCCGTGTGGCTCGATTCCATGACCCTGAGATATGAACTGAGCCGAAACCAAGAGTCGGTTGCTTAAACCGACTGAGCCATGCAGGTATTTCTTTTTTCCTACTATTGATACACTTTAATGTATCTATTTGGATTAAAGATAGCTTGTCATGGATTTACTGTACTCTGTTTTGGAATTTTTTTCCTTAATGGAATTGAGATGGCAAAGTTGACATTATGATTTTAATAATACTCTCATGAGATACAAAGAATTTTCAAATGGAACTTTTTTTAAAAGACTCTTGGCTTAAAGAGAATTTTTTTAAACCTAAATCAAATACAGCTGTTACAGATTATTTTGATTAGTGATAGAATTGCGAGTACAACAAACAATCTGAAAAGATTGGAATCATGATATAATCACTATTCTATTATCTTATGTTAGTAATTAAATTTTTATAAAAATTTTTGGCTCCAAAAATATATAATGTTCTTTCTAAAATTAACTATCGAAAACACTCTCATTTAAAGTTTTCACAATATTCATGAATATTGCAGCATTTACTCTGGCAATTATAAATTTATGTAGCACTTTTCATTGGCAGAATTTCAACACGGAAAGTACGTGAGGAGATTTTCCTCCAAGTTATATTTAGAATGCTTAATTGTATTTAAAAGGGTATCTTCAGATAATAATAACAAACCCGTGCCACGGTTATTGCCATTGTTGACACTGTCACACTGATTAGATGCTTTGGGAACCTGTGCGTATGCTTGATCATTGAGCAGCTGCATCCCAGGGATTCTAGAAATGTTGCTCCAGAAGCACTGGGCTGTTTGGCCTTCCAAAGGATGAAAGCAAAGCTGAAGTTAAATCACAGAGTTGGGCTGAGCACCAAGGCTGAAGTCGAATGCTGTTACATCCCTAAGATACGCATTATTTATCTCTAAAACAGCTGAAGGATAGAAATGAGAGTTCTGTGAGCATGGGGGGATCCCAGGCCCTCCTGAACGCCATTAAATTTGGGGGGCTGACATTTCCATTTTCTGAAGAGCAGTGACAGCTAAAAATAGGAAGCAATCAGAGGCAAAGTTTATTGGAATTCAGCCAGATCTACTAACATGACTCCTTACATCAGTAATTTCAGATGCTCTGAGTGGATGACTATTTAATAAGTTCTCTGTTGAGTTTACTACTGAGTCATTACCATGCACCAGCCTCTGTCTCAGCCCTTTACAGGTACCTCACCAGTCCTCACCAGTGGCCCATGAGGAAGGCACTTTTATTTTATGATTGCCCTTTCACAAACATGGAAGCCAAATCAGAAAGAGGTGAGGCAATCGCTCAAAATCCACAGACATGGGACGGCAAAGCCAGGATCTAAGCTGGGGCCCTGCTGACTCCACCACGCTGCCCAACTGTGTGCGAGTCATGCGGACATGGAGGGATTGTCCCATGATTGGCTTCAGATGCCCTCTTCTCTCAAGTTCCAGGCCTGAGGACTGTCACCGGTGCTTTATGCCCAAGGGGCATGGACGTGCAGGAAGAGACTGAGCACACCAAACTGCAGCTGAGGAAAACACGGTTGAAGACTTACTAGGGAAGGGAAGAAATGAGGGGTAACGGAGCAAAGATGGGTAGGAATAAAACAAAGGATGTATATTGGTTTCTTTAATTTGCCTGGAGTAAGGCAGTTTGCCTTGCTCCTAGAAGAACACTTTGTTTGAAAAGACAAAATAATTACTAAATAATCAAATTGAGTTAGGTAAACATTTTATTTTCCTCTTCCACCTCATTCTTCTTCCTCCTCCTCCTCCCCCTCCTCCTCCCCCCTCCTCTCCCCCTCCGCCTCTCCCCTCCTCCTCCTCTCCCCTCCTCCTCCTCTCCCCTCCTCCTCTCCCCCTCCTCCTCCTCTCCCCCTCCTCCTCCTCTCCCCTCCTCCTCCCCCCTCCTCCTCTCCCCCTCCTCCTCCTCTCCCCTCCTCCTCCTCCCCTCTCCTCCTCCTCTCCCCCTCCTCCTCCTCTCCCTCCTCCTCCTCTCCCCCCTCCTCCTCATCTCCCTCCTCCTCCTCTCCCCTCCTCCTCCTCTCCCCCTCCTCCTCCTCTCCCCTCCTCCTCTCCCCCTCCTCCTCTCCCCCTCCTCCTCCTCTCCCCTCCTCTTCTCTCCCCTCCTCTCCTCTCCCCTCCTCCTCATCTCCCTCCTCCTCCTCTCCCCTCCTCCTCCTCCCCCTCCTCCTCCTCTCCCCTCCTCCTCTCCCCTCCCCCTCCCTCTCCCCCTCCTCCTCTCTCCCTCCTCCTCCTCTCCCCTCCTCCTCCTCTCCCTCCCTCCTCCTCTCCCCTCCTCCTCCTCTCCTCCCCTCCTCCTCTCCCCTCCTCCTCCTCTCTCCCTCCTCCTCTCTCCCTCCTCCTCCTCTCCCCTCCTCCTCCTCTCCCCCTCCTCCTCCTCTCCCCCTCCTCCTCCTCTCTCCCCTCCTCCTCTCCCCTCCTCCTTCCTCTCTCCCCTCCTCATCTCTCCCCCTCCTCCTCTCTCTCCCTCTCTCCCCTCCTCCCTCCTCCCTCCCCCCTCCTCCTCCCTCTCCCCCTCCTCCTCCTCTCCCTCCTCCTCCTCCTCCCCTCTTCCTCCTCCTCCCCCTCCTCCTCTCCCCTCCCCTCTCCCCCTCCTCCTCCTCCCCCCCCTCCTCCTCTCCCCTCCTCCTCCTCCCCCTCCTCCTCCTCTCCCTCCTCCTCCTCTCCCCCCTCCTCCTCATCTCCCTCCTCCTCCTCCCCCCTCCTCCTCCTCCCCCCTCCTCCCTCTCCCTCCTCTCCTCCCCCCTCCTCCTCCTCTCCCTCCTCCCTCCTCTCCCCTCCTCCTCCTCCCCCTCCTCCTCCTCTCCCCCTCCTCCTCCTCTCCCTCCTCCTCCTCTCCCCTCCTCCTCTCCCCTCCTCCTCCCTCTCCCCCTCTTCCTCCTCCTCCCCCTCCTCCTCCTCCCCTCCTCCTCCTCCCCCCTCCTCCTCCTCTCCCCTCCTCCTCCTCTCCCTCCTCCTCCTCTCCCTCCTCCTCCTCTCCCCCTCCTCCTCCTCTCCCCTCCTCCTCCTCCCCCTCCTCTCCCAGCACTTCCCCTTCGCTCCCTTCTAGCCTCCTCCTCCCCTCTGCTTCCTCCTCCTCCCCCTGCTCTTCCCCTCCCTCTCCCTTTCCCTCCTCCCCTTCCCTCCTTCCCATGCCCTTCCCACCCCTCCTTTTCCTCCTCTTCATTTCTCCCTAGAGATGATATGAAGAAAAAATCAGTGTTTGAAAGTCTGAGGTGCTGGATTGGATTTTGTCACAAAGGCTTTTCTAGAAGAGGCAAATGATTTTTTTCCTTAGTAATTTTTTTAAATATTGGTAAAAAAAAAAGCCACATAATATTAAATTTACCATCTTAACCATTTTTAAGTGTACAATTTAGTAGAGTTAAGTAATATTCATGGTACTTGCATGCTTAATAAAATCTTAAAATAAAGTAAACATGCAAATAGAAAAAAATGCCCAAATCATAAGATACAGCATGAAAAATTATGACAGAGTTCCACACATATGCAACCTTCACTCAGGTAAGAGATGGAATGTTTCCAACATCCAGAATCCCTGCTTAAGTCTTCCTTTTAATCATATCCGCCCATCCTCCCACTCCCCCCACGCCCCCACCCCCGATTAATCTCTATAACTGACTTCTAACACTGAAGATTAGTTTTGCCTGTTTTTAAATCTTGAACAGATGAAATCACATAGAACGTATTCTTCGCTGTCTGGCTTCTATGAGTTAATGTTACATCTGTGAGAGTCATTCATTTTACAGTACATTATACTTGTCATTCATTTTTGTTGCTATATAGTATTCCATAATACGAACATACTACAACCTTATCTATCCATCCTGAATGCTGATGGACACTTGGATTTTTTCTAGTTTGGGAGTTTTTACAAATAATGGTGTACATAATGTGTACATATCTTTTGGAGTGGAATTGCTGGATCATAGGTTCTGCATGTGTTTGGCGTTAGAAATTATTGCCAACTGTTTTCTAAAGTGGTTGAACCAAATCCCCAAGAGCACTGTATGAAAGTTGTGTCACCCTATGTGGTAGACGGAATAATGCTCCCCCTGCAAAGGTATCCACTGTCCTACTTCCCAGAACCTGTAAATATATTACCTTACATGGCAAAAGGGACTCTGTAGCTGGGAATAAATTAAGGATCTTGACAGAGAGGGATTACTCTGGATTATACAAGTGGGCCCAATGTCATCACATGAGTCCTTAAATGTGGGGGGGGGAGGAAGAGAGTCAGAGGAGATGTGACCATGGAGGGATGGTCACAGAGAGGTAATGTTGCTGGCTATGAAGATGAAGGAAGAAGGACAAGAGCCGAGAAACATGGAGATCCCTAAAAGCTAGAAAAAGCAAGGAAATGAATTTTTCTGTAGATCCTCTAGAAAAGAATGCAGCCCTGCTAAAACATTGATATAGCCCAGCAACACTTATGTCAGACTTCAGACAGACTTCCACAGAACTGTAAGAATACATTTGAGTTACTTTAAGTCACTAAATTTGTGGTAGTTTGTGATAGCATCAACAGAAAAAGTAATAGACTCCACAACAATATTTGGTATTTCAAGCTTTTCACTATGCTGGTGGGTGTATTACAGAATCTCACCATAGTTTTGATTTATAGTTCCCTGATGAGAAATTATATTAAGCACCTTTTCATAAGTTTCTTAGCCATGTAGATATGCTCTTTTATGATGTCTGTATCTATTGCCCATTTTCCTATTGATTGTCCTTTCCTTATTGATTTGTGTAGTTCTTTGTATATCTTTGTATTTATATTATCTTCCACTTTACGGCATGTGTTTTCCCTCTCCTAATAGTGTCTTTGCATAACAGAACTTCTAGGATAGTCCAGTTTATCTTTTTCCCTCATGGCTGGTGTTATTGTGTCTAAGAAATCAACCCCCTACACCAAGGTCATAGGTTCTGCATGTGTTTGGCATTAGAAATTATTGCCAACTATTGTCTAAAGTGGCTAAAGATCTTTTAAAGCTTTATTGTTTTACATGTCATATTTGTGTCATAACCCCTCTGGAATTCATTTTTGTATGTGGAGTGAGGTAAGAGTCAAGTTTCTTTTCTTTTTTTTTTCTCACATGGCACGCCAGTTGACCCAGCATCAGCTTTCTGTTACAACTCTACAGTGCTACTTTTGTCCTTCTTTTACAACTCTCCATTGCTGCTGCTGTCATAAATCAGGCAATTCATACATGCTTGGGTCTGTTTCTGGACTCTGTCGGTCTATTTGTTATGTCCACTCCAACACTATACACTCTTAATTTTTGTAGCTTTAATATAAGTCTGGATGTCCAATAAGGAAATTCCTCTCATTTCTTGGTTGTCCTTCAAAATTATTGGCTATTCTTGTCTTGGCCCCTTGCAGTTCCATAGACATTTCACATCAGACTGTCAATACACACACACACACACACACACACACACACACACACACACACAAATTGCTCAGATTTTTATTAGGAATGAATTGAATCTAATGCAATTGACATCTTTACAAAATTGAGTTTTCTAATCCATGGCCTTGATGTAGCCTTACATTTTACCTAAGAATTTAATAATTTTCCCTCCATAATGTCTTTCTAGTTTTGTATATAATGGTCCTGCATATCTTTCATTAGATTCATTTCTAGGATTTGACTTTTTAAATGCTATTGTAAACAGTATTACATTTTTAGATCTTTGTATAATTATTGAATACTGACATACATAGAACTGACCTTGTGTCTAGTGACTTTGCTAAATTTACTTCTTAATAATTTGTTTTTGGATTCTTGTATTTTCCACATACACAATCACACCATTTATGAATCATGACAGCTTTACTTTGGAAGAGGCACATTTTATGTAGGAGAATGTGGAGAATTTGGAACCCCCATACATTACTAATGGGAATATAAAATGGGGTGGCTGATTTGGACAACTGTTGGCAATTCCTCAAAAGACTAAAGATAGAGTTACCATGGGATCCAGCAATCCCAATCCTAGGTATATATCCAAGTGAACGGAAAGCATGAATCTACACACAAACTTGCATATAAATGTTTATAGCAGCATTATTCATAATAGCTAAAAAGTAGAAACAATCCAAATGTCCATCAACTAATGAGTAGATAAGTAAAATGTATATCTGTATAATAAGGTCTCATTCAACTATAAAAAGGAATGGAATACTGATAGATGCTACAACATAGATGAAACTTGAAAAAATTATGCTGAGTGAAAGAAGCCAGTCACAAAAGACCACATATCTTATGAATCCATTTATATACAATATCCCGACAGGCAAATCCATCCAGACAGAGATAAATTAGTGATTTCCTAGGGCCCAAAGTGTGCGGGTGGTAAAGGAGAGTGACTATTAATGGATATATTTCCTTTGAGGGTGATGAAATGTTCTCAAACTAGATGGGGTGATGGTGCTACAACTCCGTGAATAGTCTCAAAACCATTGAACTCTACACTTTAAATGGCTCACTTTTATAGTATGTGATTTATATCTCAATAAAGGGTGTTTAAAAATTTTTATGTAGGACCTTGAAAGCTTAAAAAAGGAGGTAAAGGGACAATAGTGTTCTGTAGTGTAATGGCTGAATTGAGAGATTTTTGACATTACTTATTTTCTCTTTATACTGTTTTGGAATTTTATACATTTATTTTTTTAAAGATTTTATTTATTTATTTTAGAGAGAAAGAGAGAGAGTATGTGAGCGGGAGAGAGAGAATCCTAAACAGACCCCACGCCCAGCACAGAGTCCAATGCAGGGCTCGATCTCATGACCCCAGGATCATGACCTGAGCCAAAACCAAGAGTTGGATACACAACCAAATGAGCCACTCAGATGCCCCTATACATTATTTTTATAACTGGAAAAACAAAAAGAATATATGTCACAAAGAGGTAGAATCTCTCCCTCCCCTTCTCCCCACAAGAGCAACAACAGCAAAAACAAACAAATAGAAACAACAAGAACATAGTTTGAAGGAGCCATGAGTTGGCACCCAAGTTCAAGATTATCTTAACCCAGGATAACTTGGCTTAAAACAGAAGAGTTAAGTGGTGGTAAACAGCAGCTAATGAAGCAAAGGGTATTTGGTAGAGTGTGTATATATATATATGTATGTATGTATTTTTTTTAAATTTTATTTATTTATTTGACAAAGAGACAGAGAGCACAGATAGGCAGAGGGAGAAGCAGGCTCCCTGCTGGGCAGAGAGACTGATGTGGGACTCGATCCCAGGACCCTGGGATCATGACCTGAGCCGAAGGCAGACGCTTAACCAACTGAGCCACTCAGGCGCCCCTGTATATATATATATATATATTTTTAATTGAGGTAATTGGCACACAATATTATGTCAGTTTCAGGTGTACAGCACAGTGATCAGACACTTGTACACATTCCAAACTGATTGCCACAGTAAGTCTCGTTACTTTAAGATGCTACTACAGCACATGTTTGGGATTTTCACGAAATTGATATGAGCAAAATATAGAAAGACAGTTTTTGCATCCTTGGCCAGAGTGAACTAAAAAAGCCTAGTTAGAACGTTGCTAGTAGGATTTGAAGTGGTTAATACTCTGGTCAGGATGTTATGTGAGAAAAGAGTGAAAAGGTGATCTTAAATGTTTCAGTGGTTCAATCAGCAGGAAATAGAGATGGCCCAGTTGGCAAGACCTTACATGTAAAAGGACAGAGGCTCTCTCAATGCCAGGGAAGTTGGCTGAGGAAGTTTTGATGGAAAAGTTGTGGACATGATGATATACAAATGCTATTAGAATGAGGATTCCAGTGTCTGAATTCCAACTCCCCTATTTGCGATCTGACTTTTGACAAATTAATTAACCTCTTTGAGCTTTGGTTTCCCTTACTTTAAAAATGGTAATATCGGGGCACCTGGGTGGCTCAGTCGTCAAGCATCTGTTTCGGCTCAGATCATGATCCCAGAGTTCTGGGATGGAGCCCCAAATCAGGCTCCCTGCTCGGTGGGAAGCCTGCTTCTCCCTCTCCCACTCTCCCTGCTTGTGTTCCCTCTCTCCTGTCTCTGTCTTTAAAAAAAAAAACAAAAAAACGAGGCACCTGGGTGGCTCAGTCACTTAAGTAGCTGCCTTCACTCAGGTCATAATCCTGGGGGTCCCAGGATCAGCCCTTCTCCAGCAGGGAGCCTGCTTCTCCCTCTGCCCCTCCCCCTCCCCTATAACCCTCCTCCCCCTGCTCATGCTCTCTCCCTCTCTCTCAAATAAATAAATAAAATATTTAAAAAGATGGTAATATCAGTGCTTACTTCACAAGGTTATTTTAAGGGTTAAATCAGGAAGTACATAAAAGCACTCAGCATAATACCTGACACATAGAACTCAAAAATGTTGCCAAATGCACTTTATTACCATTGGGGGAAATGGGGTGGAGGGTACACAGGACCTCCCTGTACATGTTTTGCAACTTCCTGTAAATCTGTAATTATTTCAAAATAAAAAGCTTTAAAACTGGATTAGTTATCTTGTGTATGAAATGTATTGTCATTGGGCTAATTTTTTTTATTTTTTATTTTCCTATCAAATGAAGGAATCAAAGACCTGGAACAAAAGCAATTGGTTACAAAGAGTTACACAGAAGCGAAATGAGAATGGAAGCAATTTCTTCTGAACCATAGACCCACAGAGCAGCATTACTGTGAAATGACCTTAAAATCAAGGCATCTGGGTTTCAGTATGTGGTTTACCTATGGTCTTTTCCGGTTCAACTTGACTCATGCGTCCAGATTTAGAATAATAAGCATTTCCTCCCTACTGTGTGGGGTAGGCTCTTCCACATTGCTTTGAACTGCAACTAACGTTTTCTGCATTTTCAGAGAAAGGCACAAAGAAAATTAACACTGCTATTCTATGGCACATGGGTGGCTCAGATGGTTAAGCGTCTGCCTTCGGCTCAGGTCATGATTCAGGGTCCTGGGATCAGGCCCCATGTCGGACCCCACATTGGGCTCCCTGCTCATCGGGGAGCCTGCTTCTCCCTCTCTCACTCCCCCTGCTTGTGTTCCATCTCTCTCTCTCTAAAATAAATAAAATCTTTAAAAAAAAAAAACCACTGCTATTTTAATGTACTTCTTGCTCATCATTTTCACATTTTAGGATCCACCATAAAGTTAAACATTGTGAAACAAATTGTATAGGATGCTCTGCTTCAGCTGGAATAACTACATTCTCAGTGAAGAATCCCTTTTGGCTCTACTAACCTAGAAAACGGGAGAGCACTTCACGCGGTGGATAAGAAACTGAGGGTTTATTTTCTTTCATACTTGGTTTACAGTAGTGGTTCTAACAGGATGCTCTCTTCTGTTCAGGACAAGCCTATGCTAAAACTTGCAGCAGTGGCTGACCCTGGGACAGAGCTTCTGTTCTGCCGAATTCAACGGGCAGTCTTCAACTCTTGTAAATAGAGAAAGAACGGCATGACTAAGGGTGACTCAGATGGAGCTCAGTTCTGTAGCTATTTCTCCCTCCAGTCTTTCTTTTTTAGGATAGTCTGAGAAAATGTATCTTTAGCTGATGTGAGTAAAAAGAGATCCAGTGTCTTTGAAAAACAAAACCAAACTATGAAAGATCTAGGAAAGGCTAAGATTTCACATTTTGGAAGGTCACCTAGACATAGAAATTCAAAGGGAGCTAGAAGAGGCAAGGGAACAAAAAGATAAGAAAAATTTTACACAAATATTTACCTTTATGCAATTTACCAGAATATGTAAAGGAGGCTTTTGATAAGAGATTAATTGGGGCAATTAATTAAAAAAGAAAAAAGAGGAAAATGTTTGTTCTTTTTACTTGGGAATGGCAGTCTATGAGGGATATCTCATCATCCTGGCTCCCAAAAACACAGAGATGAACAAAAATGAATGTTAAAAAATGTGTTTAAAAAGCACTTTCTCGTGTAAGTATTTCTCTATTTTCAGACTGATTCATTTTCTTATTATTCAAAACAAAAACTAATAGGTCTGCCTTTTATATCTTCTCAGCTTCAGGAATGAACATTCTGAAGAAAAAAGCACACAGTTCAATTACCGATACAAAAATTAATAAATGGGAGAGCCTCAAGCAATGCCAGGTAGGTTTTTTTACTGGTGATATCTTTCCCCATGATATTTATTGTGTTTTTGAAGAGCCAAATACATCGATTTCCAAGGCTCCTTGGCAACTAATGGAAGTTTTCACAAGTATTTGAAAGAGTACTTATTCTGAAAAATCCAGGCCTTTGTAGCCACATACTCAGATAATACTTTTTAAAAAATGGACTTGTGGGGTGCCGGCTGGCTCAGTTGGTGGAACACTTGACTCTTGACCTCCGGGTTATGTGTTTGAGCCCCATGTTTGGTGTAGAGATTACTTAAAAAATAAATAAAATCTTTAAAAAATTTGACTTGTGCCATTCCCTCTATTTCACAGATTTCAGTGGCAAAACAGGTTCAGAGTTGATACTTCCTGTTGTGCTCTCACCACTAAACAACAGCTTCTGGAACCCACAGGCTACATTATAAGTGAAATTGGAGTAAGGGTATATAGGGAAATGATTGCTATTCTTTGTTTATATATCATTTTTTAATAAGAGGGAAGAATGAATTTTATAAGCGCTTGTTTAAAAAACATTTATCTTGGGGTGCCTCGGTGGCTCAGTCAGTTGGGCATCTGCCTTGGGCTCAGGTCATTATCCCAGGGTCCTGGGATCGAGCCCCACAGCAAGCTCCATGCTTGGCAGGGAGTCTGCTTCTCTCTCTTCCTGGCCTGCTCCCCCTGCTTGTGCTCTCTCTGTGTGTCAAATAAATAAAATCTTTTTAAAAAATAAATAAAAACCATTTATCTTATCCTTACGAAAGTAGAGAAAGAAAGTCAAATGTAAAAAACATGTACTTACGCTGAACTGTGAATAAGGAAACCCTCACTGAAATGTCTAAAAACCATACTTCCTAAAAGGACCTGTAGTAACATGTAAAGCAGGTAGGATAACGAATGCATAGTTCTGGAAGAGCACGGACAGAATTACACAGACCCTCCTCCTTTGCTGCCTTGCCGGAGAATAGTGAGATGAGTTTACTGAGGCCTAGCTACCAAAGGCAGAGTTCCTTCACCTTTCTGTACCCCAGGACAGCAATTGGTACATTATCTGTTTTACCACCATCACTGGGAATTATAAATCAGACTGCTGGGGTAGATTGTCCAGATAGATTTCGTTGTCTTTCTATAACCAGGGACTGAAGTATAATTAGCACTCTATAGATTTTGTGTTCTTGCAAAATCACCAGTTTAGTGCAAAGAACCAAATCCTTTCCCCTCCTCCTTTCCACCCAGAATTGTTAAAATGGTAGGTGGTCAACAAGACAAATTTACAAGCAGGGCAGAACTCTCATGGACTGAGTCAATTGTGACTGGTTTCTGTTAATAGTTTGTGAATTTCTAGCTGTCATGTTGAGAATTAGTGTCAGTTGATTTCCCAGAAGGGCATTCTGCAACGGAAAGAAAGAAATAGGCTATGAGTTTGGCCTTTAGTTTTAATTATTCTATATTTGAGAAGAATAGACACACATCTGGAGTAATAGATTCTGATTTTTATTGCTTCTAGAAATTTAATACAAACTGTACAACTTGTGATCCACCTTGTAACAGCTGAGAGGGAAGTTTTTAGAATAGCTATGTGGAACCCGTTTTAATACACGGAATTATGAATTTCAGAGGCTCGATCTGATCCTTAGTTTGATTCCCAATGGCATTAAATGCCAATACAATGGCATAGGGTGCCCACCCCCTTGCATTCAAAAATCTATGTAAAACTTTTGACTCCCCAAAAGTTAACTATTTATAGCCTACTGTTGAGTGGAAACCTTACCAATAACCCAGTTGATTTGTGTATAATATGTACTATACCCTGCATTCTTACAATAATACCTTTTTCTTTTTCCGCTATTTCTAGGCTATGCTGTTTGAGTTTTTTTCAAATCGTTGGAAATCTCCCCAAATTTTCTAATTTATTTTTAAAAATCTACATACAGTTCAAACCTGTATAGTTCAAGAGTCAACTGATAGTGTCCTTCGTGAAGACTACAATACAGAAAGGGACAAGCTGATTATTCAGAATTTCCTCTCCTCTTCAAGAAACCAGACCTGCCAATATGGCATCAATTAAATAATTGAGTGTTTTGTTCTCCACTTTGGGAGATTACAACTTTAGAGGCCTTAGGTGGAGTTGTTATCGATTAGAATCCTGGAAATAGGATAGTGTGAAATGGAGTCAGAAAACCTGGATTCAGCCTCCACTTCGCACTTGAGCTAATCACTTAACACATGTAAATTTAAAAAAAAAGCGGGAATAATAAAATTTGTAATAGTGATTTCAGTCCTGCTCATCAAGGGCTCGCAAAATTACTTAAACTAAAGAAAAAGAAAAGCTAATCATAGGCACCCTTCATTGAGCACCTTCCAGATATCAAGTACCCTGCTAGGTTCCTTACATTCTTCATTAATCACAGTAATCCTAAGCCAGGTATCATCCTTCATTTACAAACGGGTTACACACCTAAGTAAATGTCAGACTCAAGATCTGAACCCAGGCCTGCCGGCGCTCTTGCTGGAGCATTTCCCGCTTTGTCAGCGCACGAAGGGCCGGCCACGGGGGCAATCATCTGTGCCTCAGACTTAAACGCGCCGGGTGGTAAAGCGGGCTGCACTAGGATGACTTTGTCACTCAACCACGGTACGGCCGGGCCCTGGGCTTTGTTACCAGCCACTTCGCGAGGGCCCCCGGCGCGCGGGGAGGCGGCGCTTCCTCCACCCGGAGGGTGGGACCCTCGGCCTCCGTCGGGCCTCGGATCGCCGACGACGTACGTGCAGCCCTGGGGAGGGGGCGTGGGGCGGCGAACGGTGAGCCCGCGAAGAAGGGCCGCGGCCGACGAGGCGGTGGGCGAGGCCGGTGACCCAATAAAGCCGGCCGGGGCGCGGGAGGCCCCGCCCGGGCCCGGTTCCGGGCACACGCCGCAGGGTCCCAGGCCGGCGGCAGCTTGCGCGCTCCCGTCGCAGCGCTCGGCGTGAGGGCGCCTCCGGCCGAGGGTGTGAGCGCGCGCCGCCGGGCCGGGCCGGGAGCGAGGGAGGCGGGAGGAGAGAGAGCCGGCCGCCCGGGAGCCGTGCAGAGCGGCGGGGCGAGGCGGGGCGAGGCCCGGGGCCCGCGGTTCGCGGCGCCCGCCCGCCCCCCGGCGTCCGGGAGCCGCTCGGCCCGCCCCGCGCGCCCCCGCGCGCGCCCCCGCCGGCCCGGCCCTCCTCCTTGCCGCCCCTCCCGCGCGCGCTCCCCGGCTCCCCGGCTCGCGCCGCTCCATGTAGCCCCGGATCCCCGGGAGACCGAGGAGGAGGGGGCGACCACAAGATGGCGGGTACGTGGCCCCCTGTCCTCCGGGCGGCGGCGGCGGCGGCGTCTCCTCCTCCCCGCGCCCGCCCGCCGCCGCCGCCCCGACTCGCGGCCGGCGCGGGGTCTGGGCGCGGGGAGGCGCCGCGCGGCTGGGAGGGCGGGCGGCGGGGGCGGCGCGCCGGGTCCCGGGGGCGCTGACCGGGCCTTTCTTCTTTCCCCTCGGCGCAGACCTCTCGCTGCTCCAGGAGGACCTGCAGGAGGACGCGGACGGATGTGAGTGCGCCCGCCTCGCTGTCGCGGCTCCGGCGGCCCGCGGGGAGCGGCCGGGAAGGAAGGGCGGGCGGCGGCGGCCTGGGCCGGGCCGGCAGAGATGGGGCTCGGCGAGGCGTGGCCCTGGGCCGGTCGGGGCCGCGAGCTGGAGGGAGCATTGCGCTTCGGGGAGGGAACGGCTCGCCCGGGTCCACGGGCGACAAGAGATGCCCTGTCTGACGCCCGAGGCCGGGCTCTGCCGCGTCTCCCACTCTCGCATCACCCCCCCCCCCCACCCCGGGCGGCTGTGGGCTCGGGGGCTGCTCGGCGTCTGTTTCGGGAGGAGAAAGTGGCAGGGCCGAAATGTGAAATGGTCATTTGGGGTGTGCTTGTTCCCGGTGGGGGCCCTCCGCGGACCCCCACCCATGCCTCTACCCCCAGGAAGGAAGAGGCTGGGAGAAGGAAGGTGTGTTTTCTTAGAGTTGCTCGCTCGTATCACTGGGTGGCCAGCTGTAGGGGAGACTGGTCCCCGTTCCACCGCCTCGGTTCAGTTGCCTGGGCTCTGTATGGAGACTACATACCTGTAATTTCCCTTTAGCTTCGAGCAGTTTTTAGATTGCCTCGACACCCCCCCCCCGCCCCCGTGATTTGTGGATTACGGGAAGGTTAGAAGGTGTGGCCTTAGCAGGAGTTACTAGGTTTAGAGAGCTTATTTCTTTAATGCAAATGTTTGCGAATCACCCAGATCTCCCTAAGTATTACAATTTCAGCTTTTCTGTGAGAAAGGGCTGTTTTAAAAGAGTCGATCTTTTGTTTAAAAAAGGAAAAAAACAACCTTCACATTGTCTCCAGAATAGTGTCAGGAAGGAACTGATATTTACAAAGGAATTTGTTTATTTCGTGTGTGCTTTTCTAAGCATCAGAAGACAATTTGGAAATTGTTCTGCGTTGAAACGATAACCATGGTAGAATTTGTGGTGTATTTAGGGGAAGGCCTGCCTGATGCTGAGATTTACTGTGGCTAATACCTAGGTAAGTAATTCAGAGATGGTTGCAGTCTGAAATTGCTCCTTTAAATATTGTGTAGTTAATCCTTAGCATTGTTTAATGTGGTTTCCGTTGGCCGAATTAAGCTTAATTTTTAAATTCCTAGGTGTTTTAAGTGAAGTAAGGGGGAATTTACTATTCAGAAGGGTTCTCTAAAAAGAGTAATTGTTTTTAAAGCAAATGAACCATATGCAAAATTAACTTTTGCTAACTCTGGGTTGTTTTTTTAAGGAAAAAAACTCTCTTAAAGAGAGCAGTACTAATGTAGTGAAGGCCAGTTTTTACATTTCACCTAATGTTTTATGTTATGCCTGCTAGTAAGAAGTTTCAAATGGTTATTCAAGGCAGCCATTGCTTGCTTGCAAAGTTAGGATTGGAAAGGTGGCTCTGATTGTTATCTCAAACAGGGGCTTCTCATTCCTGTAATTAGGTTCAAGACTTTATAAATAGAAGACACGTCATTCAGCAGGTGTTTAGGAATGTGTGGAGCAAGAACGTCTGTCTATTCATTTATTTTCACTGAGGTGCCTTGCACTTAAAGGATGAGCTGTAGTGTCGGTTTCCTCATTGACCCTAAAGGAGTGCGGTCTAGAGGGGAAAGCACACCTGTGAAGAACTCAACAATGATTTATTCATGAGCCTCAAGACTTCTGTGTACTGAGGCTATAGCTCTGCAAAGGATGGTCACAATCTATGCCCTCTAGTGGCTTACCAGCAGTTTTAATATAAGTGTGGTAATGAAGATATCAGAGGCAATGTACCACGGTAGTTAATAGACAACACTCTGAAGTCAGATTGTTTTGTTCCAGTTTGGGTATCGTCACTCCTACAACTCACTTAAGCTCCGTATGCTTAAGTTTTGTCATTTGCAGATAGGTATAGTAAGTATTGCCTATTTAGAGTTGTTTAGAGCCTTATATAAATGAATGCATATAAAGCACTTAAAACAGTACTTGGTAAATACTATTATGTGGTGGTAGTTATGAGTGAAGAGGAAGGGAAGCTTGAAAGAGCAGAGAAGGAAATACTGATGTTGAACTTTACAGAGTTAATATAATTATAGATGCTGCTAATGCTTGCAATTAACTTATTAAAGGTTCTGTTAGTTCCCAGTGAGTTTTAGTTTAGGATAAAACATAGACATCTGAAGGCATAAATAGTTTATTTGCATATTCATAAGTTGGTTGAAGACTTTGTTAGAATAATTTTTTTTTTTCAGTTGCTAAGGTCTTTTCAAGTGATACCTTTACCCGGAATATTTAGGAACAAAGGATCTTTGAACGTGTGGCCAGTTGAAGGACCAATTGCTGTCTACTGTGAAGGGAGAAAGAATGAGGGTCAAATCTGGCTGTGGTGCCTAGGTCAAGGGTAAGGGAAATGGAGAGAAAATGAGAAAGCTTGTCACATCCTGGAGAAGCTGAAGAATGTAGAGAAGGTAGAGGACCAGAGATGTTAGAATAGAGCTTGGGCTACTGTTACAACTGGAACGTATCGTATGAGCCTGATTTTTTCTGTCTCAAGCAATCCTGGTATGGAGGCCTGCTTCGGAAGTAGTTGTGTGCCAGGTCCTGCTGCTTCAGGCAAGCTAGGTCTAAGTCAGCCCTTGTGATGTGAAGAAATCACTTTCTGGCCAAACTCTAGAATCTTGATTGTCTTTCCTAAATGCAGAAGCTAGACTCCAAAGAGAGTAAATACGGTAGCACAGGTGCTCTGCAGCTATGAAGACTAGGAGGGGAAGGGTGGGGTCCGGGTCTTGAAGTGGGGGCACATTGCCAGACCATGATAGGAGTCTCAGGTCTTTTGTGTTGATTTGTTTTAAGCCCCAAAGTCTCTGTACAGAGCCTGTAGAAAAGTGGGTAGAATGGGAAAAGCATTGGTCAAAGACTGATTTGGCTGATACCCTTGAGAAAAAGAAATGAAATCCTAGTATGTGAAAAATGGTGCATTGTATGTACAGAGCAGAAGGTCCTCAAGGTAAGTAAATGAAATGATTAGGTGCTGTTAAGTTTGTTTTAGGTTAAAAGTGGTATTTTCCATACTGTGTCATGAAACATCCTCTGAATTTCAAAGTGAAAGCAAGCCAGTGACACCCGTTTGAATAGGTATCTCAGCAGAGTGACTTCAGAGTTGGGAAAACCCTTTCTGTTTCTTGAATAATGGGAGGCAATGCAAAATTACAGGTAGGCTTTCATAGAGAGATTTTAAATTTCTATTATCAGTTTTCTGGCAGTTTTGATATACATTTCAGTTGCTAGATTTCTAAAATAGGTGAGATAGGGCCTATAGTAATCTTCCAGTAAGATTGGGTGGGTTAGCTTTCTTAAACAGATTCTTCTTCACAGCACTCCCGTGAGATGCAGGCTGTGGTGTTAGGATATTAATGAGTCAGCTGACACGCAAGAGACTAAATTATTTTGTCAGGAAATGGAAACTCCGTAACTACCAGCCAGAATTTTAAGCTAGGCCTTCTGATTCTAAATACTGTATTGGAAATACTGTCTTTTCTTAAATCGCTTAGTTTAAAACATTGAGCAGCCCAAGCCTGTTGTATAGGCAATTTGTTTGAACCCATGCTTAAAATACCCTGGAGGATTAATCCAGCATGCTGCATGTGGTTTGATTTAACCAAGAGGTCATTCGGATGAAGCTTGGGTGTAGTATAATTTAGTCTTTATGTTAACTTTTCTTTCAGCTGTAACTAGCATGATGTCGAAGAGCCTTTGGAGCTATATATGCCATACCACAGAATTGTTCGTATCTGAAGAAGTTTCGGAAATCTTTCACACTATATTGTTTTTCAGGTTTGAGGGCACTGTTGAATTAGAGTGAATTAAGGATGGATCCAGAACTAATTGGGTATAACTGTCTGAACTGTACTTCTTTCAAAGAGTCCCGGGCCCTCAGACTACTTTTGAAAACTAATTTTGATAAGATTCTAAAGTCCTTGCCATCTTAGGGAAGTAAGGAGTAAAAAGTTGGGGCTGTGTGTAGTAGTGGCTGGGGGATGAATTAAAAAACTGTAGGAAGGTGCCCTTGAAAGTCATGATATTTAGAAGTGTTGTTAAATGGGGATTTGGAAGAGTGAGTCTTGAGACTTGAAAGCATGTTTTGATTGCTACCAACAAGACTGGACAGGAAAAATTTTATTTAAAGATAATATCCTAGAAAAGCATGTTTAAAAATGGTTTTAGTGGTACCCACATGTGTATAGAATCCGTTAATGATGTGTTGGGTAACAATTCTCTACAGAATTTTTTTTTTTTTTTTTTTTTGAAAAGGGAAAACCCTTTCTGAATATGCGTGTCAGCTGCCTGGGCTTGTAGCTGCATGACTTGGGGGAAAAAAAAACAAACCATAGGTTTTTGTTTGCTCTTTCCACCTATGAAAGACAAATAGCCCTTGCTAGATAAAGTTCATTAGTCTGCCACATTTGTTGGATCACTGGTTTATCTGGTCTTTTTGCCTCAGTTCCTCCTCTCATCAAAACAATTTTATATTTTAAAATACTTCTCTGTCTTATATTTTGGAATTTGGGATTTTTCTCTCTTGATGGCAAAGAATTTCTGCCATCAGCTACATGATAGGGTGAGCAGTCCCTAGGCTAGAATTAAAGTGTTACTTTGCATTTAACTTGGATCTGAAAATAAACCCATTTTAATGTTCTGGGAGGAGGAGGTGGTGGTGCACCTATGGAATTTGGGCTAAGGAGGTTAAAGGGCCTGTATTCCCTTAAGTTCCAAAAAGGGCACTTTTGCACCTGTCATTCAGCTGGCAGATCACCTAAGGTCCCCTTTCTCCAGATCCATCCTTTGATCCTCCTAACTGTTCAGTCAGGTGTCGGCCTGCTTGATGTCAGGTTGGTGTTTGAGCATTTATCATGCTGTAATTCTGGAACACATCTCAGTGTAGTTCCTTTTTATTTATTTATTTACTTGAGCGAGAGTGTGTGTACACAAGTGGGCGGAGGGGGAGAGGGAGAAACAGACTCCCCACTGAACAGGGAGCCCCCACTGTGGTGCTCTGTCCCAGGATCCTGGGATCATGACCTGAGCCGAAGGCAGACTGTTAACCGACTGAGCCCCCCAGGAGCCCCAATCCCAGTATAGTTCTGTGCAGAGGAAAGAGCCCTTGGTTTTGTAAACATTAGGCCTGCATTCAGATTCTGGCCCTTGCTGTTTATTCATTTATTATCTTGAGCAAAGTACTTCGTTTTTCTCAGCTGTTCTCTGTCCTTAAAATGTTGATGGACTTTAGGGGATGATTCCAGTTTTTGGCTATTACAAATAAAGCCCTGGTGAGCATTCATGTACAAGTCTTTGTGTGGACACATATGTTCTTTCTCTTGGGTATGTACCTAGGAGTGGAATGGCTGTCTCCCTTTTTAAGGAACTGCCAAACTGTTTTCCAAAGGGGTTGTACCATTTTATACTCCCACTAGCAGTGTGGGAGAGTTTCAGGTGCTCCATACCTTGCCAGCATTTGGTGTGGGCAGTCTTCATTTTAGCCGTCCTATTAAGTATGTATGGTGGGTTGGGTTTTTTTTTTTTTTTTGTAGTTTGAATTTGCATTTCCTTAATGAATAATACTCATAGTTTGTTGTGCTCATCTGCCATCTATATATCTTTGATGAAGTGCCTGTTCAAATCTTTTGCCCATTCTTTCATTGGGTATTTGTTTTAAGTTTGGGGAGTTATTTATATATTCCAGACACAAGTTCTTTCTCAGGCTTGTGATTTGCAAATATTATTTTCTAGTCTGTGACTTGTCTTATTTTTGTTTTAACAGTGCCTTTTGAGAAGCAGAAGTTTTGAATTTTGAGGTTCAGTTTATTATTTTTTCATAAGGGCCCTTTATCAGGTTGAGAAGCTTCCCTGAGTTTACTGAGAGCTTTTTTGAAATTAGGAGTGGATGTTGGATTTTGTCACATTCTTTTTCTACATCTATGGTTTTCTTTTTTAGTTTTTTTAATATGATGAATTACTTTTTTTTTAAAAAGTGAGTGCCGTTAATTTTTTTTTAATAGGAAATTTCAAACCTACACAGTAGATGAGTCATCATATACCCACCACTTGGCTTCAACTTTCATTTATCCCCCCTAACATCTGGGCTTTATTGAGGAGTAGAGAGGAGGCAGCCAGCGTACTTTAAAGACATCCCAGGTGTCATTGTATTTTAACTATAAATATATCACAAGGCATATACTTGAAGTGTGATGCTCTAATCTATGAGCAGAAGGGTATCTAAGGTATGGTAAATAATGTAACTAAGGTATAGTAAATAATGAAAGTTTGATTAAATTCTTTTTTTTTTTTTAATATTTATTTGAGGGCGCCTGGGTGGCTCAGTCGTTAAGCGTCTGCCTTCGGCTCAGGTCATGATCCCAGGGTCCTGGGATCGAGTCCCACATCGGGCCCCCTGCTCGACGGGAAGCCTGCTTCTCCCTTTCCCACTCCCCCTGCTTGTGTTCCCTCTCTCGCTGTGTCTCTCTCTGTCAAATAAATAAATAAAATCTTTAAAAAAAAATAAAGATTTATTTATTTGAGAGAGAGCATGCGTTGGGGGCAGAGGGAGAGGGAAAGAGAGAATCCCAAGCAGCTCCACATCCATAACGGTGCTGGACATGGGGCTACATCTCAGGACTCTGAAATCATGACCTGAGCCAAAATCAAGAGTCAGACCCTCAACCAACTAAGCTGCCCAGATGCCCCTAAATGATTATTCTTAGACATTTGCCTTGTTGGTTCTACTGCAATAAAGCCCATTTGAATAATTACTAAATTCACTTTCATATTGATCACCAGATTAAGAAAAGCAACACCTTGTTTATTTCCATCATGCTAAGCACATTTCGGGCCAGGCTTTATGGTAGCAAAAGAATACTGGTGAACAAATGTTGAATTTTATATTTTAAATTGGTTTGCCATATCATCTAGAGGATCACACAGACTTTAAAATTGTGAGCTGTGCTGTACCTCTTGAGCCAGTGATCCCAAAATTACTGAAATCAAGAGCTAGAGGGCAGATGGTATCTTTGTCCTTCAAGCAGAAGAAAGTTTAGGCTCAAAGTCCCCCAGATAAAAGGGGCAAGGTGGTGGAGGCTAGAATACAATTCAGATCTTGTAGGTTTTGATGTTCTTTTCCTAGATACCATCTCACATAGCTCTTTGGGTGCAAAAGGGAGGTGGGTAAAATTTGGATTTTATTTTTTTGATTACCATTTATGGTCATACTGTGTGTTGAGCATTGTACTTTCCTTATAGTATTCCCCGTGAGATCTGTGGTAACCACAGTTACAAAAGTGGTATCCGATGAGGCTTATCTGATGGTTAAATAATTTGCTCAGTCACCTAACTTGAAAGTGTTAGGTTAATGAATCTGTGTGACACAATCTTTATTACCTTTTACTACTATATTCTTACTGCCTTCCAATTTGACTTCCCTTAATTTATCACTTACTTAGGTCATTAACCTCCTAAAGGTTCTGGAGGATATAAAGGTACTAACATGTTCTAAGTATTTGGTGGGTAAAATGATTTTTGTCTAAGTTGCTCCTGTCTGTCATAGAAATGTTAGGAGCAAAATACAGTTTTTCTTTGTGTTTTAAGGCACTCGTGTATGGGAGAGCCAGTCGTTGCCGTAAAAGTGGGTAAGACCATTAGTGGGATCTAATATAATCATCATCTCAAGTGGCCTTTCCAGAATCTGAATTTATATTTAAATTTACTATACTGCGTTAAATTTATAGTCAAAGTCAGACTTGATATAAGTCATTTTTTACATTTAAATCTATTAGTTTTTGGTGGAAATAATTTCAAAACTTCAAATAAATTCAAGACTCCATTTATTAGAGTATTAGAGGTTGGTGGTAATTTGGACCTGGATTAGCTCTAATTTTATATTTGGATTACCTCTGGAAAAAAGGATTACAAACCAAAGTAATTGGGTTAATAAGACTGTAAGGAAAATGTTCCCTCACTGAAGGGAACAAACAACACGGCTATAATGTAGAAGAGATCCCTGCCTGCAAGGGCTTTGTTGTGCTGCTTGCTCCTCTGGCCGGTACGGAGTGTGATCTTGGTAACTAATTTGACAGTAGATAAACACACTGATGCCGCTTTTATTTATATGTACACTTGAGGGAAATGTTTTTAGAATACTCACATAGAATGAACTTTAGGAAATTATTCTTGCTTACCTTCAATTAGGAATTAAACATGCTATACGACGGCTTTATATGTCTCAGTAAAGATCATTTCTAAGGATTTAGTAAGCTTTTAATATTTATATTTAAAGGAAGGCTATCTGATGAACATATTGTCACAAAGTACAAATTGAAACAGCATACCTGTTGCTTGAGGCTATAAGGACTAAGTCATATGGTCCTTCAAATTTGTTGTTTGTCTTTATTCATTTTTTTTCCCCAAACAATGACTTAATCGCATTTCTGTTACGTTCCCAGACCAGGGATTGGAAAGTTTCAGTGAAGGACCAGACTGTAAATATTTTAGGTTTTTTAGGCCACGTGGTCTCCGTTGCAGCTACTCAGGTCTGCCAGTGTAGGATGAAAGTTGCCACAGGCGGTACAGAAATGAATGAGCAGGGCTGTCTGCCAATAAACTATGGGGGCCAGTTTCACCTGCGGGCCATGGGGTTTGCTGCCCCTGCACTGTACTGTTAAGTCCAAGGTCTCTAACATGTTTACTCTTTACCAATAGCAGCGTACCCATCACACGGTAGACCTTCAGCACATGCTTGCTAAGGTGAGTCTTGATTGTTCTGGCCAAGCTAAATATGGCCATAAAACCATACTTGCAGTCAAATAATGAGGTAATTTATTTTCAAAGTAAATGTGAAAAATTGATTTGGATTAATTGAAAAATTTCAGACCCACACAGAAGTTGCACTGGTGTTACAGTTAATTCCCAAAACTCTTCACCTACCTTCAACTACTCTTAACAATTTGCCAGTTTGCTCTACTTTCTCTATACATTTATATACGCACACAATGTAATGTATACATTGTTCTTAATCTTCTTTGCATCTTTTGAGAATAAGTTTAGAAATCAGGCCCCTTAGCCTGGATGTACTAAGAGCAAGGCCATTCTCTCATAATGAGCAATCAGTTTCAGAAAATGTAACATTGATACAATTCAAATATGTAATAAGTAGTCCATTTTCAAATTTCACCAATTGTTTGATAATGTTTTTATGGCAACCATCCTGCCAATCCTGGCTCCAGTATTGCATTTAGTTGTAGTGTCTCTTTAAAAGCCTTTCTCTTTCATGATATTGATATTTTTGAAGAATCAGTTTGGTTTTATATGTGTCCTCATGATTTGATTCAGGTTGTGCCCGCCCCCCGCCCAACAGGATTACTACGTAAGCAATACTGTGATTTTCTCAGTGCTTCATCTCGAGAGGCACCTGATGTCAGTTGTCCATTATTGGTGGTGGTAATTTTAACCACTTGGTTAAGGCGATGTCTGCAAGATTTCTCCACCTAAAGATTGTTCTTTCCTTTTGTAATTAGTAAGGGGAATAGTTTGACACTGGGGAAGTACCTCATTCCCAAACAAACTTTGACCCATTAGTGTTAGAATGTGTCCATGAGTCTTACTTGGATCAATTTACATTTACCGGCTGGCAGTCTGCTTTACAGAAGAGCTTCCCCTTTCTCCCTATTCATTTGTTGGTTTATTTATGAAAATATCATCTTAAAGCCCCATATCTTAAGGTAAGTCTTATAAAAACGATTAAATCTCCAAGGTACATCTCGTTTTCATTTTCTAAAAAGAATGTAAAGAATTGGGAAACAAAATTTGGCAAGTTTTATTGTGGCCTAAGTAGTGTCAGGGGGAAAATTGGAGGCAAGAGAACACATTGTCTGCTTTTTTTTTTTTTTCTTCTGTTTTAGAGGCTATTATTAGAGACTGTATGGCGAATAGAAGGATGTTGTGTTGTGATCAAGCTTGGTGAAAGTCAGGTCCTACAAATTAACCATTCTCTTCCGTGTGGTAGTTCTCAGAGGCATTAATATGCTAATGAACTTGTCACTCTCTTAGCAGAGGATGAAGTACCCTGGTCCCCTCAAGTATGCCTATGGGCCACCTTTCACTAACAAATGTTAATGTGCATTATTCAGGAAAAGCATTAGGCTTTTTTTTTAGGTAATAAAAAAATTAAGAGGACAGTCTCTGCCTTCAGGGAATTTATCTATTTGGGGCCAGGGGCAGGCAGAAGAAAATGAAAGAAGAAAAAACAACTCAGACACTGCTAGTGCTGGCAGAATAAAAGCTAGGGCACCGAGATTGGGGGATTCAGAGGAGGAAGAGATCTTAATTAGAAGAGGAGGGGCGCCTGTGGCTCAGTCGGTTAAGCGACTGCCTTCGTCTCGGGTCATGATCCCGGAGTCCCGCATCAGGCTCCCTGCTCAGTGGGGAGTCTGCTTCTCCCTCTGACCCTCTCCCTGGTCATGTGCTTTCTGTTTCTCAAATAAATAAAATCTTAAAAAAAAAAAAAAAAGGAAAGAAGAGGAAACACTTCCTGGATGGTGTTTGTAAATAGGTAAATTTAAACTGAGTTGAGGGTAAAAGGGCAGAAATGGGGCAGATGTAATAACCACATAAGACAGGAGAGTTGTGGGAATTGTGATGGGAAATGGGCCTCTGTATATGGGCTGTGTGCAGGAGAGGGAAAGAGGGTGTGCCAGATCATGGAGTCCCTTGAATTACATCATGAGAAGGTTATCCCTTAATCCTGGCTGCTGGGACTTTTGAGGTAGGGAAGGGAGGGAGGACGGGCAGGGATTGTATTGAACAGAGTAGAACTTTAGGGAGATGGAAGTGGTGGTCATGTGTAAGCTGGGGTAGAATGAGGGGAAACGAAGTCCATGATTGAGGGCAGTGGTCTTCAGATTTAATCACTGTATACTTCCTAAAATAGTTTCAAAAACTCTATCTCATGCGTTTTTAAGTTTACAGTTATTTTTTGAAGCAGAACTTGTAACTGTTAGAGTTTTTTTTTAATGGAATCTACATAGCATAACACTTTGATACCAACTGTCATCCATTTTCAAGAATAAACTTTTAAATTGGTAATTTTACCCTGTTCTTTTTTTTCTTGATCTCTTTCCATTTCCTACACAATTTTACTGAGTAGGTATCTAAACGAAATGGATGGGACTTTTACTTTTTTTAAAATTTTTTTTTTTTTTTTTTTTAAAGAGCGAGTGAGCACGAGTGCAGGGAGGGACAGAGCGAGAGCAAGAGGGAGAAGCAGACTCCCCTGCTCAGTGGGGAGCCTGATCCAGGGCTCATCCCAGGACCCTGAGATCATGACCTGAGCTGAACTCAGACGCTTAACCAGCTGGGCCATCCAGGCACCCCTGGGTGGGGCTTTTTAAAAAGTGATGTATGTATTCATGGATGAATAATTTATTGCCAGAATGAGACAATATTTAGTATCCATTTCTACTTTTTATTTTAAGACCTATGTGCACTGAGAAATTTTGTTGACATAAATAAGTTGATGGAAAGGGTTTTGTTAGCAGCGCCACTAATTCCCTTGAACTTCTTCCAACTTACATGCTAAAATTTTTAAAAATGTGGTTAAATCATATGGTCTCACTGATATGAGGAATTCTTAGGAAACAAACAGGGTTGCTGGAGTGGTGGGGGGTGGGAGGGATGGGGTGGCTGGGTGATAGACATTGGGGAGGGTATGTGCTATGGTGAGTGCTGTGAATTGTGTAAGACTGTTGAATCACAGACCTGTACCTCTGCAACAAATAATACATTATATGTTAAAAAAAAAAAAGTAGGAAGGGAAAAAATGAAGGGGGGGACATCAGAGGCAGAGATGAACCATGAGAGACTATGGGCTCTGAGAAACGGGGGGTTCTAGAGGGGAGGGGGTGGGGGGATGGGTTAGCCTGGTGATGGGTATTAAAGAGGGCACGTACTGAATGGAGCACTGGGTGTTATATGCAAACAGTGAATCACTACATCAACTAATGTATGGTGTGATTAACATAATAAAATTAAGGAAAAAACGTAGTTAATCAGCTATTCAGCTTTTCAAATTTTTTGAAAGCAAAGGATTGAAAAATATCTGACTTGTAAATGTGTTTGTTACAGTCTTTAGAGAGTCGACCTCTTAACACTTCCAGTAGTATCTCAATGGGTCCGTTTGTTTGACAGTGGAGGTTTTTCCAACCTTGGGGCAGTGTGACATGGTGGCCTTGGAGCTGAGAGATACATCTTTAACTTGTCCCGTCGGAGGCCGGACATTGTAAAAGGGAACGCCTTAGGATCCAAACCCCTAGACACATTTTTGCAATAAGAGTACTCCTGGAAGTTGGGGTCTAGAATATCCTTTCAAGTCATCCATCTGATTCATTCCCAGGAAAATCTTTGTGTCCCTCATGGGGTTCAAGTGCCCCAGTTTGCTCTCAGCAAAAGACATCAGAACCTCTGAATTGGGGTGTTGGGAACTGAGAGGTGGGAATACAGAATACTTTATAAAAGTAGAATTTATAGTTCTTAGCAACTGATTAGATGATGGGGGCCAGAAACGTACATTAAAAAGGTAACTGAAGACTTCGTGTTTGAGAACTCAAGGTCACAGGGGAGAAAGTCCTGAGGAAGAGCTGGTTTTTATAAGATTGGTTTGGGCAGTTAAATTTTTAGAACAAATGTGACACTGAGGTGGAGATTCTATGATATACCTGCAAATGTGGATTTGGGGATCAGGGCAGAATTTTGGAGGTTATTTGCATTATACGTGATAGTTGAAGCCATGCATTTTCAAGGGGGAGGGGAGAGGGGTGTGTGTGTGTGTGTGTGTGTAAAATGTGAGGACAAAAGTAGAGGGAAACTACCTATATAAAACGATCAGAAAAAAATAGGAATAGTCCAGAAAGGTAGAAAAATACTCAGGATGGTGTACTTCCAGAGAACCCAAGAAAAGAGAATTTTAGAGGAGGGCGTTGGGATAGCAGAAGTCAGCCTTGTCAGGTGCTGTAGAGAAGTCAGACAATGGGGCTAAGAAGGGCTCTCTAATTTTGGCAAATTATTGCTGATCCTTAAGACGAGAGCCCCAAGAGTGAAGGAGAAATAGGGTAGACTGCTTATCTTGAGGTGAAGCCGCTAAAACCTCTTGGAGAAGTTGAATTAAAAAAGTCATTTTAGAGAATAGCAAGGTTAAGTTCTAGATTCAGTGTGTCAGGAAAAAACCCATGTACTCAGAATTGCCCTGATTACCTTATATCGTTCCTAAAGTATAGTCTACGTGGCCTTATTTTCCCTCCTCCATTGTAGTGTTAACTGTTTCTGTAGTAGAGTCCTGGATGAGGTGCTTGGTGTTTAAAGGCAGTGTTGTTGGAAAAATATATCTTTAGACAGCAGTAGTGAGATGTTACGTTTGGAGAAACACGTCAGGACAGCTGAAGCCCTTCTGTATCTTCTCATGCTCTCAAGCATATCTGTGGTCAGGAGTAGAATGGTGGCCAGGAGCACTACTCAGACTGCTCTCCCTTGCTTTTGTTCTCCTGGCTACTGGCGCTGTTCCCCCTGCCTTGGTGTCAGAGAGTTCATCACATACATTTGTGACAGTAAGGCAGGAACGGGAGATGATTTTTTTGAGGGTAGTTCTGGGAACTTAGGCATTTGGAACATTTTCTGAGAGAAGTTGAGATTTAAGAATAGTAGATTCAGAATTCTTATTGAAAGAGCATGAAATTAGCATGAATTTGTAGTATGTCTGAGCATTGTTAACAAGGAATAGAAAAGAGGCTTACTTATGGTATTGATGTGGGTAGAACCAGGATTGTCTCCACTGAATTAGAATTCTTCTTGCTTCTCTGTACTCCTTTCCTCCTCCCCTGCTCCAGCGACTAAGGGTATCAGATAATCGGGAGAGGAGTAATGTGCTGGGATGCCTGGGTGGCTCAGTCGGTTGGGCGTCTGCCTTCGGCTCGGGTCGTGATCCCATGGTCCTGGGATATGAGTCCCACATCAGGCTCCTTGCTCGGCGGGGAGCCTGCTTCTCCCTCTGCCTGCCTCTCTCCCTGCTTGCGCGCTCTCTCTCTCGACAAATAAAATCTTAAAAAAAAAAAAAAAAAAGTAATGTGCTACCTGGGGTTCTCTTAGAATGCTGTGTAAAGGCAAAAGGTCTTTTGGCTTGGAAAAGACATTATGATCTTTGCTTCTTGCTGAACTCTAAAAACATGATTTTAATTAATAATCGAGAATTTTAATAAAGTCTTAGTGTAGCACAGTTGAATAAGCATATATGTTGCCTGGAATTGTCTGTTGCCCAAAAGAGGTAACTACTATTGAATTTAAGTTGTTGCTTAGCATTCCTATGCCATTCCTAATTACAGGGTGGCAGTGTGACTTCTCTAGCCAGGTAAGAGGATACTGCAAAATGTAATGATGTTACTTTTTAAAAATTAGAAGGCTAGGTTGATTTTGGTTGGCCCCTCCTCTTTCTGACTCGCTTCTGTAGGAACCCTGTGTCCCACCTGCGCTGCAGTCCTTGGGCAGTTCGCCAGACCTGCCGTGGTTTGTCTCTCCTCCCTCACCATCCTTGGGTCTCTCTGCCGGGAAGGCCCTTGTCCCGCCCTCTGTGCTGCTTGGCAACTCCGGTGTATTTTCCAAGAACTGCCTGACTTTTTGAAGTCTTCTTGTACTCACCAGCGCAGATTTAGACACGTAATAACTAACAACATATAATAGTTAACAGTATATTTTGTATGTATGTATTCTTACACCATGTATCTTTTCTTCCTATATATGTCTATATGTGTGTACATGTATCTGCACATACGTACTTACATGCGTACACTTTTGTCTAGTGTTTATATCTGTGTTCCTTGTTGAGTACTTGGCACTCCCAGTATATGTGCTGCCCTACTTACTGGTTGAAATGGATGAAAACATATAAAAACACATGGAAACCACATTGAGATTATCTGTATCTAGAAACAGACCTGAATGCAGAGGGGAGGGAACATTTACTTATTTGCCTGACACTATGTTAGAGACTTTATAGACATTATCTTAGAATGTGTGTCTTAAAAGCCTTTCCCTTTGTTGAAGTCTTGCGGTATTTTATAGATGAGGAAGCCGACTCAAATTAATTAGGTATTTGTGTAAGTTCACATAGTTCATGAGTAGCAAAACATGAGATTTGAACCTAGATCTGTCTTATTTTAGAAGAGTGTCTGCCCTTTTCACACCACTTTTTGCTGTCACTGTGTAGGGGTTAAATTAATCTTCTTCAAACTTCCACTTTTAAACTTTAGTATTTTCCTTAAATTTAAAACAGCTAAAAATTGGGTCATTGCTTTCTGCTCCTTTGGATTTCTGTTGGTGCTGGTGCAAGGAGCTGAGAATAGGCAGAGGATACATCCTGAACTGTAAAGATATTTTCTCTTTTCCCCTGTAAGATCTCTTAGCTTTATACAAAGGGAAGTTTTCTGTTTTAGAAGTTAACAGAGAGAAATGTCATTTTTCTATGGTTACTTCATCATTTTTTTTCTTGATCTCTTTATTTGTATTGTAACACGTTTGGTTCTTATAATTTGGAACTAGAAGGATCTGTTGAGTCTAATTTATGTTTTGGGCCTTTGCCATATGATGCCTTAAATATAAGGCTTCAGTTTGTACTCTAGGTTTCTATTCCTCTTAGGAATTCTCTTCTATTAGGATTCTATTCTATTAGAATTCACTAAAACCCACAAGTTTTCATTAAAAGATTAAAGAGTACACTTATGATGATGAGCACTGAGTAACGTATAGAATTGTTGAATCACTATATTGTACACCTGAAACTGATATAACACTGTATGTTAACTATACTGGAATTAAAGTAAAAAACTTAAGTAAAAAACTTTTTAAAAAGATGTCATATAGCTTTTTCATGGAAGCTTTTTTATAATTACGAGGTTTTGAAAAATGAAGATTGCCTACCTAAGTATTTGTTGGAATTCTGTCTCTTATGTAGAGCTTGCAAGTCCTCTCCCTTCTTCCGCTGCGTCCTGGTTGCCCTTCAGCTAGGACAGTGAATTTACTGGGGAAGAGGAAGTGTGGGAATTTGGGGAGGTCAGATAATTTGAAAAAGCATTTTAGAGTGATCATTGTTTTTATATGCTTTTTGGTCAATTTGAAATTTCAAATAACATGAAAAGATGACCTGATTTTTTTTTTACTTCATCAGTGGAGGAGCCTAGGTATTTAAGGCTTTGAAGCCCTAAAAGGCTATTGCTGCCATAGTGTCCAAGAATCCATAAACTTTAGTTCTCCAGAAAGAAAGCGCTCTGGTGGGGTATGGAGGCATGAGATGTCTCCCTTCATCTGCAGTAATAGTCCTTGTCTTTGTCTATTTTGTCTAATCATAATATCACCACTTTGGCTTTCTTAGGCTTACTGTTTCATGTTTTATCTTTTCTAAAAAAAATTCTTTTTTTCTTCAACCTATTGATTGAAATTTTGGCTTTAAAACTCTCTCTCTGGTGGATAGGCTGTAGTTGGGTGTTACTTTTTTGTTAGTTGGGGATCTCTGCTTTTAAATGTTTAGTCCGCTTATATGTAATGTAATTATTGATCTGGTTGGATTTAGGTCTGTTTTTTTTTCTGTCTCTTTTTTTTTCCCTCTGTTGCTTTTTTCCTGACTTTCTTTTGGGTTAATGATATTTTTTAGTATTCATTTTAATTCCCCCATTGGCTTCCTAGCTCTTCTTTCTTACTTGTTTTAGAGAATACTCATAAGGATTATGATTTCTATCTTTAATTTCTCAATCTATTTAGTGTTCTACTTTGCATAAACTATAACAGCACAGCTACATTTACTACCTCTATGTTGTCTGTTTTATCAGAGGATGTTATTTACTGTACCGTCACTCAGTATACGCAGTAGGATTTTTTCATTAGTGGTAATAGTCTTTTTTGTTGATTATTTTCTTATTTCTCTTTTTTGTAACCTGTGCCAGACATTTGCAGGATGACTGGGTAAGACCTAAGTGTGCAGTCTGTAACTATGGTAACCAAATTCTTGTGGCCTCCATAAAGATGAGATCCAGAGCCGCCTTAGTCCAATCAAGAATTGATATAAAGAAATCTTGAATTCCAGAAAGGAGGGTTCAGGCCAGAGTGATTCCACAGATACTGGCAGGAGGCAACAGTTATGGGAAATAGAAGTGAAGCTTTGTCACCAGTGCCTGTGGCAGAATAGAACACTGTCTTTTGTAGAGAAGTAATTGTCAACCGTGATGGATAGAGTGGTGTCCGAAGTTGAAGCACAATACGATTTTGCTGCCCTCTTAACAGTATGTTTCTTAAATATGGTTGTTCAACAATCTGCATTTGAATTAGTAGGGGTATTTATTAAAAATGAGTGCTCCCGGGGCTCACTCCAAACCTACATAAGCAGTATTTGAATATGCGACTTGGCAGTCTGCATTTAGAGGAAGTGCTCCAAGCTTGCCTTGTACACGGCAATGTTGAACGGTCGCCGTTCTAGGAGTCCTGGCTTCCTAAGGACCAGAATCATGTTTTTAATGGTTATCTTTAAGATTAACAAGTATGAGACTGATGAAACAGTTTGGTCATAGTCATAGAATTCTAGAGCCTGCATAAAGGTGCCTTCGAGGTCATGCTAGCTCAACAGTCCTGTGCTAGAAAGAGAAAACAGAGGCCAAATGAGAGCATCTGAGAGCTTTTTACAACTTTCTGATTCAAAGTAAATACTTTGCTGTGAATCGTAGATCAGCATAAACTGTATAAAATTTGCACTATATAAATAATTATTTTAATGTTAGGTGTTATTTTTAATCCAGTTTGAAAATCTCTGCCTTTTAATTGGGGTATTGAGACTGTTTGTGTTCAGCATGGTTATTGATATTGTTGGGTTTAAATCTCACATCTTGCTATTTCTCTTCTGCTTGTCCTATCTCTCCTTTTTTTTTAAATTTTTTTAAAAGATTTTATTTATTTGAGAGAGAGAGGGAAACAGCATGAGAGGGGAGAGGGTCAGAGAGAGAAGCCGGCTTCCCGCTGAGCTGGGAGCCTGATGTGGGACTCGATCCCAGGACCCTGGGATCATGACCTGAGCCGAAGGCAGTCGCCCAACCATGTGAGCCACCCAGGTGCCCCATGTTCTGTGTCTCCTTTTATCCTCCTTTTCTGCCTTTTGGATTGAGTATTTTTTTTTTTTTATCATTCCATTTTATGGCCTTTATTGGCATACTAGCCATATATCTTTGGTGGGTTTTTTTTTTGATGTTTAATGGCTACTGTAGAGTTTATAATTAGTATACATCTTTAAACAGTCTGCCTTCAAATAATATGCATCTCTTCACATATGGTGTGAGAACTTTAGGACAGTGTACTTTGCCCTTTTCCTACCTTTGTGCTATTATAGTCATATATTTTAACTAATATGTAAGTTAGAAACCCAAAGTACATTTTTTAAAAGATTTATTTATTTATTTATTGAGAGGGAGAATGGTAGAAAGAGAGCATGAGAGGGGGGAAGGTCAGAGGGAGAAGCAGACTCCCTGCTGAGCAGGGAGCTTGATTAAAGTACATTTTTTTAAAGTTTTTTTTTAAATTCCAGTGAGCATGCAGTGTAGTTTCAGATGTACAATACAGTGATTCAGCACTTGCATACAACACCTGGTGCTCATCACAAGTGCCCCCTGAATCCCCATCACCTGTTCACCCATCCCCCCACCCACCTCTCTTCTGGTGACCATCAGTTTGTTCATTCTAGTTAAGAGTCCCCACAGTACATTTTTTATCTTTCTTTTTTTTTTTTGCAGTCCATATTTTTACCTTAATTATCTTTCAAAGAGACTTTTAAATGAGAAAAATCTTTGTATTTACCCACATATTTACCATTTCTACTGCTCTTCATTCCTTTGTATAGATCTAGATTTCCAATTGGTAAAATTTTCTTTTTGCTTGAAGGACTTTAATATTTCTTGTAGTGCAGGTTTGCTGGTGATGATGTCTGTCAGCTTTTGTGTGTCTGAAATCTTTGTATTTGAAAGATACGAATTTCAGAGATACTTTAAAGATGTTTGTTTACTGGGTGTAGAGTTGTAGGTTGACATTGTTTTTTGTTTTTTTGTGGTTTTTTTTTTCCTTTTAGTACTTTAAGGAATGCTCTACTGTCTCTTGGCTTATATTGTTTCTGATGAGAAGTCTCCTATAATTCTTACATTTGTTCTTTTGCTTATAATGTGAGTTATTCTTACTGCATTTCAGAATTTACTTTACCAGTGTTTGACATTTTATTTATTTACACATTGTTAGTGTTCTGATTGAACATGTTAAGTTCTCAGTAATCACCCCATGCTGAGTTTCTGGAGCCTCTGACCGCTGTGTTTCTAGAGACAACTAGACATACCTGTAGAAAAAGGAGAGGGAGCATCCTTGAGTCATTCATGGCTTCTGAGTTGATGTAAGAGTCTCTCGTGATCCTTTATACCCCTCCAGAAACATTAAAGGCAGTCTTACTTATGCTGCTTCAGACAGGCAAGGGGTACTTTTTAGTTTCAAAGTGTTATAAGGAGTATTTCTGATGTCTCTGATAGTTGGTGTGGATGACTACAGCTCAGAGTCTGATGTGATTATTATACCTTCAGCCCTGGACTTTGTCTCACAAGATGAAATGTTGACGCCACTGGGGAGATTGGACAAGTATGCTGCAAGTGAGAACGTATTTAACAGGTATGTGCATATGTTTTTCCTTGTGGAAGTGGAATGATTAATTATTAACATTCATTTTCATAGGGAAAATCCAGTTTTCCAGTTTAAAGTAGTATTAACATGTGTAGTCTCAGTCAACATGTTTTGTTAATAATCACAGCCAAGGCCTCTTTTGTAATTGTTTACTCCTTGATCCTAGTAAGCATGTGGCACTCTTTCTTTCCTTTTTGGCAAAAAACAAAAACAAAACACCGTTACTTTTTTGCTCTTAGGCATAATTTTGATACTTGTGTAAAGTGATTACTGAGGGGTATATTATTCTTTCAACAAATGATGTTATATACCTACTGTGTGCCAGGTGATATTTAAGGGGACTGGGACACTCTTCCTAATGCATTATTTCTCCAGCTGTGGTCCTCAGAATACCTCTATCAGTTTTCTGGGAAAACTGAGTCTTAAATTTTTTGAGTATAGATGTATAAAACTCACTTAGTAAAAATGAATGTGTGTGTTTGTATATACTGAAGATATATAATGAAGAATGTGTGTATTTTCTTATTATTTGATAGTTGAAGGTAACTGTTGGAAATTTTATAGAATTTTCAGTGACCTTAAAAATTTGTCAGTTCAGTTAAAGATGAAAAGTATTTTGGTAAATATTCATTCTCATCCTGTTACAATAAAATCCATACTGGCATTTGTCACTTAGGAAATTAGTGACTTAATGTATGTTATAAAATGTATTAAGAAATTCTTTAAAACCATGTAGATTCTACGTTTTGGAATTCTACGTATTACTTACTAACACCACTAAACACTATATCATTTTCTTTTTCTGTTAGACAAATGGTGGCCCGGAGTTTGCTGGACACGTTGAGGGAAGTCTGTGATGATGAAAGAGATTGCATTGCTGTTTTGGAAAGAATTAGCAGATTAGCTGACGATTCAGGTATATGCTTATGCAGAGAAAGGTTTCTTTTACCAAATTTGAGGTTTTAAAAACTAATGAAAAACTTAGTGTGATATGAGACTTCTCTAAAAGATTTCCTAATTACCAAATACATCAGTAAGAAGAAAAACCTTTCTAAGAGCCACATTTTGTAGTTGGTCTGTTTAGTTTAATTTTGGAAATTTCTCATCAGAAAAATCTAAAAATTGTTTTTGCATCATGTATGTTACTATTTTAGGATTACTAAAAACTTAAAAATAATTTTGAATAAATTTTATGAGACCGACGCGCTGCCCACTGCGCTAAGAAGGCACCTTTGAATAAATTTTAAAAGCGAGGGAGTGGGCTGTTTTTTTTTTTTAAGCAAATATAGAATGCTTCCTTTTCCTATGCTTTCTCACTTGTGAAAAATGTGAATCAGTCATGATAAAACTAGAGCGTTTTGTCTCCAAAGCGAAGATAGGAGGGTCTGCTTACGAAAGAGATAAACCTGACTTCAGGCTTGGAATATGGTTCTATTAAGTTTTTTAAAAATATTTTTTTCTTGAGGCAAAATATGCATAACATACAACTTACCTACCTAATCTTAAGTCATATGCATATCTTTATTTTTTATTTTAGAAACAATTCAAAAATATATTTTTTTCTTAAACCCATTGTCTCTATTAAAATGTGTTTTTTTCACTTTTATTTATTTATTTATTTTTTAGATTTTATTTATTTGACAGAGACAGCGAGAGGGGGAACACAAGCAGGGGGAGTGGGAGAGGGAGAAGCAGGCTTCCCACCGAGCAAAAAGCCCAGTGCGGGGCTCGATCCCAGGACCCTGGGATCATGACCTGAGCCGAAGGCAGATGCTTAACGACTGAGCCATCCAGGCGCCCCTGTTTTTCACTTTTTAACAAACTCTTTTGTATGTAAGCAGTCTCATTTTTTAATTTTTAGATGGGCTCATCTTTTGGTGAGCAATTTGTTTTATGGGAATATGTTCTATTTATATAAGCCTTAAGTGTTTTTTATTTTCCTATAGGGTAGAAAAAAATTGGTAAGCTTACAAATAATCTGTCTAATGATGATGTCTAATGATGATGTATGTACTTGCTTATGTGTATATGCTTGTTCCAGAGTGGTTTTAGGAGAAGCTCATCAATTATAATTTTCACTTATTTATTTTTTGCATTATGGTTATTTATTCCTTTCTTAGTAGAATAGATACTCTTTAGGGAGGAATTTGTGTTTATTTTCTTTTACCTGTTTGCCACCTATAGTGCTTGTTTTTATAAATATATGTAGGTATATGTAGTTGACCCTTGAACATGGGTTTGAACTGTGCAGATCTATTGATACAGATTTTTTTTGATGAATACAGTACTATAAATGCATTTTCCTTATGATTTTTTCTTTTCGCCAGCTTACTTTATTGTAAGAATACAGTGTACTGTATTCTAAGATATCCATCTAAGATAAAAATATGTGTTAATCAACTGTTTGTTATTGGTAAGGCTTCCAGTCAACAGTAGGCTAATAGTAGTTAGGTTTTGGGGGTGTCAAAAGTTATATGTGGATTTTCTACTGCCCAGGGAGGGATCAGTGCCCCAGCCCCCTTAGTTCAAGGGTCAGCTGTAGATTTTTAAAAAAATATATTCTCAGGTTGTTGAGTTCATGATAAATATCTCTATTGACATTTACATTTTTTGTTCATTTGGTAAAAGTAACACAGTACACAGTCCTATGCCAGATTCTAGAATAAATGCTAGAACAGTTACTAAGGTGAATAAGAATTCCTGTCATCAAATTAACAATTTAATCAATGCAGCTAACTTATAAACAATACATTATAATGGGGAGCATTGGTGCTGATTTCAGGAAGTTAGTGACATTGAGTTGAATTTAATAGAATGATGAGGTACAGAGAAGGAAAGGAGCATACTCAGGAGAAGAAAAGACTGGTTTAGAGGTTTAAGGAGTTCAAGATAGCGCCACATTTGGTCAACAGGTAGTTTGCTGAGTCTACAGTTTAAAAAAATGAGGCTGTTCAATAAGGCAGTCGAGGTGTAGATTGTAGGGGTTTATACTGTGCCATGCTAGAGTACGTTTTTGTGATAGAGAACAGTAATGTACCAGTACGCACAGACTTGGTGACATTGATGGGCAACAGGAACACTTACTTGTTGGGGAACTCTGTTCCTTGAATATTGAATAAAACACTACAAAAAGTACATGGACTATAAATTTTCAGCTCCATGAAGTAAAGCGAAATGAAGACCAATGTAATTAGTACTCAGATCAGGAGATAGAACTAGCATCCCGGAATCCATTTCGGGGCACCTCCTCATTTCTGTCCTCTTCTTCCCCAGGGTAATCCATGTTTTGACTGCTAAATGTTTAGATTAGTTTGCTCCTCTGAACTTTATATGGAATCATACTGAATATGTTCTTCTGTGTCTAGCTTCTTTATACTTCTGAAGCTTATCAGGTTGTTGGTGTGTAACTCCATTTATAGCTATTTTTTTTAATTGAACCAGAAAAGATTTGGATGAAAGATGTACTGATAAGGGAAAAAAAACTAAATTAGTAGTAAATCTAAACAAGCATTTGCTATATAAAATCCTAAAAATATGAATAACAACTTTAGGGGAATAAAGAAATCAAGGTAAATGTTGATAAGGAATAGGCAGATGAGAGATTTTAAGGTTCTGAGCTCTTTGCTTAGGACACTAGAATATACGCATTAATTTTGCAGCTGTATATTTTTCAGTAGTCATGATCCGCCCAGCCCACCAAGTTAGAGACATTAGGCTCAACCCCTTTCTTCCTTCATTCCCTTCAGCCATCATAGTAGCTCTGAAATCCCTCCCCAGCACTTCAGTTCCTCCCAGACGACTCACAGTTCGTTCATTTCTTGACTCTGTTTTGTTCCATTGGTTTTTTTTTTTTTTTTTTGCCTAAGCATGGCTTTGAAGAAAGAGAAGTTACTGATTTCATTTTTTTTTTTTTAAGATTTTATTTATTTGAGAGAGAGAGAATGAGCGGTGGGGAGGGGTGGAGGGAGAGGGAGAAGCAGACTCCCAGCTGGGCAAGAAGCCTGACATGGGGCTCGATCCCTAAGATCATGACCTGAGCCCAAAGGCAGATGCCCAACTGACTGAGCCACCCAGGCACCCCTGCTGATTTCATTCTTAACCAGAACTGAACTTGTATCCTTCTTTTGCTTCAAAAATATATATAAGTATTAGGTCAGTGTTAGCAAATTCAGGGTCAATGAGGAAAAGGAGAGGCTATGTCTTTTTTTTTTTAAACTAAGTATTTTTCAAAACAGAAGCACTATTTTGTTCAGTTACTGTCTAACTTCACATGGCAGAGCCATGTAATAGAAATTCCAAATATTGGTTTGTTGGTAAGATTCTTAGCTTTTTAAGATGCTAGTACATTTTCTGCTGATAGTTTCATTAATTTCTGTTTGTTGAAATTTAAAGTTCCTCCGGACCCGTGCATGCATGTTTACCTTAAAGTAACTGTAATGATACAATCATTAATACTGAAGTTCCAGTTAGGTCTGATGGAATGAATTGTACTGATAATCCATCATGTCTGTATGTGTCTTAGTCACTTGCATTTCTTCTGAGAATTGCTTGTCCATATCCTTGTCTGTCTTGTGTTCATTTGAACAATGGGTTCTTTGTATATTTAGTTATCAATACTTTGTTATATGTATATTTTCTCCCAGGCTGGTTTGCCTTTTAACTGAGTGTGGTACCTGTTGTCTGTAATGGTGGCTTTATAAAGTAAGATTAGTTGGTCTCTAAGTTGGTGTTGGGGTTTTGTTTGCCTTGGAAGGGCTTCTTAAGATTAAACTTTTTTTGTTTTTAATGTTGTCTTTTAGTGCTTTTCATCTTTAAAAACAGTTTGGAACTTTCACTTAGAATTCATTTATGATGTGCAGGATAGGAATCCTCTTTTTATCACATATCTGATTCTCCTGCCATTACTCTTAGGCAGTTCATCCTTTTGAAACCAAGAGATTTGAAATGGTGTGTTTGTCATACTGAAATTTGCTGTACATACTTGGGTCTTTTC
The DNA here is from genome assembly GCF_037043125.1 of Eumetopias jubatus. Lineage (NCBI taxonomy): Eukaryota > Metazoa > Chordata > Mammalia > Carnivora > Otariidae > Eumetopias > Eumetopias jubatus. The sequence continues at coordinate 59,301,474 of NW_028274822.1, read as the reverse complement.
AGATTTTTTTTGTTTCTTTAACTTGATTGGTCTACTTTAACAGTCACTTACCATTATAGTCTTAATTTTATCCATGAATTCTTATTCATTGATTAAATTTAGCTTAGGAACCGGTCCGTACGAGGCTCTTAAATAGTCCTAGGAGGCTCTTTAATAGTTCATAGATAATACATATTTTATTGATGTGAATATTGGATTTTTAACCCCTAACATATGTGACACAATGTAGGTGATGGATAAATTTGGTCATAATAGGAAATGATTGCATACTTGGTACACAGTAGGAAGATAGAAGCCTGGGATGGGAGTAGGGTCTTCCTTTTACTCATGGGATTGACCTGCATATGATTGTGAAAAGGTTCCTAGAGTTAGAGAACATTGTGTAAGTCCTTTTTATGCCAACGATGGAAGTCCAAAGCTTTCCTAAATAGTCTTAAGCCCAGGCAAAGATTTTGTTACTGTGGGAGAATGTGTTTGCTCACTTTTCTCTTATTTCAATAGAACCAACCGTGAGAGCAGAGCTGATGGAACAGGTGCCTCATATTGCATTGTTTTGTCAAGAAAACCGGCCTTCAATCCCATATGCTTTTTCCAAATACTTACTACCTATTGTGGTTAGATATCTTGCAGATCAGAATAATCAGGTAAGAGTGCCATTTACAGGTTCTTACTGGAAATGCATGTAGTATGATGTATGTAGAATGGCCTCCCCTAGCTGGTCTCATTTGAGTGTTTTTTCCTCTTAACTTCGTTACTCTGTTTTTCAAAATGACCATGTGTCTTAGACAAGATATGTTGAGAGTCTGGCAAATCTAGGACGTCTCCTTAATGCCGTTACAAGGTGATGCCCAGTAGCTGCATGTGAGAACATGGTACCCTCATGGGTGTCCCTCAGAAAGTTTGGTAATTTGGGAGCCACCTTTCACAAGGATGGCTTTTCTTTTGCATGCATGAGAGCATGCGAGCCGGGAGGTGGGGCAGAGGGAGAGGGAGAGAAGCAGACTCTCCACTGAGTGGGGTACCCAACGCAGGGCTCAATCCCGGACCCTGAGATCATGACCTGAGCTGGAATCAAGGGTCGGGTGCCTGACTGACTGAGCCACCCAGGTGCCCCACAAGGATGGCTTTTCTGTTCCATTACATTTGTTGTATCGCAATCTACCAGGTTCTGTCTTTGCAGTAGCTGGAGAAAATGGCGACAAGTTTTTATTTGCAAGGTTTTGCCAGTTATGAATCCCTTTAAGTTGAGATAAAAAGTCTTCAATATTGTGAAAATCAAGTAATAGAATTTTGTTATATCATGTATGTACTTTGTTTATACTGCTGATTTTTTTCCTAGGTAAGAAAAACAAGTCAGGCAGCTTTGCTGGCTCTGCTGGAGCAGGAGTTAATTGAGCGATTTGATGTGGAGACCAAAGTGTGCCCCGTCCTCATAGAGCTAACTGCCCCAGATAGCAACGATGATGTGAAAACAGAAGCTGTGGCTGTAAGTAGAAGGCGCTTTTTCTGTTCAGGCAAACATTAGTCACTGTATTGACAAATAGTAGGTGCTCAAATATTAATGTGCTATGGAGTTTGTTCGTATTAGGTATCAAAGTAGCCACAAATCATTAGGGCTAGAAAGGGACATAGGCACACAAAAAAGGTCTGTGTTTGATAGGCCCCATGTTATGCTTTGCACCCGTGAATTAGATGGCTCTATCACTGGGCTCTGAGAAAGCAAGATATGCAGCAAGAAAATAATAAGTAACTGAGTTCATTATTATGGAAAAAGAAGATGGGAGAAATAATCAGTGCAGTTATAACAAAAAACACAAAAACCCTGTATTGGGTGAAGAAACGTTTGTGAAACTTGAGTTGCTGTTGAACACTTTTCTCAGCACTATGTAAGCACAGGGGAAAAAAAATAGCTCCTGCCCTTGACAGTGTGCTTTGGGGGAAGGATAATCAGGCAAGTAATTTTATTATAATGATATATGACATGTTATAGAAATTGTGATTATAAGAAAAACACATGGATTAAATCATGCGTGTAACAAAGTCTGGTATAATAAATCCATCTAAAAATTCAAATCTACTTGGATAGTGAGAGTTTACTATTTAAACCTAAAATAGGGGCGCCTGGCTGGCTCGGTTGTGGAGTGTGCGACTCTTGATCTCGGGGTTGGGGTTCGAGCCCTGTGTTGGGTGTAGAGATTACTTAAAAATAAAATAGAAACGCTAAAATAATAGCATCTTTGTTGATAAGAGAATTATACAAAAATTGGATAGTGTTTCTGGATCATTAGGATGAATTAGGTCATCTCTCTAGTCCCCTTTCCCTTGGAGATTTCTCGATTCCATTATTTTTTAGATACTCCATACCAGTTAATAATAAATTTAGGGGCGCCTGGGTGGCTCAGTCAGTTAAGCGACTGCCTTCGGCTCGGGTCATGATCCTGGGGTCCTGGGATCGAGCCCCACCTCCGGCTCCCTGCTCAGCAGAGAGCCTGCTTCTCCCTCTCCCTGCTGCTCTGCCTACTTATGCTATCTCTCTGTCAGATAAATAAATAAAATCTTTAAAAAATAATAATAAATTTAGATACTTTTCAGTAATATTTTTATTGAAGTGAAATTCACATAATGAAAAACCATTTTAAAGTGTGCAATTAAGTTAGCATTTAGTACATTCACCATGTTGTACAATCAGCACCTCTGTCACCTCCCAAAATGCAGATTTTTTTTCTTTATTTCACAGGTTTCTCAGTGAAGGAAATCAGTTTTTGCATAACTGAGCAGAGTTTAACTTACTCTATTATTTTTATAGGATTTAACAATAGTGAAACATTACAGTTGTAGTAGAGAGACTATATCCAGCGCTGGTATGACACCCATGATTCTTTTGTGGTCACCTTATTTATTTTATCATGCTTTGCACACCCTGGCTTCCTAGTTGTTCTCTATCTTGGAGATAATTCATTCTGATGAGTTTCATTATATTAGATCAGTTATACAGTGTATAAGTTTGGATCTTCAGGGCTTGAAAATGCTTAGAAACAGTACAAAGTCAAAGAACAAAACTGGCTTTGGGATTTGGGAGATACAGATGTTATCTCCAGTTCTGAGGATGCTGAGATTTTGATAGGGATTGTGTTGAATCTGTAGATCAGTTTGGAGATAGTCACCCACCTAACAATCCATTAGTACGATAGATCTCTCCATTTATTTAGGTGTTTTATGTTTCTCATCAATGTTTTGTAGTTTTCAGTAGACAGAGTACATATATATTTTGTTGAACTATGTTTCTTAACATTTTTGTGAATGATACTGTTTCTAAATGTTTTCATTTCATTGCTAATTTATAGGAATACGTTTGATTTTTGGTTCTGACATATGTCCTGAAAACTTCTAAGCTCACTTATTTGTTCTAGTGACTTCTTTGCAGAGTCCTTGAAATTTTTCTATGTAGACAATCATATCCTGTATGAATAGTTTTTTCTTTCTTTGCAATCTCTATTCCTTTTACTTCTAATTATGTTTGTATGGGCCAGGAGTAGGTGTGATAATAAAAGACCATCAGATTTCTTTCTGTACTAACTGGGGGGTGGGGTGGGGAATTTATTTAAATAGCATTGGGCTGGTTTTCAGACATAGTTCATCCTTGTTTGCCTGGGACTGCGTTACCTGAAACTGTGCATGTTGGAACTGGGTCCTTGCCTCCCTTAGAACCAAGGGACACAGTTCTCTTACGCACGAGTTTCTGTTAACACGGTACTTTGCAAGGGAAGGACTGCCTCTAGAGTGTCTTTTCTTAGCAGTACAAATATACTAAACCCAAAATCTTCTTGTGGATAATCTTTCCTTTGAACAGTGACCATTTGTTTTCTTACTGGGAAAATTTGGGTGGGGGAGGTTTACTTTTAAAGTTATCAGGCAAAATGATTAATAAGATTGAAACTATAGTCAAATGAAATTTTTCAGATTTTCTCTGGGTTTACTGTGCATAAATAATTATTTAGTAATTATTGGTTGATTTTATTGGTAGTAGTAAATATCTACTTTTCTGCCTTGAACCTGGATAAATAAGATGTTTTTTGTGCTGTATACAGTATAAGGATGCCATGACCTATTTTATATTTCCTAAAGTATACACTTCTAATAAGTTAGCAAACTTAACTGGAACAGTCTTAGTTTGAAGATGTTTTCAGTGTGCTTTTGTTCTTATCCATTTTAGATAATGTGCAAAATGGCTCCCATGGTTGGGAAGGACATTACAGAGCGTCTTATCCTCCCTAGGTTTTGTGAGATGTGCTGTGATTGCAGAATGTTTCATGTTCGAAAGGTATTTTTTAGGCATTTTGTTTGTTTAAGAACACATGGTTTTAGTGGTTACTGTATTGATATGTGAAACTTAAAAGATTATTTTAAAAGCACTGTGTATGTAAGGTTTTTGAAATGTCAGTGATGCTTTTGTTGTCAGGTCTGTGCTGCCAATTTTGGAGATATTTGCAGTGTAGTTGGCCAGCAAGCTACTGAGGAGATGTTGGTAAGTATTGCAGACATAAAGGGGTAGTAAAGGAGTAAGCAGTACACTACAGAGTAATACATAAAGTTTAAAATGCATACATTTACCCCCCCAATTTTATTAACACAGTCTCATGAATGTGAACTAGAAAGATAATATGGCTGAGTTTGGGAGTTCACATTTCTATACTCTAGGCACTTGGATTGTGTTTTGATTATAGTTTGTTAAAAATGCAGGTATATGATGTGTAAGGACCATTGATTTATTTTTACCTCTCCCACTTCTATTAAATCAATTCTTATTCGAAGAAATCTGTAATTTTATTGTAACTCTCAAGTATTCTAGTGACAAATCTACAGCTTGTTATTTTTAAATGGTTAGTGCATGGGGATATACATGCTTTGTGTACCAGTTAACATACTGGAAGAGTTTCTGAAGTCATCCATTAGGCAAAACAGTAGGTACAAGCTTTTGCATAACATTTAAGCTGTATTTGTTGTTTCTGCTTTTCCAGTCAGTAGTGCTGTGAATTAGGTGTGATTTATTTCAAATTACTAAGTTTTAATACGAAACCGATCTTCTAAATTGTTATAGGAAAATCTAGTATTTTGAAACACTGTGAAAGCAGAAAATGAAATAAAATGAACCACTGAAACCTGTGTTGTCTGCCTAACACACCACTGTCCTTGCGCAGCTGCCCAGGTTTTTCCAGCTTTGTTCTGATAACGTGTGGGGAGTCCGGAAGGCTTGTGCTGAATGTTTCATGGCCGTTTCCTGTGCGACATGTCAAGAAATCCGACGGACTAAATTGTCAGCACTGTTTATTAATTTGATCAGTGATCCTTCACGTTGGGTAGGGTTTTGTCTAATTACCATTTTTGTAAAATAATACATTTTACACGAAACGTGATTTTGATTTCATGATTTAAGAAACAGTTTATCAAAGTATGTTATTGTTAATCCTTTTAGGAGTAGACAGTAGGCAAACTACTGTATTAACTTTTTTTTTAACTGGACAGAACGTCTGTACAAATAGAAATCATGTTCTCATTCTAAGGATATGATGTGGCATATTGATTTTCAGGTGTTAAACCTTCAATAAGTCTCACCTGGCCATAGTGTAATAATTTTTGATATGTTGCTGGACTGTTTGCTACTATTTTGTTAGGGGTTTTTATATCCATATTATAAGACATAATGGTCTATAGCTTCCTTGCAATGGCTTTTTGTGTGTGTTTTGTTGACAAGGTAATAATGTCCTCATAAAACAAGTTGGGAAGGGCTCCCTCCTCTTTTTTTTGGGAGAATTTGTGAAGAATTGGTGTTCTCTTTTAAATGTTTAGTAGAATTCAGCAGTGATGCCGTCTCAGTTTGGACTTTCCTTTGTGTGTAGTTTTTTTTGGTTTTTGTTTACTAATCTCTTCACTTGTCATAGGGCTATTCAGATAAGCTTCACTTGTTACAGAGTTATTCAGATTATTTCTTCTTGAGTCAGTTTTAGTGGTTTGTCTAGGAATTTGTTTCATGTAAGTTATCTAATTTGCTGGTATATGATCATAGTATTTTCTTCATAATCTTGGTATTTCTGTAATGTCAGTAGTAATGTCCCTCCTTTCTGGTTCTAGTAATTTGACTCTTGTCTCTTTGTTTCTTGGCCAGTCTGCTAAAGTTTTGTCTGTTTCGTTCATCTTTTTAAAGCTTTAGTTTCACCAATTTTCTCTATATTTCTGTTCTCTATTTCATTAACTTCCACTCTAATCTATATTATACCTTCTCTCCTGCTTGCTTTTGGTTTAGTTTGCTCTTATTTTTCCAGGGTCTTGAGGTGGAAGATTAAGTTAGCAGTTTGAGATCATCCTTCTTTCTTTTGAGTTACCATCCAGGGTAACTGACTTTCAACCTGAAGAGCTTTCTTTTGCATTTATTGTCATGTAAATTTGGTAGCAGCATTCTGTTTCTGTTTATCTGGGTGTGTCTTTATTTTGCTTTCATTTTTTTTTTTTGAAAATAGCTTTGTTGGATATAGAACTCTTGGTTAACAGTTTTGGTGGGTTTTTTTTTTTTTTAATTTCTTCAAGCACTCTGTGTCTTCCCCACAGCCCTCTGATCTCTCTTGTTTTTGTAGGAAGTTAGGTTTATTTTATTGGGGTTCTCGTGAGTGATACGTCACTTCTGCTGCTTTCAAGATTTTCTTCTTGCTTTTGACTTTTGGCATTTTTAGGTCTCTTTTAGTTTATCCTATTTGTTGAGCTTCTTTATGTGTAGGTTATTGATTTTTAATAAATTTGGGACATTTTGAGCCATCATTTCTTCAAATAGTGTGTCTTTTCCCTCCTTCTGGTGTTCCCATTACACATATGATGGTGCACTGAATGGAGTCCCACATTTTCCAAGATTCTGTTCATTTTTCCTCATTTTCTTTTTTCTCTCTGTTCTTTGCTTAATCTATATTAACATACCTTGAGTTCCCTAATTCTTTTTTTCTACCAGTTCAGATCTACTTAAGTTTATGTGGTTAGTTTTTATTTCAGTTATTATACTCTTCAACTCCAGAATTTCCATCTGGTTCTCTTCATTAACTTATGTTTGATATGACACCGTCCTCATTCCTTCCTTTACTTGACTCATGCTCTCCTTTCGTTCTGTGAACAATTTATAATGGTCACCTTGAAGTTTTTTTCTAAGTCCAACATCTTAGTGTTCTCACACATAGTTTCTGTTCCTTAAATTTTTCTCCAGTCTATGGATCATACTTTTTTGTTCCTTTGCATGCCTTAAAAATTTTGTTTAAACTGGTCATTTTAGTTAATACAGCAGATTTGGGTACTTGAATCCCTCTCTGGGACTTGTTACTGTTACTTGCTTGTTTAGTGACTGGCTGGAATGTGTTAGTGGACTCTTACTCCCCCCTCCAGGAGGCACAGCTTTGGGCTTGCCTACATGCCTATATCCCATCCTGGGATGACCACATTTTGATGGGAGTAGGAGGGACAGGAGCCCCACGTTCCCTTGGCTCATCTATCCTGGCCTTATAAGCTGGGGGGTAGGGACTGTATTCTGAGTATTATCAGGGCCCAGTGTTTTGAGCCACGTCTAAGGCAGAGCTTCCATTCTACCAGTGGGCATTGTGTAGAAGAAGGGACACCCAACAGGTGGCTGGGGGCAGGATGGAAAACACTGAAAGCCCTCTGGCTGGAAGTTAGAAGAGAGAGAGGCCAGTGTTTTTGGCTGCAGCAGTCGGGAGTAGAGGTTCTGCCTCCCTGGTTCAGATACCACAGACTCTCAGCGTTCTTTTACTGAGTATTTATAGCTCTTCCTTCTTTTGTTGTTTGCCTGCCCTTAGGACTGTTTGCAGAGGTTTTAATTGGTGGGGTTTTGGGGTTTTGTTTCGTTTTTGTTTTTTCGATTTTCAACGATTTCACTGGAGAGTGGGTCAGTGGTGCGCCTTATGCTGTCACGCCTGAAGTAGATCTCAGGACCTTAACCATATTCATTTTCCAAACAGATTCTACATAGAGGAAACACTGTTAAGCCATAGCACGACTTTAATGTTGTTTAAAATGTCTAAGGTTGTTAGAAAAGATTATGTAGCTTTATTAAAGTTTTCATTTTGAGACTTTATCATTATCTTGGCTCAATGATATACAGTATTTCCTGCTAATTTGGGAATATGTTTATATTAAAATGAAGGACTCCTTAAATCTGTCATTTGAGGTATATGTAAATCCTGTAACTGTTTGAGACAGAGTTTTAACAGTATCCAGAGTAGACTAAACTCATGCCTATAATTTTAAAAGTTACCTTTTATGTTTTTATGGAGGTAACATGACCGCTGTCGAGGAGAAAACAACCTGTAAGTTCTCACGTAGGCTTCTTATTGCTATCTTATATATAATTCTGGCCTTTTTTTTTTTTTTAAACCAATTGAATCGTTTTGTATCTGCTTCCCCTAGAGGGTAAATACTAGTAATAGGCATGCTTCACATGTATTTGCCTCTGCAGAATTTACACGTGTCATGTAATCTTCATTTTAAACCATGGAAAAGGTATTGTTATGCCTCAAGGGCAGGGTCTTAGAGAAATTGGTTTGTGGCTTCTCCCATCATAGTTGCCTCTTCCAGATTGTGTCCGCCCTTCGGCTTCCTTTCATAAAAGCTCTCTCCCCCAATTTTTTTTTGTAACCAAGATTACAAAAATAATACAAGAATACAATATGAAATAAAATTCTATAACCTTTTTTTCAGCTCTCCTACTTGAGACATTCATGGATAACAGTAGTATGTGCATCCAGATTTTTGTGAAATATATTTTAAGTCAGTATTCTGTTTCTGATAAGTGCATCCATAGTTCTGGCACATCTGTCTTGTTTCCTTGTAGTAAGCAAATTACGGTCTTTTCCTACCAGAAAACATGAAATGGATGTATCACATTTTGTCGACTTTATTGCCCTGTATTTTCTATTTGGCAATCTTGGTTTTCTTCATTCGGTTTTCCTTGAGAACACTGCAGGATTTCCTTTAGTTACATGCAGATGCTCTGTGGGATCTCATATTCGTATTCTCATGGTTTAAATATTCAAGACAGATTTTTAAAAATCGAAAGTAAAAGAGAAAATATAAAGAATTTTAAATCCTAGGAGAAGAATGATTTATAGTTCTGAATCTGGGAAGTTTTTTTTAGAAAACACTGTCTTATTACTATCTTATTACTATCTTATCTGTACTTGGGTAAATGGAAAGTAGACTGTTAATAATCCCTTATTTTTATGTTTTATTACTGTTCTCTTTTTCTTTCTAGGTTCGCCAAGCGGCTTTTCAGTCTCTGGGACCTTTCATATCTACTTTTGCTAATCCGTCTAGCTCAGGCCAGTATTTTAAAGAAGAAAGCAAAAGCTCGGAAGATCTGTCAGTAGAAGACAAAAATAGGTATGATTTCTTTAAACTTTACTTTCCAGCTTTTATTGCTTATGAACGTATTTTTCATTTCCTCTATTTTATAATAAATGTTCTTTTTGGAGACTTTGCTATTTCTCTTGATTGTAAAAATTGGTAAATATTTTTAAAGAGGTATATTTTAAATACATTTGTTAAATGTCCCTTTGGTTAGTTACATCTGAAGTGAGGAGATGAAGATGAGTGTAGCACACTGAGCTGGATGTCGGCCGTAGAGAAAATATAAATGATAGATAATGGTAATTTTTGAATACGTTTATTGAATAAATTAGTTACCTAGTAAACCATCTATTGACATTTAGATGAAGTAATCGTTATACAATTTAAAGGGTTTAGTGTTTTAAGGGGTAAAACCTAATTTAGGAGTATGTTTGTTTAGTATGTAGTCCATTTCTTACTATTACTTTTCCTTTCAGTCAGTTATTTTAATTGTGGATCTTGAACTCTGCAGAATGACGATTATAATCTCTCAATCAAGGGGGAAAGTATTATGATTAGCACCAAATTAATGTACTTATTAACTAGAATATCAACTTTAAGTGTAATAGGGCAACTCATTTTAAAATAAAAAGGACAATTCTGATTTTTATTTTTAAATTTTTTTACATTAAGAAATTTCGAGTTTTTGTTTTTAAAATTTATTATACCATATACTTAGGGGGAAAAAAAAATCAAGCCTAACTTAGTCCGTGGGAAATATGCACTTTTACAGGTGTGCACTTGAAATAATTTAGAACCTGCTTTTTAAACAGTCCCTACTGTAATGCTTGAGTTACCATAGTGTCTTGTCCCTCCCTTGTCATGATGCTAATGGACATTTTCTTCTGTAGGTCTTGATACTGTGGTATTTGCTTTCTGGGTGTTTTGATTTGGCAGTTCTTCTTTCTTCTCTGCTGCCTTGTTTTACCTTTTTGCCCGTTCTCCTACTGTCCTGCTGAGTAGCCAAACAAACCTGAGGTACTGTTTTTTGTAAAGGAAGAAAATCACTCTAAACCTGTCTTCCTAGCAAGCAAATTCTGTCAGTTCTTTTGAAAAACAGCTGCTGCAAGGAGTTTGACAAAAATGATGATGGGGGGAAATGTTACCTGTTTTTCTTTTTTAAAGTCAGCATAACTTGTTCACTACGTAATTGTGCAAAGACTATGATGTAACTTTTATTTATTTTTAAATCTGGAGAAAGTCTAGTAAGTGAAAATATAAATTTACAGAGGATTGTATAGGTCAGGGGTCAGCAAACTTTCTGTAAAAGGCCAAATAATAAATATTTTCAGTCTCTGCCACAACTGCCGTACTCTGCCTCTGCAGCGTGAAAGCAGCCATGGACCATGCATACGTGGGTGGGCTTGGCTGTGTTCCAATAAAACTTTATTGACAAAAATGGTCGGTGTGGCTACCATGGCCAGTAGTTGTTCTGACTGCCCGTGTAGGACATTACTGGAAGAGATATTTAAAGGTAGTTATCTTTTACCTACAAACCTTAGTTCCTCTTCCATTGTAATGAGGTATGTCTTAATGTCAAGTCAGAACTCTTTGTAGCATTGGATTTTCACTATGTTTTTAGACTTTATTGAATTGTGTTAATGGTAGAGGGGAGGGAAGAGAGAATTTCTGGCTAAGGAAGGAGTTGTGTTAAATACCATTAAAACCGTTGTGTAGTTTTACTTCCTAACTTCAAAAAAAAAATAGTCATGTATTATTAATCTCAGAACCATTAGTTTGTTTACCCTCTCTTAAATACTGCACTGACTTTTGTTCTAAGCTGTCTTAAAACTTGTTTGTCATTTAAGATTGGTTGATTATGCAGAAATTAATTGAGCACCTACTATGAACCAGCTCCTTTAGATAGAAATCAAGAACTCGATTCCTGTTCTCAAGGTCCTCTCAGTTTTCCTAGAATTCAGATCTCTCAAACAAATATCTTACAAAGTAAGCAAGTTTTTGACAGTCTGTTTCCACTACTATTTATTATATATTTTCATCTGACCCTGGAAACATTTACTGTCACTTAATACTCTCTGAAGCCTTAATTGATTTTAAACCTCTGACTTTGTATACCGGATTTATCTTTCACCCTAGATCAGGCTATTAATGCTTCTTGGAAGGTGTTAATAAAGGCTACTTCCAGAAGCAGAGTTAAAAATTCATATTTGCATTTTTAAATTATGTAAAATAAGCATTCCCTTTTCTTCTTAGTTGATCAACTGTTGTATTATATTGTTCTCTGAATACACTACGTTCTTTTGGTTCTCTTTGCTTTCTGTTCAAGAAGCTGTTCTGTTCCATCCATACCCATTTAACAAAGTGAATTGTCAGCGTGTTTGCTGTTTCTAGACTTACTACCTCCATGAATCTTTTCCTCAGTTTTTTGGGAAATTCGGAGCTTTTGCATCTTGGCTGTCAGTGCTGGAATATGAGCATGGATTTCTGATCCGTATCTTTTCAATTGTATATTTGCATATATGCTCAGGCCAGCCGACTGCAAGTCCATCTGCTGCAGCGGTCGAGTTACGAATTTTTGCGTATAGAGCACCTTCACTGGGCCTGGCACATAGTTGGCAAATAGTAAACTTTGAATGAATTGTAAGGAAATCTTTAATCTCAGAAGCCTTAAGGAGCTACACCACTTATGCCACTTTTTGTCAGTTTAGTGTAATGCCAGCTGCGTGAAAGTAAAATTGATGGCTGTTGGTACAAATTTGGAAGTATTTCAGTAATATGAAAACTTCATTTAGTTAATTCACAGTACAGGAAAGATGTATGTTCTTTGCTTTCGTGTCAGGACATAGTGCTGCTTTAACCAGATGTCCCACAGGTCATTTTCTCCTGAAATACGTGTACTTATTTTTCTAGGCCCAGAGTCTCTAGTCCAGAACTCGGAGAGTATTAATAGGAAACTTATGTAGACACTAAAGGAAAATTAAGGTTCTGTTAGAGAAGTTCCTGGCTCACCCTGGTACTCTTGTTGCCTACATCTCTTAGGAGATGGGGTAGTTCTCTCATTTTGCAGAATTAGAGGTCTTCTCAGCTTTCAAAATGATTTTTGCTCTTATAATAGCATTTGGCTCCCAGCTCTTGGAAAAATCAGTATTCAGATAATTTATATTTTTGACAATTCAAAGCAACTGTTATTCATACATGTAGTAATTCTTCCCAGAATTTAACAGTAGGGAAAATTTTTTTGTCTCCTTGAAACCATACTAGGAGTTTTAAGTTTGGACAGACTAGTAATGTAACATTAGGGAAATAGAATGACTTAGCCATTCTTTTTTTTTTTTTTCCTTCCTAAGAATATTAAAGTTTAATCTTAATGGCATGGTGAGAATAATAATCAAGGAATTTCAGGCCCATGGGATACTTCTGCATACTGAATGGCCTTTGTTGCTGCTGCTGCTGCTGTTTGTTTGTTTGTTTTGGGGGGGTAAAGGGAGAGAGAGAGAATCTTAAGCAGTCTCCACTCCCAGTGTGGAGTCCAAGGTGGGGCTCCATCTCGCGACCCGAGAGCATGACCTGAGCTGTACTTGAGAGTCGGACGCTTAACCCACTGAGCCACCCAGGTGCCCTCTGAATGGTTTTTTAATTAGGTTCTTTTTGTGTATTTTAAATGCAGGTTTGTTTGTTTTTTAATTTATCAGATAATGAAGTCTTAACAAGTTTTAACCCATTTGGTCTCCACTCCCACCAAACAATATCTTGTTGCTATAATTTTTTAAATTTAATTTTCATATCAGAAAAACTGCAAAAATAGCACAAAAAATCCCATATGCCCTTCAGATTCTCCAAATGTTAACATTTTACCATTATTTGCTTTACTGATTTCTTTTCTGAATAGTTTGAGGTTTCAGACATATTCTTTTTACCTTTCTTAAATATTTCACTGTGTACTTCCTCAGAATGCAGGCATTAATACATAACCATGGTCCAATTACCAAAATTAAGAAATTAACATAGATATAAAATACTGTCATCTAAACTAGAGACCTTATTCAAATTTTACCAAATATCCCACTGAATTCTTTAAAACAAAAGAAAAAATGTCTTTTAATAAGGACCACATGATTGGAAAGTCTGTAATTTGTATAGAAGACATTTATTTGGCATAATAGCACTAGCTCCAAGAACTGTTTTGGAGAGGGAAGGAATCTTAAAGGTTGTCTAAGCCAGTCTCTCATCCTTATGAATAAAGGAGTAAGTGTGGAATCATGGGGGCCTTGAAAGACTCACAGGTTTATGGGAATGCAGTGCTGGCACTAGGACAAGGACCTGAGAACTAGGGGCCCAGCTCTCCCACAGGTGTAATAACTCTATTGTGCATGCACACTGTCTATTTTATAGTCCTAAGAATCGAAGGGAAACACCAGAAGTAAAATGCTATTGTGTGATATGTTTTCAGATGACTTCTTACATCTTTTTTCTATATTTTTCAAGATGTTAAAGTAATCGTGTGTTTTTTAAAAATACATATTTTTGAAAATAGTGTGAACATTACCATGAGATAAAGCATAATCAGAGGGAAGTTGATAATTTCATGGGAACATGTACGGTGGCTCCTTAACTAGAATATTACACAGGTGTTAATGTCACCTTCCGTTTGCTCAATCCTGGTAAGCCTCCTGTTGTATTTAAAGGCACATACTGTTTCAGGGAGCAGCTTTAATTTTTTCCCACACTCACTTTCAAATTTACCTACACACCCATCCTTACTTTCCTCTCATGTTTCTTATGAAAGGTGTGTCCTGACCCACTGAATCTGTGCACCCCTGTTCTTGAGCTCACGTTCTTCTTTCTTCTTAGAAGGACAGTGCTCTATCAGTGATTTCCTCGTCGCCCGTGCCTGCGGTTCCTACATCTCTTCTGACCTCTCTCTCTAAGGCATCCTGAGAAAAATGCCTTCACTCTGTTACTCGGTGTGTCTTTCGTGTTTCCGTTCATCTTTCTTGCCTTGCGCCCATCTAAGCCCTGCACACGTCCTTCTGAGTTGATGACCTCCACCTCGATCCCTGGTGTCTGACCGGTTTCCCGTGGACATCCCCACCCAGAATGCAACGCAGGTACCGCACTCAGCCTGTCCAAACCAGAACTCATTAGCCTCCTCATTACGCGGTTCTTGTGTTTTCCACTTTTAGTTGGTGCTACCACGATCTGTTCCGTTGCGCTAGCCAGAAATTTGGCAGTCTTTCCAGATTCCTCCCTTTGTTTGCCATCTCCAGGGTGCAGTAAATAAGTAAACAGATCCTATTGGTCCTGTCATCATTTGGATGTGTTTACTTCTTCGTAGCCTTCATTCACCAAGTCCTTGCTGGCACCCCCTGCCCGTCCGGAGTTCCCACCTCCTATCTCACCTCCGCCCCATTTTCTACCCTGCTTCCAGGATGCTCTCTCAAAAATAACGCATCTAAAAATGCAATTCTCCTAATTCCTGCCTTATTCCATGTAGCCCATAGGATCAATTCCAGAGGTGTTGGGTATGGAGAACAATGGTTCTGGCAAAGTTTTTCACCCTGGTCACCCACTGTTTCCTTCTCTTAGCCATAAGAAACTCATGGCTGTTTGCAGAGTATGTTATACGTTTTATGTCACTCCTGCCTCCGCATATGCCTTTTCTCCCTTGAATACATGTTCTTCCCCTTAGCCTCGTAAGCATTTACTGGTTCTTCTAAATACCGCTCCTGTCATTTTCCTCTAGGCCTTTTCATTTCAACTCCATCCCGCCTCCCGTGCTCAGTGTGCATACTTCTGTACTTACCACTCTGCCTGGCGGTTACTTGCTTAACGTGTTTGGTTCTCCTGTTTGCCTCTAATTTAATCTCCCTGACCAGACCTGCATCTCATTCACATGTGAATCCTCCATAGTGGCCTCATTCCCTGGCTCCTAGTAGGTGCTCAATATATGTCTGTTAAATTTAATGGAGTCAAATAAAATATAGGGGATAAACATTAAAACTTACTGTAGTGTTTTAGTTTAGATAATAGATGGTGGTAATCAGTGGACTTTAATTTAGGAGCTTGTGCCATCTGTCCTTATCAATTAAGTCATGACTTTATTTTGGGAAAGCCTTTGGGAGTAGAGCTGGAAAGTGTGGAAGAAATAAAAAACTTCATTTACACTAAAATGGATTTTAATATTTTGTGAGATAGCAAATAAGGATCTTTTCTAATACTGTACAGAGGTTTTTTTCCTTTTCTTTTTTATAAAAGCAAATAGGTTTTAATTCTCAGCTTTTCAATACATCATTGGAGCAGTGGCAATACCATAATCCTAAGAATCAGATCATTTTTGAAGTGCATTGTAGGAATTTATCTTCCTACAATTTTTCCTTAGTTTTATTATTGAAATTAGCGTGGTATTTTAAGAATCCTGGGATTCTACAATGTTATCTTTTCCAACTCATGTAATGCGTTAATATCTAGACTTATGCTTAACAGATGTTTACATCTATGAACACAGAACAACTGATGGAAAAAAGAAGCATTACCAGTATATACACTACTCAATTTGTATGGATAATCTGTAAATTTTAATACTGAACTTGTGTAAATACTTTATGTAGTGTCTTTCATTGAGTTTTTTTCAGTAATTATTTTTATACTTTCATTTTTTTTTTCCCAAATGAAACAATAAAAGGATCAGAGATCAAGAAGTCCCAGAGGATGTACAGATCAGGCCAGAGGATGTTTCTTCAGATCCCAGTATTAGTAATTCCAGTGTCAAACTGGAAAACATGGTGGAAGATCATGCTGAAACATCTAGGAAATCTCCAGGTGAAATAAGTGTCCCAGTGGACAGCTCTTTACTTTGTACTTTGTCCTCAGAATCTCATCAGGAAGCAGCTAGTAATGAGAATGATAAAAAGCCAGCTAACTGCAAATCTGCATTACGGCCAGAGGGTGGCGCCAGTTCACCAGATTCAGCTCTCTTAGATCAGGAATTGTACAACTCCTTCCATTTCTGGAGGACTCCTCTTCCTGAAATAGATCTAGATATAGAGCTTGAGCAGGGCTCTGGGAATACTCTCAGCCCAGAGAGACCAGAAGAAACCTCTGAAGTCACCGTACCAGGTTCTTCAAATATCACTATGGCCACCAGAAAGGAACTTGAAGAAATGATAGAAAATCTAGAGCCGCACATTGATGATCCAGATGTTAAAGGTACGGAAGAGTCTATCAGGTTCTTTACTCTAAAGCTGACATATTATTTGCTGACTCTTTTCCCAGAAAAATTGCCTTTTAAAAATTTATTTTCACCATCATTATCATCATGTATTCTTGTCTTGATAAATATCGATTAATGTGATACTTAGGGAGTTTCGTTTAGGTGAGCTCATCACTGTGTTGCTAACTGTAGCATACATACACAGATTTGTTAATTTACAGATCACTCGCCTTGACATTTACACAGTCATTCAAATGGTGCTTTTTAGGGCTGTTCTGGGAGCGCTCACTGCATTCCAGTACCCGCTAGATCTCTGACACATCAGAGCACTTAACAAACGGTAATTGAAATATTTGAACTGTGTTAAAAATTTTTTTAACAAATAAGCTAAAAGTGAGGGTGTGCCTTTTAAAAAAGACCTATGTGCACATACAGCTTTGTGTTTCAGAAGATGGCTAATCCTGTTTCATTTAAAATATATAGGCTGCAGGTGAGCGATTTCAGTACAAATACTATATTGTGATTTAATCCATTCCTTCTAGTTCAGCTCTTACACCTGCTGTAATTGAAATCTGTTGCAATGTTCTTTCTGTCCGTTATGATGGCCCTTTCATAACATATGTGTTGATTCATTGATTTGTTCAGCATTTCTTACTGAGCACCTGCTCTTGGGCCAGGTCCTTTCCTAAGCACTAAATATAGAGCAGCAACAAACCAGACCAAAATCCCAGCCTCAAAGAGCACAGAAGGGTGATGCTTAGCACATAAACTGCCCATGCGTCCAATGTTCTGCAGTAAAACGTAGGTGGGCAGTGTTGGGCATTTTCTTCTTAGGCTACAGAATTCCTGATTTTTTTTTTATTTCTTTGAAATCTGAGGGCATTGTTTAACTTGTGTTAAACTTAAGTAACTGTGCCTTGATTTTTCCATGGTGTCAGAAGGTGCTTTGAAGGGCTATACGTTAATTTTGGATGTGTCCTCATTTCTAATTCTGCCATTGTGGGCAGCCACAAACTGTCGGGAAATGTCCACCTTTTTGAACTAGTTATGTCGCATGTGTTAATTTTTTCTTGTTAGCTGGCCTGTAAAATGGTAAATTAGCACTGCCCAGGGAATGCTCAAGTGGAGTTTCGGCGCTCCCAGGCCTGTGTCCCTTGGCCTTCCCCTCGTTGCTTGCTGTTAGTGGGCATTGTTGGGAAGCCATAACAAGGCTGGGGCTGCTGCTTATAAGGCGACCTTTGCTTCCCAGTCTTGCTAAATTTAACTCTTCCCTTTGTCAAAGCATTTGTGGGGTTTTTTTTCTCTCCAGATTTTTTGGTCAAAAAAATTTAAGTGTTTCCAGCGACTAGAAGGATATTCTTGTCAGAAAAAGAAAGCCCTTTCTCAGTCATAGAACAGAAACATGGAAGGCCAAAGAGGGAAGTAGGAAAACATGAAGAAGGTGTAAGAGATCTTCTTTTCTAAAATACTTACCTAGGGAATTTGAGGTTTTTCTGGCTTTGTCTAGGGCACTTTCAAAATCTCTGGCATTTGGGGTCACCAAGCAATTCAGGATTGAACTCTATGAGTAGCATTACTGATGCCACCTTGGTTTACTATAGCTAGACTCATAGACTACAAAAGGAAAAAATGCCCAAGCTCACAAAATCTAGGTTTCTACCCAGTTTAGGCCCAGTGGAAGAATTTGGGCCATTTTGGTAGCTGTGGTCAGAAAAAATCATATTGTTCCTTTGTTGAAATCTATAAATTGTTAGGAATTTGTGACCAACCCCCAGTATGTTGTGTGGAAGCGTGAGAGATTATTATAAAGTTTTAGCTTAACTGTACCAGCTTCTTCAGTGAAGGAGTAAAATTCACAGTTCTACGTTGTCCCTACATCTGAGCATGAGTCACTGGGGACTGTGTTTCTTCACAAGTCTATGATTAAACCAGCCCTGGTTCCTGGGATTTCAGTCTGTATTTTAAGTAGAATGCAGATTTTGATGAAAACCTGTGTGTTCAGTTTTCTTAACTTTTTTGTGGTGGTATCAGCATTTAGCCCGGCATTAGATTCTGCTTCATTCTCTGGCTGGAGAGTTGAAGCATCAGGTTTCCTCAGGAGTCAGCACTAGGCTCTGTCTTGGTGATCTTTATGTATCAGTTTTTTGAGGAAGGTACTTCACAGTGTAACTCGTTTAAACTTATGAATGTACAAACATTAAAGGAGACAAAGAGAAATATGTAGTCCATTTAGAGAGAAATGACTCATGTAAGGCATTTTCTGTGAAAGGCTTTTGATTAATTACTTTCTGGGAAATGATTAAAATGTGTTAGGGCTCTTTTTCTCACACCCCGTGCATTTTATGTGGGACAAAACATTTTAACCTTTATGTATTGTGCAATCTCCTTTAGTACTATTTTGATTTGTTTTGGAAACTTAAAAAGATTCCAGAACGGGGCCTAAACTGATTAAAAGGATTAGTACAAATTGCAACTGGAGTTCTCAAAAGAATGAGCATACTTTGCATGAGTAACTTTTTACGATTAAACACCTTCAATTTACTTACTTAACTCAGCAGCTAATGACCTAATAGAATAGAAGCTCATTCCATATGTCTCCTGTATCTCCGCTGCCAGGGGCCCGATGTGCTTGGGCTTGAGTTTCATAAATGCTGCAGCCCCATAATAGACTGTCTTAATCAAAGTACTAGAATTGCTTTTTTTATAATCTTTTAAGTGGCATGGGGACACACTTTCTGATCTTTGTACTAATTAATTTCGAAGTTAAAATTGATGAATTTTTATATTTTGAGCATCCAGGTGGATTGTTACTTGAACAAATATAACCAAGCAATTTTTTTTGCTGCATGTCTCAATTGTTTGGGAGAAGGAAGAATGCCTTATTTTAGTTTTGAATCACTTTTATAAAGAAGGTGTAACACGAAACTTAGACTGGTAATAAAACATTTGCCAGATTTAAGAATCACTGCTTGGTAATTTGTTGTTTTGGTTTGCTTACAAGCAAGACAGTGCACACGTGGGGGTGTCCAAGTCACTAATTTCATTTTCAAAAGGAATTAGAGGAAAAAAAAACTGGAATGAGATATGAGATGTTGAAATGTAACTGCAACAGAAATCTTTGTAATTACCATTGTTTTATGTTGGCAGGGTTTGTGTGACTGCTCTTCTGCTAAAATAGCTTAGTAAGTAAGCCTTGTCAGTTCGATTCATGCACTACCAAAACATAGTTAACTTACACTGAAATTGACTCCTTTTAATAAACTGGAGATACCTCCAAAACTAGATAGCATTTCTCTTTCATACTAACGCAGAATAATGTACAGTAGTGGATAAGCATTTTTAATCTCATGAAAGCATATTAGTTTTCTACTTTCTCTCTCGAAGGACTAATGATTTACCACAGTAGTTTTTTTTTTTCAGCTTTTTGATGGCAGTGTCAAAACAGTATACATTTCATTGATAACCTCTAGTGCAAACAGAGGAGAAACTTGCAGGCAGGTTGTCGATTCTGCCGCTCATACGCCCTTTCCCTGTTCCGCCCACAGCGCAAGTGGACGTGCTGTCCGCCGCGCTGCGTGCTTCCAGGCTGGATGCTCGCGAGGAGGCCAGCGATGCAGAAAAGAGAAGTGATGTGCAAGATGAGCTGGGTGTAAATGAGCTACCAAACTGTAAAATAAATCACGACGCCTCCGTGCCTTTAATCAGCGATGCTGTTGAGGTAATGCACTCAGTAAAATGTTTATCCAGTGAAAATAGTTCCAATCAGAAGTCTTTTGTTGGGGGAATAGTTGTAGCTAATCACTTCCTAATTAGTACATTCTGTTTGTTGCTGATTTCGTCAGCTCTCTCTTCGGCATAAAGTAAAAGTACTTGTCACCACATTCTGTCTTTGTGACATTAGTGTCATGTTCAATGCTTGGAAATGTAAATCCCAGTCCTGTCTACATGACCATTTGAGTAGCTTCAATGTGTTAACGTAGCTCACTGCAGTGAAATAGTCTTACTGGAAACAAAGCCCTTTATCAAGAATAATTAACTCTTCCCTTTTCTTTTTGGAGAGGTGCTTTGTTTCTGATCGGACCATTTCACTGCAGCAAGCAACACAGTATTCTGAGCAGAAGATCGGGACTTGAGGCCATGTTGCGGAGGGCCAGTGGCATTATCTGGACTCTGGAGTGTGAGGGTGGGTACTGTTACTAGCATCATCTTTGCTGTGTACTTGGAGCTGTTCTGTGTGATCCTTCCCCGATTTCCTACCGCACCCCCCGCCCCCAGCCAGCATCATGTGGGATCGGTATTTCTTACCCTTGTTTAGAGAAACACGGGGAAGGAATAGCACCACCGGTTGCAAGAAGCAGCCGGTCACAGATCAGAGCGGCTCGAGTGATAAGCTCAAGGCAGAGTGCCTGCATACATACCGGGGATGGAGAGGGTTCTTGGAGCATTAGTGGATTTCTGTTTTGTTTTTTGTTAGGTGACAGCTGGTAGAGTTATAAATCTTATATAATACCCGTGCTTCAGAATGAAACCCTGGCCACCTGTCATCATTGGAGATTTGAATGCTATGATATCTCTGCATTTTAGAAGGTGTTTTGTTTGTTTTGGAGTTTTTTCGAAGCTGGTAAAAAAGTATATTTGTGAAATTAGAAATAGCCGACAGTAGAAGAAAAACTACATAGGATATCCCATGGCCTCTAAAACATTGACCAAAAGCACCCTCTATAATATAATAATACTATCTTATAAGTAAGCTAATTTTAGATATTGGAACCATTTCAAAATTACTTCTCAATTTACATATTTTAATGAGTTTATTCTGGAATTCATTTTCATATGTTTAGCAACCTATTCCACAAGTTTGACTCAAGTTGGGGTGTGGGGGGATTTCTTATGAGATCTTAGGCATCTTTATAAGCTTTTAAAAGCTTGAAGAATTTATATGTATTTATATCTCCAGGTAATCTTGAAAGGTAAGTAACTTAGTAAGATGGTTTAAGTGAAGGACACTTACAGAAGGGATAGTTCTTCACGTAAATATTTTTTCCTAACAGAATATGGACTCTGCCCTTCGCTATATTCATAATGATTCGGACTTGAGCACCAACAGTAGTTTTAGCCCTGATGAGGAGAGGAGATCTAAAGTACAAGTAAGTGACAACAAGTCTTTATGTGGTGAGGGTCTTGTTAATTCCTCTTCGAAACCCAATTCCCACCGAATTTGGTCCTCCTTACAATGAGCTTTTTAAAAGTAAGACTAGTATATCATACTTATGATAAGAAAATTCAAATAGAGTAGAATACAAGCAGAAATCTTCCTTTTCTCACACCTGTGATCACATTCTTCAGAGTAACCACAGATCACAACTCCTTCCTTCCTTCCTTCCTTCTTTCCTTTCGAGAGCGAGAGGGGGAGGGGCAGAGGGAGAGAGAATCTTAAGCAGGCTCCTCACCCAGAGCAGAGCCTGACATGGGGCTCGATCTGATGACCCTGAGATCACGACCTGAGCCGAAATCAGGAGTCGGACACTTACCCAACTGAGCCACCCAGGCGCCCTGTATATTTCTTCATAAACATTTTCTGGATACAGAAACATGCATACGTACCCCTTTTTGTCTGTCAAAGACAGAATCATGCCATCATACCTAGGTATTTCATGGTGCCTGATTTGCCAAGAATTACAAGATACATCTTAATTTCAGAGATGAAAGTATGAAAAAGTGTCCCTAAGCCATATAAAGTGCCATCAATGGCAAGTTACACTCCAATTTCAGAAATTTTAAATGTGGGAAAATATGCTTATGGAATATTTGGAATATGATCGTTTGTACCCTGCTTCTGTGTGTGTGTTGATCTTTCCATATATGCTCACTGCCCATGCCCACCATAGCAGCATAGTGTCCCTGCAGTGTGGCCTCTGTCTTGAGAACTACCTTCCAAAGTTCCTTATGATGCCTCCAGGTTCAGTCCTGGGACCTTACATGTGGTGCCGCATTCATTGTGATTATGTGGGCATTTCCTAGGTCAAATGGTATATGTTCTTCTTTTTGCTCTGTTTATTAAAAATGGAATTAGTATTCACAGTGTTGTAAACATGCTTTTCACTGCTTACATTGTAGATGTATTTTCAAGTTCATAAAAGCGGATGGTCTCATTCTCTTAATGAATTTATTTCAATTTTAGTTCATTTTTTATAAATAGGTAAGTTTATATAGTTCAGAATTCAAAAGGTACAGAGACATTTGGTGATACTTCCTTCTCGGTTTTCTTCTCCAGCATCCATTTGGCTTTCCCCAAAGCAACTGGTTTTGTTTCTTTTGTGTGTTCTTCCAGAGCTGTGTTATGTATATGTTAGCAAGACTGTGTAGACATTCTTCTTTTCCTCACATTTATATGAATGGTTAGATGTTTATTCACTTTAAATTTTTATAGGTAATTGCTCAATTTCCATCAAAAGGTGGGTGTTGTTTTTGTAAAACCCAGGTTGGTAATAGTGTGCCTGTTTCATCACATCCACTGGGTCACGTCAGACTTGGCCCCCCTCCAACGCTGAGAGGTGCCTGTCTTACTGCTGGTGCAGCTCTTCGGTTTAGTCATCAGCTCTGATCATCATCTAAGCTGTGTTCTGTTCTAAGATCTTACTGTTTTTCTTCTGGAGTGGCTTCTTTTATTTAGATATATTTTTTCCTTAGCATGTTTTTCCTACCTCTTCTCCGTAGATCCCTGAAACTTTGAAACTGGATTTTTCTCTGCTCGTTGAGATGCTATGTTAAACTCTTCATCTATTTAAAAATAAATTTACTCAATTTATGCCTAGACTGCTAAAATGAATCCCTGCCGTGTGTCTCTCTCCGTTAGGATGTTGTGCCTCAGGCTCTGTTAGATCAGTATTTATCTATGACAGACCCGTCTCGTGCACAGACCGTCGACACTGAGATCGCTAAGCACTGTGCCTACAGCCTTCCCGGTGTGGCCCTGACCCTGGGCAGGCAGAACTGGCACTGCCTGAGAGAGACCTACGAGACGCTCGCGTCAGACATGCAGGTGAGTGAGTGTGGGTGGAAGGCACAGTGATGTGCCCCTTCACAACCTAGGAGCGTTTCTGTTCATATTCCAGCAAATACTTGGTATTACAGGAAATCATGTGCAGAAGAGCTTGAAAGTAATACCAAAGAGCTTGCTTTTTGTATGGTCCCAAGTTCCACCGTTTGGAAATTATTGCATTTGACGTGCCTAAGTTCCTAATTTACGAATGTGTTACTGTCTGAAGTTTATGTGTAGGTTGATTCTAGACACAGTGTTATAAATGCTGCTTTTATTTTCTTAAAACTTAAATAGAACTGTAGTAGCATTAGCACTCCCGGACCCTGGGCCCTGGTTCAGTGAGTGTTGCAGTAAAGGTGGGGGAAGGTGTGTGTGTGTGTGTGTGTCCGCGCACACTACCAACACCATCCCTCTGAAAGAAAACAAAATGTGAAATGTTGACCCTAGGTCGTCTTGTCTGGATATCTGTGTGATTTTGTGGCTCTTTCCCTAGATCTTGTTGACTTAACTTCCCCTGCCATTAGGTCTGGTTTCTTTGTCATACACCAAAATTTTGCCCCTCTTCCACAAAATCTGTTTGGTGAAATTAATCTTTTGGTTATTAAGAAAGCAGTCTGGTTAGACTAATTTATACTGAGATATGAATCATTTTCCCTTAAATATGTTAGTGATGACTGCATTTTTCAAGGAATTTGTGCTGTTTACTAAGCAAGGTAGGAGTTGGAAGTAATCGTGAGAGAACATAGGTCAAGGTCCTTTTCTGACCTAAGAGGTTAGGAACAGGGTCCAGGTGAAGTGAATTTATCCTGTGTTCACACACTTCTTCACCAGTAGAACTGGGCAGGGGACCACAAAGGACCAATCTGCAGAGTGCAGGATCCTCCACATCGCTGGTTTTCCATCTTCATTCCACAGGCCTTTCAAGGTTCCTGTGGGGTGTGCACCTCGGGGCCCCTGGTGACTAGGAAGGCCCTGGATGGGCAGGGCTTCTTGCCTCCATCCCCCTCTCCCCTCCCCTCCATCAGAACAGCTCTGCCTTCATCTGCTTGATATGTTGAATGCGGGTATAAAATTTTATTTCAAGAATAGGGTTTAGTGTTTGGGATTGGGGATAAAACCCTTGCTGTAAATGGCTTCTCGGCAAGTAGAGTGTTTTAAGCTAAGTAACAAAATAAAACATTTTAAACTAAAGCAACATGAAGAAAAAGATGTTTTTAATGTAAACTTCCCTACATTTTCCTGTTCTTACATTTCCTTAATTGCCAGTTCCTTAGAAACAAGCTTCATTACTGTTTTTTTAACCATAAGATAGACTGTACAAGAATCAAAAGGGGAACAGTCAAGCAAGGATGATACTAGCCAGCCTTTGATGGATGTGGGACATCTGTAAATCGGGTATCCAGTGTTCAGAGAACTACAAAGACTATGCCCTTAGTGATTTCCAAGCTTTTTTCCCTTTGTAAATGAAAGGAGAAGAATACACACGGTGCAGGGCTTTGAAATGTCTCTCCCAGTTTTTGAGACATAGCAGGCATTTAAAGCTGAGCGTCTGTTCTTATCATTACTTCTGTTCCGATTTAATTGTTTGAGATCGGTAACATTTAGATCTAAGTTAGCCTGCATACACTGGCTGAGAGGTAAAGCGCTTGGTACCGTGTGCTTCGTTTACGAATGCAGTCATCTTTATCTCTGCAGTGGAAGGTTCGAAGAACATTAGCCTTCTCCATCCACGAGCTTGCAGTTATCCTTGGAGATCAGCTGACAGCTGCAGATCTGGTTCCCATCTTCAATGGATTTTTAAAAGACCTCGACGAAGTCAGGATAGGTGTTCTTAAACATTTGCATGATTTTCTGAAGGTAACTTTTAAATTTTTCTGCATAAAAACAGACTAAAGTTCCACTGTAGAAGTTTTGGTTTTCTGTTCCCACCAAGATTAAGTTTCCGTATGTTCTACGTAAGAAAATGTAGCCATGAGGTGATAATAAGATGTAACTTAAAAAAAAAAAAAAAAAGTCCCATTCTGATCACTTTTGCTGGTGTCCTTTGAATTTTTAATTTTAAAATAATTACACTGAATTTCAATTTTACTTATTTATTTTTAAAGATTCTATTTATTTATCTGACAGAGCACAAGTAGGGGGAGCAGCAGACAGAGGGAGAGGGAGAAGCAGGCTTCTCGCCAAGCAGGGAGCCCAATGCGGGGCTCAATCCCAGGACCCCGGGATCATGATTTGAGCCAAAGGCAGCCGCTTAACCGACTGAGCCACCCAGGCGCCCCTAAATTTCATTTTTAAACACTGTTAGATCATGATTACAAGCACTTTTTTTTTTCAAAATTACTGAATTAAATACATGTACAAAAATTCCATGAACATTTAAGTTTGGAGGCTTTATGTGATATTTTAGAAGTCCTTATCTTAGGAGACGGTATGGATCTCTGGTCTTAGAGGTGAACAGCTGTGATCTTACAACTTGTTAGTCCTGGAATACTGTTGTTTCTTAGACTTTAACCTTGAAATTGGCTCTTGTAGTTTGAAGTTTTGAGGTACAGAAGTAATATAATCCTACTTTGAAAAGCATTGGTACTGTGTTAGTGTATTTTGTGCAGATCATACTGAAATTTCTCTGCCCGTCTCATTAGTGTGCTGGTATAGCTTCCCCCGTCCCCCAGTTCAGAATCCAATCAGGAATTCCATATTGAATTTGAATATTGCATCTCTTTAGCCCTCTTAGATCTAGAACAGTTTCCTGACTTGTGTCTTTAATGTCATCAGCATCTTTGAAGAGGCCAAGCTGGTTGCTTTGCAGATGCCCCTCAGTTTGAGGGCGGCTACACAGTGACATTCAGGTCGCAGGTTTGCTCGGTGGGCACCGTCGCCTGTGTGTGCACCATCCCTGCATCACTGGCGATGTGACCCCAGCCACGTGATCATGGTGGCATCCGTTGGCTCCCTCTGTTGTAAAATGACCTCTCACCTTCCTGATTAGCGATTGCTTGGGGGGCGATACTTTCAAACTCTGAACACTTTCCCCCCGAGTCTTTCACCCAGAGCTTTTGTGTCCGTGCGTCTGTACACGGTTCTCGCCTCAATCGGTTGTTACTGTGTTGGCTGTAAAATACCAATTTTCTGTTTTTATAATTCCTTCTCCATTTATTAGTTGGCATGCTCATGCAAAGCTAATATTTTCCTTCTCTCCCTCCCCCTTCATGGAAGTTTTTTTTTTTAGCGTTAAGTGTGAACTCTGGAATTTTTTTCTATTCAGCGTAATCCATTTCTGTCCTTGGTTCTGAGCATCAGTTTGGCTAACAGGAACCCCTGAAAGCCGCCTCCCGGGCCCCTTTGATCTGTCCCCTCACGTTAAGCACGGCCTTACTTCCTTCTACCCCACCTTCTCCTTCCTCTGCCCCAGCCCCGAGTCAGCTGTTTTCCGGTGGAGAGCGGTAGTTAGAAGTACGCCCCAGGCCCTGGATGTGCCCCTGCTCCCTGGGGCATCATCTCCTTTCCGCCTTCTCGGGGGACGGGAGCTGGCAGCGGTTTTTTTGGTTTGGGTTTGTTTGGTTTTTTTAATTACTGAGTTCATACGGATAGCTTCCAGTCCCACACCGTTTCCTTTCCTTTTTCCACTTCCTATTTTTTCTTTTCTCTCACGGTAAAAACTCTGTTCTTAATGTGAACGTACTCAGTCGTTTACTCAGTTCCACAGCATACATGGAGTTTCAGAATTACTCCACCAATATTAATTCTAACATCAACTCAACCAAAAAAACGTTCAAGATTTCCTTCAGCACTTTGTTCTTAGAACATACCCCATGAACGTGTATAGTCAGAGTACTTTTTTTCTGCGTGATTCTTAACTGATACACAGTTAGGTTTGTTTGCCTCTGTTTATATCAAATTTTAGGGTTTTCCCCCCTTGCGGACCATAAACCTCCTTTAAAATGGCTATAGAGCAATCATTGGGATTTTTTTCCATTCAACAAATATTTATTGAGCACCTACCATGTGCCATCCCGGTGCCAGGCACTGGGCTCACATGTGTGAGTAACAGCACATTACTGTCTTCCAAGAGTTCACAGTAACGACGGTGTCCCATGAACATAGCGGGTCAGTCCTGCCATAGATCTGTGACCAAGGTACTGTAGGGTTCAGAGGAGGTCACGTATGGCTCAAGGAACAAATATTTCAAAAAAGGATAAGACTCTTAATGGTAAATGGGATTATCGGGGAAAATGACCTTAACGTCAATTTTAAAACAATCTGAGAACTGTCTGTTCTCAGAAGAATTAACTATATTGTAGTTGTTTTCAAGCAGTCTAGTAAAAGTAATAATGCCTATATCTTAGCGAATATTTTTATTTTGTCACTTCAGCTTCTTCATATTGACAAAAGAAGAGAGTATCTTTATCAACTTCAGGAGTTTTTGGTGACAGATAATAGTAGAAATTGGCGCTTTCGAGCTGAACTGGCTGAGTAAGTTCTCACAGTTTATTGGACTATGTTTTGGAGGGGTATTTACTTCATCTTTACCTTTTTGGGATTTGTTCATTACTTTGTGTAGATGCAAGTTTCTTTCCGGTGTTCTATAAAACATTTCTTGAAGTGCAGGTCTTGCCAGCAGTGAATTTTCTCAGCCTTTTTTTTTTTTTTAAACCTATTTCGCCTTTTTTTTTTCTTACTGTGGTAAGATTTAGTACACTCATAGTGTTGTGCAACCATTACCATTATCTAGTTCTAGAACATTCCATCCTCCCAAAAGGAACACCATGCCCTTTCAGTCATTCCTCATCCCTCTGTGCCCTCAACTTATAGCAACCATTACTTTACCCTCTGTGGATTTGCCTATTCTGAACATATCATATAAGTGGAATTTTTAACATGTGGCCTTTTGTTTCTTGACTTAGCATGTTTTCAGGATTCATTCATGTTGTAGCATATGTCAGAACTTTATTACTTTTTATGACTAATACTCCATTGTATACCACTTTTTAAAATTCATTCATCCCTCAGTGCACGTTTGGGTTGTTTCTACATTTTGGTTTGATGTGACTGGTGCTGCTATGAACATTCATGTACAGGTTTTTCCTTGAACACCGGTCTTCACTTATTCTGTGGTGGATTTGATGGATTTTTTGATAATTCTGTCTAATTTGTTGAGGAGCCACCAAACTATTTTCCACAACGGTTCTACCATTTTACGTTCCCATGAGCAATGTACAGGGATTCCAGTTTCACCACATCCTCCCCAACACTTGGTGTTTTCCTTTTTTTAACAAATTATAGCCATCATTATAGTGGTTGCAAAGCAGTGTTTTGTGGTGATCTTGATCTGCATTTCCTTAATGACTGGTGGTGTTTAACACCTTTTCGTATGCTTGTTGACCATTTATATATAATCCAGAGAAATGTCTATGCAAGTCCATTGCCCATTTTTTTAATTGGGCTGTTTGTCTTAAATTGGGTTGAGTTGTAAGAGTTCTTTATGTATTCTGGATTCCAGACCTCACTTGCCTTTTTAAAAGGTATCTTTGCTGGGTATAGAATTGGGACTGGCAGTCTTGGTTGTTTTTTGTTGTTGTTTTCTTCGTACATTAAAGGTTCTGGCTTGCCAGGTTTCTGACTGAAAATAGGCACATCTCTTCTGCCATTAGTGTGGAGGGTTGGGTCCATCTAATCAGGAGCAAGCTGGGTTTGGGCTTTGCTGTTGCTATGATTGCCTTCAGTGCCTGGTAAGCTTTGCTGCCTCTCACCATGGCCTGCCAGTGCCTTTTGCTGAGGGTGGGAGCCGGGGTTCCAGGGGGCCTCCTCCTGTGTTTGTGTTCCATCCTCAGCTTGCAGCTCTCATGCACCCTTGTAAACCAGGGGGGTCTCTTCCCCTCCCGCAGCTGTAGACCACTGTTAGGATATGGTAGGCTTGTGCTGGGAAAGAGGAGAATCTCTGTTATTTTGGTTCACCCTCAGTCTCTGGGAGGCCCTGGGTCCCTGGGCTTTCTCAGTCTTCCCCTATCCCTGTAGCATCCAGTCTCTGCCTCGTATCTGTGGTCCATGTTGGGCACAGGTTCCTGCCCCTCCTCAGCAGGAGGAGACTTCTTTTGTTATCAGTGTAGGGTCTTCGCTCAAGGTTTGCTGCCCCCCTCTCTGGGAGAGAGTTCTTCTCTTCTGCCCCCCTCCGCTGCAGTGTGTTCGCCTATGCCCAGGGGTGAGCAGGCTTTGCTGCCCTTCTGTCAGTACCATAAGGCTCAGGCTCAGTAAAGAGAAGGGCCCAGGGGAGTGTGTGGGGCTTTATGCCTGTCCCCCAAGATGTGTCACTCATTTCCTGCCTGCTCAATCACAGCCTCTCTCTGGTTTGCTTTCCTGACCCGACTTTCTCATGTGGTATGCACCCAGGGGAGGCCAGCAAGAAAGTTTGCAGTGTCAGAAAATGGAATCGATAAATGTGCCTCTCATCTCTGAGTATTTTATATATGTGTACAAGAACATGGGTCATTGTTACATTATGTATATTCATGCTTTTGGTTTACTCCCTACTGATTACGAATGTAAATAGTCTTAAACATAAAATCTGAAAGGCAAAAATCTCATTCGTATCAGAGGTATTTTTTCAAGGGCATTGTTGTGTCTACTCAAAGTAGACTGGTGGACGTGGTCAGTCTTCACGTCTCCCCAGATGTAATAGGAACAGTCACTAGAGGACCTCTTCATTTCTGTTATCCCTAGTAAACGTATCATTCATTCCCTTAGAAGCTGCTCAGAGCCTTGACAGATACACATCAGGCTACCTAATATTGCTAGAACTTCTTATCTAGGAAACTGATTTGTAGATGGAAGTTTCTTAGCATTCTGAACGGTTACTGTGGAAAAAATATGTTTCATGTCCCAGGTGAACATAGTGGGAAATGCATTGCTCTGTCTCTCATTCCCTGTGGACACAAAATTCTACATTTGTTTTCCTTACATTCTAAGGGGAAGAGATACTTCTTGAACTTGCATAGTGTTTAAATGCATTTCCAGATACATACAGACTAGAGAGAACTCTATGCATGAGAGACCACGTTAATCACTAGTCTTTGCATGTGTTCATCTTACAAATAGTATCCAGTATTACAAATTATTCAGATGATTAACCTATTTTCATTTATTTTAAAATTTTAATTATATTTTTATTTTTATAATTCACTTTTATAGACAGCTGATTTTACTTCTAGAATTATATAGTCCCAGAGATGTTTATGACTATTTACGTCCCATTGCTCTGAATCTATGTGCAGATAAAGTTTCTTCTGTTCGTTGGATTTCCTACAAGTTGGTATGTGTTACAATTTTTACAATTTTAGAACAGTACACTATTCAAGAAGATCCTAGAACTCCTCACTTCTCTGTGTTCCCCCTCCTAGGTCAGTGAAATGGTGAAGAAGCTGCACATGGCTACGCCCCCCACGTTTGGAGTGGACCTCATCAATGAGCTTGTAGAAAACTTTGGTAGATGTCCCAAGTGGTCTGGTCGGCAAGCCTTTGTCTTTGTCTGCCAGGTAAGTGAAGACTTACCCATTTGTGACCCATTTTTCTTTCTGAAGCTTTGTTTCTTCTCCCGCTCTTTGCCTTTCAACACCCTCTTTCTTATCCCTAAGGAACTGAGTTTTGCATCTGGCTCTTCATAGGATCACCTGTTCCCTAGAGTAGGGGCCTGCCTGGCTCATCCCACAGCCATCCACTAGGGGGTGCTCGGGGCCCATGGCACGTGTGTATAAATGCGTGTGACTGTGCATACTGCACGCTCCAGGACTCAGTGGAACCATTAAAAAACTGTAGGGACTTAAAATTATGTCATCTTAGTTTTGAGTTCCCAAGTGTCTGGAATATTGGTTTAAAAAGAAGTAACTAAAATCTGGAGTACTTCGGTTGTCATCAAAAGATAATGTTCACCGGTATCCTGGTTTGGTAGACTACCTTGGCAACTGTAAAGCAGCTGTTTGTCTTCCCCAGACTGTCATTGAGGACGATTGCCTTCCCATGGACCAGTTCGCCGTGCATCTGATGCCACATCTGCTAACCTTGGCGAATGATAGGGTTCCAAACGTTCGAGTGCTGCTCGCAAAGACATTAAGACAAACTCTACTAGAGAAAGGTGGGTGGGTGGCTCTGTTAGGAAAACTGTATGTGGCGGGGAGGAGGCGTGTAGACTACGTGGAGGGAGAAGTGTTGTATGTCCACAAACATAATGTGATAGGAGAAGATCTGTGAGTTGTTAATGGGGGACCCCTAAGAGAGGACACAGATTGGAGGACAGGGACATGTTCGCCTTTCTGCCCCAGGGGCATTTCTTTTATAACTGCAGACTTAGTTTGAGAGATTGGATAGTCACTTAGGAGGAAAAACTCTTGCCTTCGGTCTGCCGCGCATGACGTGCGTTACTGCTGTTCTAGGCCAGGAGGCACGTTTGGGTTTCCTCCTGCTCTTCATTCCTTACGCAGAAGACAGACGCCCCCTAGTACTTGCTCTGCTGCACATCCTAAGAAGCTGCTCAAGATTTAGCTTATTTATTGTCATCCTCCCAAAATGCCTAATAAATATCATTTAATGCATGAACTCATAAACAAAGCACAGAAAGGTTTGTAATAGACGTCTAAGAATAGGGGTAAATGAATACTGGTTTTTTTCTTCTTTAGAATTCATTTATCGTTTTAATAGCAATTACAAGGAAATGGCTAGAGAAGACTGGTTTTTAGTCATGTGTGATTGGTATTTGGGGTGTTTTTACTGAGTGAATTAATAGCTATCACAAGTATAAGTTTAATACGTTTATTAGCTTCGCTGCCATTTAGTCTTCTAAAAATAATCAAGATAAATCTTCTGATTCTCTTATGTTTGGGGTTTTTTTTCATATCACACAAATCAATTCAGATTACTGTTTATAATTCAACATAGCTTGTGTTTATACTTTATGACCAAGAACTTCGTATACTTGTACCTGATAAAACTGAATTGTTAAACTAATTTTATCTGTAATCTGCACTTTGCATCTCCAGAATATTTCTTGACCTCTGCCGGCTGTCACCAGGAAGCCGTGGAACAGACCATCGTGGCTCTTCAGATGGATCGGGACAGTGACGTCAAGTATTTTGCAAGCATCCACCCTGCTAGTACCAAAATCTCTGATGATGCCATGAGCACAGCTTCCTCAACCTACTAGAAAGCTGGGACCTCGTTGTCCTCCTTCCTCGGGGGCCAAGGGCTGACAAGTGCTCCACGCGTGTGATCTGGGACAGCCTCTGGGAGGAGGAGAGACCTTCCTCTCTCGCAGACTCAATTGCAGGTGCAAGTTGCCTACACTGATACCAGGGATTTTAAGAGTCAAGAGAAAGTACAGTAAACACTATTATCTTATCTTGACTTTAAGGGAAAATAATTTCTCAGAGGATTATAATTGTCACCGAAGCCTTAAATCCTTCCGTCTTCCTGACTGAATGAAACTTGAATTGGCAGAGCATTTTCCTTATGGAAGGGAGGAGATTCCCAGAGACCTGCATTGCTTTCTCCTGGTTTTCTTTAACGACAGATAGATGGAGTGGCAGCCAGAAGGCGGCTGTGAGCCAGGATGTAAAGAGACCTTCAGTATTAGCCCGCACTGTCCCCACGCAGGCAAGGACCTGTTGGTTCTGTGGCCAGCTGCCCAGCCCAGCCCTAAGTGTGAATAGTTTCTGGCGTGTGTAAATGCGAAAGGAGATTTGGGGGGGGGAGGGGTTCTCCTAAGGGCTTGATGCTAACACTAAAGTAGAATCTGATTTTAACTCTTAAATGCAGCATATTGCTGTGCACATTTACAGAATGTTGGCTGAGTATCTGTGTCCTGATTTTCTTCATGCTGGTCATGATCTGAAGGAGTTTATTGGCACGTGTGCTGTATGTCAGGTGTTTTTAACTTGATCATGATCGGCTCTAGGTGCAGCTTTCCTTCCCACGCTGTACATACCTGTGACCACTCTCAGGAGTGCTGCGGTCTTTAATCATGCTGTTTAAACTGTTGTGGCACAAGTTCTCTTGTCCGAATAAAATTTATTAATAAGATCTATAGAGAGAGATATACACTTCTGATTGTTTTCTAGATGTCTGCAAATAAATGCAATTTGTGACCTGTATTAATGATTTAGTATGAAGTGGGAAAACTAGATTAAAATATTTGTCTTTTAACTAGTTTAGTAATTTCTTTGCCATCTGCACGTGCCACCCAGGGCCGGGTTCTGTTGTTGGGCAGCAGTTCCTGCAGGGCGAGTGTGCCCAGGCGCCTGGTCCCGGAGCCCGGGCCCCCAGGGGCCTCCAGGGGCAGGTCCAGAGCACCGCTGGCTTGCGCCCACCGCGAGCAGGGGGGCCGCCCTATCTGCGGCTCGGAGTCCGGCCGCCGGGCCAGGCCGTGCGCACTGCTATGAGGACACAGCCGGCCTGCCGAGTCCCCGCGGTGCCTCTGTGAGCCTTGGTTTCCGGGACTCGGGACTCACCAGGCAGGGACTCCTCAGGGTCGCGTGAGCAGGTCAGGCGCCCTCGAGGCTTGGGGTGCATGGGTTGGGGAGACCGAGGCTGCTTTCTGTACGGATGATTATGGAGAAGACCTGGGTCCCTTCCCCTCGCCTGACAAGGGCCAGGCGGTCTGCGCCTGCCGAGTGGGGCCGGGGGGCCGGGTGGCAGCTGTGGGGAGCAGGCTCTCCACGGTGAAGCTCTGCTCACACACGCTGTGCCCCGGAATTACCGTTCTATCAGCTCCGCGACCGTGTACACCAAGCGCCGCACGTTCTCGTAAGCGGGGGCCGTAACCGTCTATTTGGGGATCAAGAACTGGAATTTAGGGGCCACTTACAAAGGCACCAATGCCAGCCGATTTCCGCATTCACCTTCCCACTGCGGCTTGCACGTGCTGGGGGTGCCCACTAGTGCCTGAGGGGGCGCATCCGGGTCCCCCGTGGCCCCCACGTGCCCAGAAGCCCGGGGTGCTGTCCCACGGCCCCAGCAGTGAAAGCAGGCCCAGTGTGCATGGTCGCTAATGACCTCACAGTCCGGGGCAAGGTGCGCGTGGCGCCACTCTGATTCTCGGCTGTTTGGTCCCCACAGAGGGCTGGACGGGCTGGGACTGGCGGGGGCCCGCGTGCACCCTCCCGTGTGACACGAGCGTCGAAGGGAGAAGAGGGAGGTAATGGACGATTCAGCAATGATTTCACATCCTCCAGGAGGCAAAACGGCAAATCAGTTAGTACTCAAGGCATTTTCATAATCGGAAAATGAGTAAAAGGTTAATTAAAAGTATTTACTATGGGGTAGCTAATCTTAGAAGATACTCTGTGATTTGGGGACTTTTGAGTGAGGTAGACAAAGGTGAAGAGGAAAACGGTCTTTTCCAAAAGCTAGAGCTTACTCCCCAAGCGGTCACGGTGGGGCATTTCCCCTGCCCTCTGCCGCCTCCCACCCCAGGGCGTGACCCTCCCTCAGCAGCCTGCCTGGCTCTGAGTCATGCTGCTCTAAAGGATCTCAGCTGCTCCTCCCCTGTCTGGGAGAAATCTCTTTGGGAGCTTTTGTGGTTGTTCAGAGTGTCCCTTTACCCAGCCCCCAGACCACCAGACCTCTCATTTGCTTAGTGGAATGGTTTGGGGGCCACCTTGTGGCTGTGATCTTTGTCGTTAAGTCTTGGAGGTATTTCTGTGATGCCAGACCACTAGTTTTTCTGGAACTTTCTAGCTGAATTGGCAAGTGCTGAGTTCCTGACTACCATGCAGATGCCCTCAGAGCCGTCCAGGCTGTTGGCATCCTGGCATCCATTCTTCGTGGGGCAGGAGGTCGGGTGCACAGTGTGTTACTGATTCTTCTCCTACCTGTTCGGTCCGGGCCCCACTTTGTGTTGGGCAAGTCTTTTTCCTGGCAGGCTGGAAGCTGAATATGCTAAAGGAAGCAGGTGGAAAATCCACCTGCTGCAGCGTCACAGGAACACGGATGCCTGAAACACCAGGCATGGTGTCTTTGGAGAGCATCGGGGAATGCTTCTTCTCAGACGCAGCTCAAGGAGGGCAGGAGCTGCAAGCGGGGGTGGCAGGGTTTGAAACTGATCTATAGGAAAAAGCGCCTCAGGCTCCGGGACACGTGCAATGATTTCCTTGTACGGTCATGTTTCTGTGCAAGACTCCAGGAGACAGATGGGATGAGTGATGGGCGGAAAAGAAGGAAACTCCTAGCAACTTGAAACCAAGCAAACGGCCTCCCTACCTGACTCAAACCAGAGGAAAAGAAGTTGAGTCTGGAAATAAATGTGAGTAAGCAAGACTGTGGTTCTGTCTTCAGGTCTCCTCGTGCAAGGTGGAGAATGTCAAGAGCAGGGTGGATTCTTTTCCTAGAAAATTTGACAGCAAGGGATCAGATTTCACTCCAGGCAGCATATGACACTGCTGTTGTAGGTTAATTTCCACCAAGTCTTACTTAAGTTTTGCCGAAAGAAATTTGGCAGATTTGATACTTGGGGTTTGTAGTGAGAAATTTCATCCTGTGACTCTTTCACCCTGCCCGGCTGTATTTAGCGTTAATGATACCCACAGTTGTTACTAACCGGAGCCGAGGCATCACTTGGGTAGTGTTTGTAGATGTTCCGGGAGGAAGCTGTGAACATGGGTGTCCCTCAGCCCAGTCCAGTCCCCATGAGCTGTCCTAGCCTGGAGCTCACCAGCAGCCCAGCATTCAGACGACAGAAGTTTAGGAACAAAAATACTGGAGGAGAGGAAGTTTTATAGGGAAAGTTGGCCTAGGCAGTCACGGACAGGAGGGCGAGCGGGACAGCCGCTCAAAGGGAGTCTCAGCTCCCCGGGGGCCACTCCACTGCCATTTAATTTCTGGCCTGCCGCAGCGGGGATACACCCTCACAGCGGGTCCCCCCAGCCCACGAGAAAAGTTCTCAATGGCTCCCACAGAGGAAAGACAGTGCCATGTGGTGCATGTATGTGCTGCCACCTGACTTGTCTTGGATGGCCATTTATTCTGAGATTTTTTCCGGGGTATTTTGTTGTTTTGGCTTTTAAATAATGCTCGCACAAGGTTGGTCATTCAGAATGCTGCCTTTCAAATGTTCATGTACATCTCAGTCACCTGGAATCTTGTCAAAGGGCAGATTCCAATCCAGCACTCCTAACAAGAATCTGGGTGACGTTTTTAAGTACTAAGGTCCTAGAGGAAGCTGTTGGCGTGGAATCTTAGCTTTTCCAGGTTAATACTCTCTCCGTAATTTTGATAGCTCAAATAAACTTAAAATTTGTAATGTGCCTCCGTTTGTTTAACGGTTCTAGTGTCTGATACGGGATCTGAAGACATCTGACCGCCCGCAGGACCAGGGAGCCACCGGGCAGAGGTGCCCACTGAGCCCCTAGAGCTTGCTGCGTTCCTCTTGCCACTGGAGGTGGTGGGTCTGTCCTTCTTAGATCCAGCCTTGCAGCTTTTGCAGCTTTCAGACTTTATTTGAGCATTATTTTCCTAGACTGGTCTGCTGTCTAGGAAAGTCTGACTTAAAAACCAAATGGGTCTGACTTAAAAACCAAAATGGATCCAGATTTAACTGGGTCCAACCTGAAAACTGGATTGGGGCCAAGGTGGAAACCTGACTGGGTCTGGGGTCAGACCTAGGTCTAACCTAGCTGGACTGGGTCCAGCGTGAGGCCTCAGATTTCAAATTTCTTGTAAGGCTGAACAAGCAGGTTTACCTTACCGAGGATAATCTTGAGTACACTGGCTACAGTGGACTTTTTTTAAGATTTTATTTCCCAGAGAGCGTGCACACAAGCAGGCAGAGCGGCAGGCAGAGGGAGAGGGCGAAGCAGGCTCCCTGCTAAGCAGAGAGCCCAACGTGGGGCTCGATCCCAGGAGCCTGAGATCATGAGCTGAAGGCAGACGCTTAACCAACTGAGCCACCCAGGTGCCCCTACAGTAGACAACTTTTAACCTAGATACGCTTATCCATTTAGGAGATGCCTAGAGAAAAACGGGTCCCAGCCAAGCCCTCCCCATTAAAAGTAGAGGGAAAATTTATTTTTCCTCCCCTATGGTTTCTGGGGACCAGGAAGAGACCTGCTGGGACACCCCATCCACTCTGGAACCTGCAGATGGGATCCTGGGAAAACTGGCAGGAGCCAGCAAACTGTGAGAATTCTTACCACGGTCAGCTCTTCCATCTCTCTGTGGTGCCTGGTCAAGACAGGAAGCAGAAATGTGACCTTGTCTCTTCCTTTGCATATTCAGATTGGTAGGCAAAAAGCATTTGTTAAGAATTAGATCTTTGAATTAGAACTTGGAATTTGTTTTCGGTTACCCATTGGTTCTTGGTCCTTTCTCTCCTGTGCACAGTTATATTGCTTTATTGTTTGTCTCATTTTGTGTCCACAGAACTTGGCCTGTCAACCGTCAGGCTGGGGACCCCAAAATATGGCCAGACAGAACTGTGGGCTGCACTTTCCCTTTGTGGCTAGGGTTCAAACAACTTTTGTCAGCTCTCGGGGGAATTGTCTCTTGACTATCTTGAGGGGTGGCTCTGGATAATCAGATGGTAGTATCTTTTGCACCTTCTTTGGGGACACCTCTTGTGTCCACGGGTTGCTCAATACTGACAGGAATATTTACCATTTGTCTCAGCTGAAACCCAACAAGCTATTTGAAAGAATTTTTTTTTTTTAAATTAGCTAAATGGCCAGAAGTTGGCCAAACTAGAAGCCTGATATTTCAGAGCCTGATAGTTTCCTTTTAGCTTTGGGGAGAAGACCTAAAAAAAATTCCTATGTGTCCCAAAGGAAAGAACATTCTGAAGTCTTTGTGGAAGGATTTACGAAAACATTCCAAAGACACATAGCTCTAAATCTAGAA
Source organism: Eumetopias jubatus (assembly GCF_037043125.1). NCBI lineage: Eukaryota > Metazoa > Chordata > Mammalia > Carnivora > Otariidae > Eumetopias > Eumetopias jubatus. The sequence continues at coordinate 59,262,952 of NW_028274822.1, read as the reverse complement.
TATAGGAATCTTTTGATTTCCATCTTAGTTGAAGATCATCTCCCTGATAGAAAAGAAGTAAATTGAAGATTATGTAGTTGGATGGCTGGGTCAGCCTCTTGATATCATTCAGGTTGCAACCCAATTCTTTGAGGAATAAAAACAACTGTACTTGGGGTTCCCAGCTGGCTCAGTCAGAGCAATGAGCGACTCTTGATCTCAGGGTCATAGGTTCAAGCCCCACAATGGGTATAGAGATTACCCAAAACAAACTTTTATAAGTAAATAAAAACAACTGTGCCTGTCTTACAAATTGAGTCTTCACAAGAATAGAAATGCGTGCTAAAACAATCTAAAGCTCTTCCTGCCATCTTTACGAACCCCCAAACCTCCCCTGTTCATCTCAGAAGGCTTTGAGAACAGAAGTCCTTCTTGGTGGAACTTGTGTTCTCTGTGGCTTCTGAGATGGAAGAGTTCTAACTGGTCTGCTCTGTGTAATTCTTACCAGGAAAAAAGAAGATCTTTAAATTCTTCACAAATGTTAGTAAAAAGTTTAAGCCATCTGAGCAGGTAACCTTAATTTATTCTATTCTGCCTAAAACAAAATTTGTATCCAACTGTTCTTTCATAAACTAGTGAGTTCTGCACTTAAAACTATCTTAACAGCTGAAATCTTTTTTTTTAAACATTTTTATTTGAGAGAGAGAGAATGAGAGACAGAGAGCACGAGAGGGAAGAGGGTCAGAGGGAGAAGCAGACTCTCTGCTGAGCAGGGAGCCCGATGTGGGACTCGATCCCGGGACTCCAGGATCATGACCTGAGCCGAAGGCAGTCGCTTAACCAACTGAGCCACCCAGGTGCCCTTAACAGCTGAAATCTTAAAAGCTACAAGACCTCTGTGTCTGTAAGGTTTAGGTATGTCAATGTATATACCTTATAAATGTGTGATTTCTTTTTTAGCTCCAGATGTTGCCAAAATTAATTTGTAAGGAGCCCTATTTGGCTTAAACACAAGTATTATATAAATCAAGTATATCCTCAGAAACACAGAAACTAACCCAAATGTTTTTCAAGTTCATGTGATCTTGGATAATCTTCAGTAAATAAAATCTAGTTTGTTGGTTGGTTTAATTAAAACAGGCATGTCTTTAGAGTTATTAATATTAAATATGTGAACATATAAAACTTTTATTCTACCTTAGTTTACTAAAAAATAAGCTCATGTTGTCTGTTACAGAATTGGTCAGCAAGAAAGATAAGACGGTAGTTAGCAGTTTAATATCGTGAAATTTTCACCAGTCTAAATTGTTAAGGACAAATGAATTAAATAGATATAAATAAGATAAAACTTTATAAATGAACTTTTCAATAATTATGCTTTTTGGTATGTCTACTTAACAGTTTTCAAAATCTTTTTGGTAACTTGAAACCTTAAAGTTATACTGAGATAAATAATGGATATTCATGGACTATCTAGATCAGTTTCCAAATAAGATAAAAATACTGAGGGGCGCCTGGGTGGCTCAGTTGGTTAAGCGACTGCCTTCGGCTCAGGTCATGATCCTGGAGTCCCGGGATCGAGTCCCACATCGGGCTCCCTGTTCAGCGGGGAGTCTGCTTCTCCCTCTGACCCTTCCCCCTCTCATGCTCTATCTCATTCTCTCTCTCAAAATCTTAAAGAAAAAAAGATAAAAATACTGAAACGTTGGGGTGCCTGGGTGGCTCAGCCGGTTGAGCATCTGACTTTTGGTTTCGGCTCAGGTCATGATCTCAGAGTCGTATAATCAAGCCCTGGGTGGGGCTCCACACTCAGCCGGGAATCTGCTTGAGATTCTCTCTCTCCTTCCCCCTCTGCCCCATCTCCCGCTCGCTAATTAATGTTTCAGTATTTTTTTTTTAAAGATTTATTTATGAACAAAGGTTTACCACTTTTGCTTTCCTTTTATAGAAGAGATAAAGACATTCGGCTCTATCAGTAAACATGTTTTGTGCTGTGTTGCAAAATTTACCAAGAGGAAGAATAAGCTTTTAGAAACTGAAAATGTATCTATAAATTTGCCAATCCGCAGAACGCTAGCTTAGCAGTCCACAATTGCTTACTTCTTCATTTTAGCTAGGAATGAAGGATCCTAAGGGTTACAAATTCTAATCAATGCATATAATGAAACCTACTTAGAAATAATAAGGGTGGGGGTGCCTGGGTGGCTCAGTCAGTTAAGCATCAGATTCTCAATTTCTGCTCGGGTCATGATCCTCAGGGTTGTGAGATTGAGCCCTGCCCTATGTGTGCAGCCTGCTTAAGATCCTCCCTCCCTCCCTCCCTCCCTCCCTATCCCTCACCCCACTTCCTCCCCCTCTCTCTAAGGGGAAAAAAAAAACAAAAAAGGAAAACCTGCATATGGAAAGTAGGTAAGGAAAGTAAAATGACTGGCTAAATTTTCAAGAATTAAAGGAGAAAATCCAGGACAAAATCTGAATGGATAGAAAAAAGTTGTAGAAAGTTTGTGGAAAAGGAATCTTGGGAAAGGAATTTAAGTGTGGTGAAGCTGGCTAAGCTAAAATTGGAATATAGACTTAAAGTTTTTTTAAAAAATGAGTTTTAATATCAAAAATACAGATACAAAATCAGAATTTGGTTTTCTCTGTTAAAAGGACAAAGTTTCCTTAGATGATTGTCCTGCTAATAAGAAACTGCAAAGGTTGTTTTGTGGGGTTCTTTTTTTTCCCAACCTTTGGACAGGAAAGATTTTCTTCTTTCCCAAATTACTAACTCTGCTTTACACTGTCTTTATCAGGTCTTTGATTACTTAAGAAAACCCAGTCTTGACAATATTGAAAGCTTTTGTTCACAACTATATAACCTGTATTTACCTCAACATCTTCTACTGTCACTTTCACTAGAGTTGTTTTCATATAATTATCTGTTATCCTATTTAATCGAATGTTCAAACCTTTTGACATTTTCTTAAAAATCTCAATAGTCTTTTTGACCTCAAACTAACTTTGAAATTTTCCCAGAGGGCTTCTGGAAAGTCTCAAAGGCTCTCTCTCATTAATTCAACATGTTAAAATATGTGGGAAGCACTGTCAAATAACCTTAGGTTATATGTGTATGGATATATATTACTAACAGAAGTAATCCAGAAATTGCAGTTTCTAGGTATTTGTCAAAGCTCTCATTGTCCATTTATTACCCTAAATGATGAAATAACTATATTTCCTTCTCCAATAAACTCATCAGATCATTAACCATGGGCATTTTTAAAGTCTTGTCACTTACAGTCACTTTACTCTGATGCTTTTGTAAAAGTGAGATTCGTGGAAAGGACCCTACTAAGTACTCTGACTACTGACACTGCTGTCAAGTTAGAAGGTGCAGATTTCGCAGGAAGGTGGCTCCACCGGACATCTAGTCCTGTGCAAACGGCTGGAGACCTCAAAAGAAAAGTGACCAGGAAGAGAAGTAGCCAACATTGAGGTAGACCACTTCCTCCCAAGACGTGGGGCCAAGAATGTTTCTACTCCTTCCCTGACCATCCTTTCCCTAAGTCTACCACCATGAAGGTCTTTAGGGTTCTTTTGTTCACCTTTTGCCTTGCCTCTGGCCCAGAAACTACCTTGTTCACATACCTTAAGCAGGTAATCAATGTTTAAACAACTCTTGGATTTGCCATGATGCTGGTGATCCTACAGTTCTGTCCATCACAAACTTCTGATTTCCAATGCCTTGGTTTCTTTGGAACAAGCTCGGCCCCTCTCAGTCCCATCAGGCTCCCTAACCCTCAGGGTCCATCTCCCTATCTCCAGTTAACAACCCCAAACCTGGGGAACCTTGCATCCAGGCTCTGGACCAAGAAACAGATACGAGACGCTACCCAGAATAAAACGACCGGTGCAGTCTATAGATCCTGAAATTGTACTGGCCTCCATGGCTGTCAGCTGTCCAGGCCCGAGCCACAGACTCAAACTGGATTTCCCAGGAAGCATTCAGGATTCCAAATTCAATCCCTTCAACAGATTCTCCTCTTCACCTGGCTAAGCGTTAAGTGCAAATGAGACTATGATCAGAACTTAACTCCTGAAGATACTGAAGAATCTGCTGCTAAAAGCAATAGCTGCCCCACAACAACAAGCAAACCCTGGCTCTCTCCCCTGAGAGATTCTTGAAACCGGGAAGGCCCTTGGTTATCTGTCAGCTGAGCAAGGAGGGGTCTGTGCTGTGGCCAATGACACTTGCTACATTTGGGCTGACACCTGTGGAGAAGTGGAGACTCCGCTACCTAAGATCTGTGAACATGCCAGTTGGCGTAAGTGACTCCTACAAACAGGTCTTTGTTGACTGATTCAGGTCTTGGGGACCATGGCTCCAGAGTGCACTCCAGATATTGGGAATTATCCTGCTTAGAATCCTAGTAGCTCCCTGGTGCGCTGAAACTCTCAAAAGCTTTAAATCCATGTCTGCCGCCACTTACCACCATGCAGATGATCTCCCGAAGAACAGAGTATCAGAAAAAGAACAGAGAATGACCAAATTAAAGAATGTGAACGCAACACTGGGCGGAAACTGCAAGAACACCAGAATGGTAGCGAAGAGGAGCGCTAATGCCTTAAATTTTGATCCCATCTCTCAAGGCTGAGAATCTCATCAAAAGGGAGGTTATTGTTAGAAACAAGAGGCCCCAAACAGGGTCACTTATGCTAAGCCCCATGTCAGCAAACACAACTTAATCACAGGTCCAGCGCTCCCGGCAATGGAATCAATCAGGAATCACTTAATCGATACTAGTTAATTGGCCTGACAGACCCCTGCCAGCCCCTAAAAGGAAAGCGACTACAATAGCCGACCAGCTCTTTTGCCAAGTCGGGCTGACTGACCTGTGCACTGTTTCAAAAGGCTCTTTGCAGTGTAAGCAGGACATCACTCATGGAAGAAGCCGCCGCCCCGATGCCAGTCAGCTGTGCTGCACGATCACATGCTCCCTCAGCAAGCACCCACTTGGGGAAGGAGGACAGCACACCCTCACGACCAGCAGGGGGCATCAAGTCCACCGAGGTGAGGAGCAGATGGCAACTGAAAACACAAGGCTGGTGCACTCTTGGACCTCAAAGAAGTATCAGACCGACTCCTGGTCAGCCACAGGGTGCTAACTACTTCAAAGAAAGAATGTCTACAAATAAAACAAGACGCTGGGGTTTTGTTGTTGTTGTTTTTTTTTCTTCAAATGGCTGTTGAATTTATTTGCTTGATCAATAATGGTCCTGGAAAAAATTACTTAACCAACGCTGAGACAACTGTAATGAAATACTAATTTTAAAAATCATGACACCTTGATAGAAATTAGAGTTCACACAAACAAAAAAGAAACCTTCACTATTGCCAGCAAATATGAAATAATGTAATATGACTGACAGGACAGCAAGAAGGCTTTTATACGTTTATATTTGACACCTGACCATATTTTCAGTCACCATAATATCTTCTCTCCAGATTTAAAAAAATAGTATGCTGATTTCTATAACAAAGCTTTTTTTCGTACAAAAATCAAACAATGGCCAACAAGTCACAACAGTGCAATAGGTAGAGAATAAAAAACCGCATCAAACAGGTGCTGAAAATAAATAGTAGGAGAGGACAGAGCCCTCGTGGGGGGTTTGCTTCCATCACCTTGAGTGTGTGGGGTCTGTCTGCACAGCCATGAGAGCTGACCTACCTCATGGGTGCCACTGATTCCGACAGAGCGCGACTGAACAAAGGTGCCTGAGCTGACCTCTCAGATGCCTCAGTCACCAGAGAAGTTGCAGAAGCAAGAAAATAGGGTCGGGAATCACAGCTATCATTTAAAGGAGAAGTTTTTTTTTTTTTCTATTGCTCAATCTTGTCAATTGGGAGTCCATCAGCAGGTTCACTGAGATGATACGGGTCATTGAAAACTTTTGTTTAAGAGCATATATGGCTTATTCAGGCAAAGAGACTTTTACATTCTAGCCCAAGCAAGCAATCTCGGTCATTCTGTGTTTAATGGCAGATGAGTCACACAGAAGATGTCTGGGTTCAGAAACAGATCCTTTGTGTGGATGCCTCAGGCCAGGCAGCTACCTTCGACCAACCCAGTGAAAAGCATGTGCTGATCAGCAAGAGCGAGGTGGCTACTCCTCCACGGGGGGGTTGGGAGGGGGGGCAGTGGGCAGGCTCCACCGGCAGCTCTGTCTGTGACCGGCTAGGCCATCCTGTGACTCAGGCTCATGGACTGTGGGTTAGGACAGTCAAAGGAGAGGGTGACAAGGGTGGGTAAAGGTAACCTCAGTAAGAGCCGTTCTGGCCAGTCAGGAAATATGAGGCAGCTCCCCATTATATAATCTGCACCAAAAAGGTGTAAAAGGCACAAGCAAGAGTGACTAGTAAGCAGAGATCCCGGAGGGTGAGACTATGGGGCAACCCACAAGGCAGGAACAGTATTTACCTTGTTTGGTCCCCCCGCCCTTGAACGAGAGAAAGAGATCCTGATTCTGCTGTAATAAAAAAGCAAAGAAAGAGGATTTTTGGTTTAAAAAGAAGCCACTCAAGGGTTAAAATAGTTTTAAGTTAACAAAGAAAATTAATCTTCAAATAAGCTGACACTATCTGGAAAACTCATCTGTCCCCTATAAGCCCACACTGCGTGCACTGCTTTGTCCTCCCATGTAACCTGAGCCTGACGCGGAGAAGTCATACGTGTGAAAAGAAGGAAGAGTCTGCGAAGGAAAGACATCTTTACAGAATGTACAGCAGAGAGTTGTGTGCTGCGACTCTCAGGGTTACAGTAAGATGCACAGGTCTCGTTGGGTCTGGGGATCCCGTGTCTCTCGGGCTGCTCAGATGGGTGTCTCCTTCCTGTCTCTGCCCGGGGACGGCTTGGCCTGCTCCTTGCCCACCTTCGGCTGCTCCAGGGCGCCGTCTCTGGGCGGCTGCACGGCGCCCGCCCGCCTCTCGGGCTCGTCGTCATCCTGCGCCTGCGGCTCGGGCTTGGCTCGCTGCAGCTGGAGCAGGCGCAGCTGCACCCGCAGTTCGATGATGGCCTCTCGCTCTTCGTGAATTGCTTGATTCAAATGATTGTTCTTTATCTTGAGGAATGACAAAGGAACAGTTGTCACGGAAGCAGGAAGGGCAAAAGGACAATGATTCAGAAACAGGGAACAGTTAGCAAGGGTATCCTACACAAGAATCTATGTTTTAGTCAACTTAGTTGCAAAACATCAGACGAGAACATGAATATGCAAATGAGACACGTAAACACCTTGACCCAGAATGCACAAAATTCTGCTCAGTACAGAAGACTAAATGCGTCTGGGAAAGATAAATGCTCCAACAGAAAACAATTTGCTTAAGGATATTAAATATTAAATATTTCAGTGTTTAAAACAGGTTTAACTTATGGGCTCCGGACCAGCCCTTAAGTAAGTGGAAGATAGAAGTGACTGTACCAGCAATCAGAGGGGAAGTTAGAGACAAGATAAAATCCCAGACTTGTCTCAAAAGTGGATGTGCTTTGTCTTTTGTGAACGGCATTCCTTTATGTCTGAACCCGGCTACTTAGGCAAACTAGAGAGCTATCAGTTCTACATTACTGCACTCCTTCAGCAGAGCCAAGGCAGAACAGTAGCTAATCCCAAACTCTGACCTCCCGAGGCGGCGGCCTTCGCACGCAGCACGTGTCTCCCGGCCTACCCCCAGCTAGCTGTGGCCAGGGGCCTCTGCTGACAGGGTGTGAGCAGAAGCGCTGGCTTCTACTTGTGCCACTTGCCCTTAACCACCAGGCCTTCTTGGGTTCCTTCCCCCTTCCTGCTAGGAGTGGCTAAGACCTAAGCGGCTACTCTGGACCCCAGGTGTTTTCCACTCACGTGGAAGGTGGGAGACCTAGATGTCTGCCAGGGGAGGCATAGAACTGTCTTGTTCAAACCACGAGAGAGTATTTTCTTTGTTACAGCAGCTAAGCCCGTATCCTAAGTACTACAATTCTGGAATGTTTTCCTACTTAGGATTTTCATATGATCTGTAAAATGTTAAGAAAGCAAAATAGAGTGCCAACATGACACCCTTCTAAAGAAGGGAAGCTACATGGTGGCCCAGGCTCCACCCGCTGCTCCACTTCTCCCACAACACACCCCTGGCTGCCGCGAGTGTTCCGGGACCTGAGCCTCGGTGCGCTGCCCCTCTCAACCCTGTCCACAGGACTTACTGTTGGTGTGGAATTCTAGTTTTCTACGCACTGGGTGGCTCTGATCTGCCCCAGAGGCTGAATGCACTGGGATGAGAGAAACAAAGTTGTCCCACCATTCTTAGAATCTAAGACAAGAATGGCTTTCTCTCAACCCTGAGGTAAAACATCTGGAGACAATGATTAATCTGGGGTAAGAAGGGAAGTTCTGATCAGGATCATGTAAATCTCTTGCTTTCATTTCACCATGCACTTGCCTCCCAGATCCCTAGGGCCAAGTTTATTCACACTGGCTGCTTCAAGGGTTAAGGGACAAGAGAAAACTTTGTCCCCATTTTCCCACAGGTGAGTCAGGAGACTTTTCCTTCCTCCACCAGCATTTCTCTTTCTGTTCATCTCTGGGAAGTTAGCCCAGATCTTCCACAACTGTTCAAGGACAGTCAGGTGGGGCTCCCCATAAGTGGAAGGGAAAGGTCACCACACCCAGGGATGCACGGTGAGGTCACACCTGTGCTGTGTGCTTGGCCAGGACCAGCTCACGCCTTGCACACTCTGGTGAGATGTCCCCTAAACTCCTCTCTACTCAGCCTCCCCGCTGTTTCCCAAGGAAAGGAAGACGACTTCTAAGGGAAAGAGGTGGCTTCTACAAGTTTTGGGAAGGTGGTGCTCACTTCTAGCTCTTCGTTCTGCCTCTGTAAGTCCTCCAGGATGATCTGAAGCTCCTCTTCGTCCTCACTCTCACTCTCACTGTCGGAGGAGTACTCCTCGGTCTCACTGCGGCCATGCTGCTGACGGCTGCGGGCGGGAGGCCAAGAGAAAAGGACCGGTGAGCAGAGGAAGGAATGCTGCTCCCTTCCTACCCTTCTTTTAGATTCACCAGCTTTTCATGAACTGGCTTAATATAGCACCATTCTCAAGACTTAATCAAGAAGAAACTTAGGGGCGCCTGGGTGGCTCAGTCAGTTGAGCGTCCGACTCGGCTTCAGCTCAGGTCATGATCTCAGGGTCATGGAATCGACCCCTGGTCGGGCTCCATGCTCAGCAGAGAGTTTACTTGAGATTTTCTCTCTCCCTCTCCTCCTGCCAACTGCGTACACTCTCTCTCTCTCAAATAAATATTAAAAACAAAGAGAAAGAAACTCAAAGACAAGGGATTTGGATGCCTAGTTCTTTTGTATGAAAGTTTGAGAGCTGAAACAATTTTATGTTTATGTTTAACTAAACATTCTTGCAAACTTAAAACCCTCTGCTTTCCTTTACCTCTGAATTTCAGCAATCTCAGCTCTGAGGCGTTCAATCTCTTCTTTTTCTGAGGCAATCTGTCGGCGTAAAAACTGCTCCATGGCTAGAAGCTCCTCCTGTTCAGTTAGGATCTCATTCTCCTGAAATAATGATCACTGGTGAACACCTTTAAGAGTATGAGTCTAGGAAATGTCACTTTTGTGGGTTCTCCTATATTCCCTTGAATTCTTTGGCCTCATACATACATACATAACACAAGTTATGGGAAAGCTTGGACTGCAAAGCTTGTAACCTATCTCCTTAATGTCAAGAAAAGGATCTCTGAGAAAAGGCTGTCTAGATTTTTCTTAAGACATAAAATGCCACCTAGGAATCCCATGTCCTCGTTTTGCAAAGCTTCCCTATGAGGCCATCACACTGGGCACAAAGCCAAAGGTCAAGTGACTATGTCTGTTTTTGAGTCTCAGTCCCTCCTGAATGCCTTCCCACCTCTCAGTAAAGGGACTATCTATTTCAGGGTCAAGATGGCCCTTGACAGTGCACTAGGAGAAGGACCCAGGAGGTACACAGCTGGTGTCAGTAGCACCTGAAAGCAGATCTAGTAAAGGGAAGATGTTCCCAGAAGAAATCTTTTCTCCTCACCAAAAGCCACCATCCTCCTCAGCCCATGTCCCCGGAGATGATAAATTGTAAATATTCTGCTTTCACAGAATATGCATTTCTAAAACTGAATCACCAAAGCGGGGGAAAAACCCTACCTGTCCAAGATGTACTTAACCCCTCCAACCTAGAGAAAAGAACCAAAGCAGAATTTCAGAGGCAGAAATGTATGGCTATGAAAACGAGGAGTTGGAGGCAAAGGTCTACAGCATTTCCTTCCCAACCCCTAGGTATCCAGATAAGCACCTGTGATCGAACCTGAAAGACACTGTGGTCAAGTTCTAGAGGGAACTAATCGAAGCCCCTGGCAAGCATGAGCAAGCTCTTGGAGATGCGATATGCAGTGATCCTTCTCCACGGGTTTCTAAACACAGATGTTCTCCCTTTACCCCAGTGCACCTAGTAAAGCTAATGTGCAGAGAAATATCAGACTGGAAAACTATGAAATAAAGACATAATCTGGGACTTCATCTTGTCTTCAGGGGAAGAGCTATGTGTCCCTGGCAGGCAAAACAGTCTTTCTCAAGTGACAGAAAAGGACTGGAACTTGTCCAGCTTTAGGTAGCCCACATCCATGGATCTCTGGGAGTACAGACTCTGCTGTCAGAGCCTAGAATTTCATTCATTTCTGGTTAAAGTCTGGAATATTCCAGAACAGAGTAAGATTGACAAGAAATTCAGAGAGAGAAAGGAGTTCATGTTCAGCTCTATGCCTAGAACAATAGATACTCAAGAACTATTTGTCAAATCAATGAATGAATAATAAAACAACTCATCTCCAACAACCCTCAACCACAAAGAATAAAGTCAAAATATCTAAACAGATATTATCAGCAACAACAATCAGATAAAATCTATACCATTACATTTCAAGGATCCCAAACTTTGTGGTCAGGAAGAACATGTTTTAAAATATTTATTGAAGTCCAGTCTCATTAATATGGAACAAGTACAACTAATCTATAAGTTGGGGAAAACACCTATAAATCAGACCTGTGTGCAGATAAAATGAAATTAAGTAAAGCACCTAGAACAGTGTCTAGTAAAAAGTAATCAGTAGAAGGTAGTTTCTTTCTCCAGCTGAACACTTAAGCAAACACCACATAAAGGAAGGACCAAATAAAACAGGCATGATCCCTCTAAGGCTGCCATATCATCTTACAAGTTTCTTTAAAGATTTACACCTATGTAGTTGAGCTTCTCAAATTTAATAAATGATGACCACTAAGAGTCTTGCAACACTCCTGAACAAGCAACAGATCAAAGATGAAATCAAATTATCTAGAGATGAATCAAAGTTGAAACACAACGTCAAAAGTACGGGATGCAGCAAAAGCAGCTCGAAGAGGGAAGCTTATGGTATAAATGCCTTCATTAAAAAAAAGATCTGAGGGCGCCTGGGTGGCTCAGTCGTTAAGCGTCTGCCTTCGGCTCAGGTCATGATCCCAGGGTCCTGGGATCGAGTCCCACATTGGGCCCCCTCCTCGGCGGGAAACCTGCTTCTCCCTCTCCCACTCCCGCTGCTTGTGTTCCTGCTGTCTCTGTTTCTGTCTCTGTCAAATAAATAAATAAAATCTTTAAAAAAATAAAAAAATTAAAAATTAAAAAAAGATCTGAAACAACCTATCTCTATACCTCAAGGAACTAGAAAGGAACTAGAAAAAGAACAAACTAACCCTAAAATTAGCAGAAGGGAGGAAATGATACAGATCAGAGCAGAAATAAATGAAATAGAGACTAGAAAATCAATATAAAAGACCAATAAAACTAAGAGTTGGTTTTTTTAAAAAACAAAAGTGGCACATCTTTAGCTAGAGTAAAAGAGAGAACTCAAAACTATAAGTGAAAGAGGAAACATGGAGGTAACAATGGATACCAAAAAAATAAGGAACATTATAAGAGACTACTATAAGCATTTATACACCAACAAACTGGATAACCTAGAAGAAATGGATATGTTCTTAGAAACATATTAGCTACCAAAACTGAATCATAAAGATTGAGTATCTGAACAGAGCAGCACAAACATTGAATCAGTAATCAAAAATTGCCTAACCAAGCAAAAACCAGGACCAGATGGCTTCACAAGTGAATTCTACCAAATATTTAAAGAAATAATGCCAATCTTTTTCAAACACTTCCAAGAAAACTTAAAAATGCTCCCAAACATCCTTTTACAAGGCCAGCATTACCCTTGTCCCAGAGCCAAAGACACTACAAGAAAGTTACAGGCTGATATCCCTGATGAACACAGATGCAAAAATCCTCAACATACCAGCAAACCAAATTCAACATTAAAAAGATCACACAACATGATCAGGTGGGATTTATCTCTGGAGTGCAAGGATAGTTCAACATGAGCAAATCAATAAATGTGATACACCACATTGACAGAATGAAAGATAAAAATCCTATGATCATCTCAGTAGATGCAAAAAAGAATTTGACAAAATTTTTCCAAAGTCTTAACAAGCTGGGTATAGAAGGAACACACATCAACATAATAAAGGCCACATATGGCAAGCCCACAGGTAACATACTCAACAGTTAAAGGTTAAAAGCATTTCCTCTAAGATCAGAAACAACACAATCATGACCACTCTCACCACTTCTATTCACTATTTAGTACTGGAAGTCCTAGCCAGAGTAATTAGACAAGGAAAAGGTATCCAAATTGGAAAGAAGTAAAACTGTCTCTGTTTGCAGATAATGTGATCTTATATATAGAAAACCCTAAAGACTCTACCAAAAACAATAAAAAACAAAAAAAACTCTTAAAATAAACCAATTCAGTAAAGTTGCAGAATATAAAATCAATATATAAAAATCAGTTGTATTTCTGTACTAGCAAACTACCTGAAAAAGAAATGAAGAAAATTCCATTTACAATAGCATCAAAAAATAAAATACTTAGAATAAATTTAACCAAGGAAGTGAAAGATCTATTGAAACTAAAACACTGATGAAAAAAACTGAAGACAAAAATAAATGGAAAAATATCTCATGTTCATAGATCAGAAGAACTAATATTGTTAAAATGTTCATACTACCCAGAGATCTAAAGATTCAAAATTGCAATGGTGTTTTTCACAGAAATAGAAAAAAATCCTACAATTTATACAGAACCAAAGCAGACTGTTAATAGTCAAAGCAATCCTGAACAAAAGGAACAAAGTTGGAGGTATCACACTACCTGATTTCAAAGTATACTGATTTCAAAAGCTTTAATAAAACAGTATGGTACTGGCAGAAAAGAGACCAGCAGAGGGGAACAGAGAGCCCAAAAATAAATCCACACATTTATGGCCAACAGATCTTTGCAAAGGTCCAAGAACATGTATAGGGAAAGGACCATCCCTACAATAAATAGTATAGGGAAACTTATCTTCCACATGCAAAAGAATAAAACTGGACCCTTATCTCACTTCATATATATGAATCACTTCATAATGAATTAAAGATTTAAATGTAAGAGGGGCAGAGATGTAGGAAACCTGGATTTCCTCTGTCCCAGGAATTCAGCTAGATAGGGATCAAACCGTTCTGAGCACCTATGAACTCAAAAAGAGATCAAAGAAAATAATAGCAACAACTCTCTGAACAGAAAAGTGACCACTTTCTGGAAGGTAGGACGTGCGGAGAAGTGAATCCGAGGCGATATTCGGGAGGATAGACGGCGGGGGAGGGGGCGTCCGTCGGCCGCTTCTGGCAAGTGATAGAGCCACGGAGCACAAAATCAGACCTTTTAGAAGTCGGCTCCGCAGAGGGACGTCACTCCAGTGGCTAAGCGGGGAGTGGAACCCTTGCTGGACAGTGTGGTCTCAGGACCCTCGGGGACACAGAAAGACCGGGAGTGACTGAGAGCGGCAGAGCTCCCAGGTACCGGAGCAGGGAAGCCGGCTTCAGAGATGGAGCCGAGGCACGGGCTCTCAGCTCAGGGTTGCCATAAACTGTGATCCGCAGCACAGTCGGGCCACTGCTCCTCCAGCAGGGACCCAACAAGCTGCAGATCCGGGAAGACGCCCCTTCTTCCCCCCGGAGGAGCGGCGCAGGGGCGCACCACAGGGATCTGCTGGGTTTGGAGACCACATGGGGTCGGGTGCCAGAGATACAAACGCTCGGTCACAGGCCGGGTGAGCATGGAGTGCGGCCGGAGACCAAGGAGATGGCAGTGATTGACTGCTTTTCTCTGGGGGCTCACTGAGGAGTGGGGACCCGAGTTCTCCACTCCTATGGAGCAGAGACTGGGAGGCCACCATTTTCACTCTCGTCCTCCGAAGCTGCAGGGAACAAAAGCTTGCAGGGAACAAAAGCTCCCGAGAGCAAACCCGAGCAGATTACTTAGCCGGACCAACAAAGGCGGGGCAATTCCACCTCTGGCAAAGATTTGGGAACCACAGCAACAGGCCCCTCCCCCAGAAGATCTGCAAGAACAGCCAGCCAAGACCAAGTTTACCCATCAATGAGAACGGCAGAACTCCAGCACTAGGGGAATACTGCACATAGAATTCAGGGCTTTTTTACCATGATTCTTTAGTCTTTCAAAGTTAATTTTTTTTAACTTTTTTGAGATACAGTTTCATCTAAAAGATCAAAATAAACCCTAAATCTCTAGTGTATGGCTTTCTTCTAGTCCCCTGCCTGATCACATTCTTTTTTTAAATCCTCTCCTTTCTTTTTTCAACCAGCTTATCAATTCCTTTTATAAAACCTTTTATAATTTTCATCTTTACAGTCATATGCCATCCCTTCATCGTATTAACCCTTATTTTTGTACATATGTGTTTCTTTAAAATTTTGGGAGGCACTTTCTTCTAACAGACCAAAATACACCCAAAATCTAGTGTGTGGCACTGATCTATGCACCAAAGTGATCATATTTCATCATATTCTGTTTTTTTTGTTTTGTTTTTATCTTTTTCTTTTTCCTTTCTTTCCCTTTCTTTCCCCCCAGTTTCAGGTCATTTCTGATTTGTTTAGTGTATATTTTCTGGGGATGTTGTTACCCTGTTAGCATTTTGTTCTCTCATTCATCTATTCTCCTCTGGACTAAATGACAAGAAGGAAAAAATCACCTCAACAAAAAGAACAAGAGGCAGTATTGACTGCCAGAGACCTAATCAATATGGACATTAGTATGACTAGAACTAGTAGAACTAGAGTTCAGAATGATAATTTTAAAGATACTAGCTGTGCTTGAAAAAAGCCTGGAAGTTATTAAGGAAACCCTTTCTGAAGAAATAAAAGACTAAAATCTAACCAAGTCGAAATCAAAAAGGCTATTAAGGAGGTGCCATCAAAAATGGAGGCTCTAACTGCTAGGATAAATGAGGCAGAAGAGAGAATTAGTGATATAGAGGACCAAATGATGGAAAATAAAGAAGCTGAGAAAAGGGCGCCTGGGTGGCTCAGTTGGTTAAGCAACTGCCTTCGGCTCGGGTCGTGATCCTGAAGTCCCAGGATCGAGTCCCACATTGGGCTACCTGCTTGGCAGGTAGTCCGCTTCTCCCTCTGACCCTCTTCCCTCTCGTGCTATCTCTCATTCTCTCTCTCAAATAAATAAAATCTTAAAAAAAAAAAAAGCTGAGAAAAAGAAAGATAAACAACTAATGGATCACGATGGCAGAATTCAAGAGATAAGCGATAACATAAGACAAGACAACATTAGAATAATTAGGATCCCAGAAGGAGAGAGAGGGGCAGAAGGTATACTGGAGCAAATTATAGCAGAGAACTTCCCTAATTTGGGGAAGGAAACAGGCATCAAAATCCAGGAGGCACAGAGAACCCCCCTCAAAATCAATAAAAATAGGTCAACACCTCAACATCTAATACTAAAATTTACTAGTCTCAGAGGCAAAGAGAATCCTGAAAGCAGCTCGGGAGAAGAAATCTGTAACCTACAATGGCAGAAACATTAGATTGACAACAGACCTATCCACAGAGACCTGGCAGGCCAGAAAGGACTGGCATGATATCTTCAGAGCACTAAACGAGAAAAATATGCAGCCAAGAATACTATATCCAGCTAGGCTGTCACTGAAAATAGAAGGAGAGATAAAAAGCTTCCGGGACAAACAAAAACTAAAGGAATTTGCAAACACGAAACCAGCCCTCCAAGAAATATCGAAAGGGGTCCTCTAAGCAAAGAGAGAGCCTAAAAGCAACATAGACCAGAAAGGAACACAGACAATATACAGTAACAGTCACCTTACAGGCAATACAATGGCACTAAATTCATATCCTTCAGTAGTTATCCTGAATGTAAATGGGCTAAATGCCCCAATTAAAAGACAGAGGCTATCAGACTGCATAAAAAAAACAAGACCCATTGATATGCCGTCTGCAAGAGACTCATTTTAGACCCAAAGACACCCCCAGATTGAAAGTGAAGGGGTGGAAACCCATTTACCATTCTAACGGACACCAAAAGAAAGCTGGGGTGGCAATCCTTATATCAGACAAATTAGATTTTAAACCAAAGACTGTAATAAGAGATGAGGAAGGACACTATATCCTACTTAAAGGGTCTATCCAACAAGAAGATCTAACAATTGTAAATATCTATGCCCCTAACATGGGATCAACCAATTATATAAGCCAATTAATAACAAAAGCAAAGAAACACATCAAAAACAATACAGTAATAGTGGGGGACTTTAACACCCCCCTCATTGAAATGGACAGATCATCTAAGCAAAAGATCAATAAGGAAATAAAGACTTTTAATGACACACTGGACCAAATGAACTTCACAGATATATTCAGAACATTCCATCCCAAAGCAATGGAATACACATTCTTCTCTAGTGCCCATGGAACATTCTCCAGAATAGATCACATCCAGGTCACAAATCAGGTCTCAACCGGTACCAAAAGACTGGGATCATTCCCTGCATATTTTCAGACCACAATGCTTTGAAACTAGAACTCAGTCACAAGAGGAAAGTCGGAAAGAACTCAAATACATGGAGGCTAAAGAGCATCCTACTAAAGAATGAATGGGTCCACCAGGAAATTAAAGAAGAATTAAAAAAATTCATGGAAACAAATGAAAATGAAAACACAACTGTTCAAACTCTCTCGGATGCAGCAAAGGCAGTCCTAAGAGGAAAGTATATAGCAATACAAGCCTTTCTCAAGAAACAAGAAAGGTCTCAGATACATAACCTAAACCTACACCTAAAGGATCTGGAGAAAGAATAGCAAATAAAGCCTAAATCCAACAGGAGAAGAGAAATAATAAAGATCAGAGCAGAAATCAATGAAATAGAAACCAAAAGAACAGAACAGATCAATGAGACTAGGAGCTGGTTCTTTGAAAGAATTAACAAGATTGATAAACCCCTGGCCAGACTTATCAAAAAGAAAAGAAAAAGGACCCAAATCAACAAAATCATGAATGAAAGAGGAGAGATCACAACCAACACCAAAGAAATACAAACAATTATAAGAACAACTATATGCCAGCAGATTAGATAATCTGGAAGAAATGGATGCATTCCTAGAGATGTATCAACTACCAAAACTTAACCAGGAAGAAACAGAAAACCTGAACAGATCTATAACCACTAAGGAATTTGAAGCAGTCACCAAAAATCTCCCAACAAACAAAAGCCCAGGGCCAGATGGTTTCCCAGGGGAATTCTACCAAACATTTAAAGAAGAATTAATATCTATCCTTTTTTTTTTTAAGATTTTATTTATTTATTTGACAGAGACAGAGACAGAGAGAGGAGGAACACAAGCAGCAGGAGTGGGAGAGGGAGAACCAGGCCTCCCACCTAGCAGGGAGCCCAATGTGGGACTCGATCCCAGGACACTGGGATCATGACCTGAGCTGAAGGCAGACGCTTAACGACTGAGCCACCCAGGCACCCAATACCTATCCTTCTGAAACTGTTCCAAAAAATAGAAATGGAAGGAAAACTTCCAAACTCGTTTTATGAGGCCACCATTACCTTGATCCTCAAACCAGACAAAGACCCCATCAAAAAGGAGAATTACAGACCAATATCCTTGATGAACATGGGTGTTCATCAAAAATTCTCACCAAAATCCTAGCCAATAGGGTCAAAGAGTACATTAAAAGGATTATTCACCACGACCAAGTGGGATTTATTCCTGGGCAGCAAGGTTGGTTCAACATCTGCAAATCAATCAACGTGATACACTATGTTAATAAAAGAAAGAACAAGAACCATATGATCCTCTCAATAGATGCAGAAAAAGCATCTGACAAAGTACAGCATCCTTTCTTGATCAAAACTCTTCAGAGTATAGGGATAGAGGGTACATACCTCAATATCATAAAGGCCATCTATGAAAAACCTACAGCAAATATCATTCTCAATGGGCAAAAACTGAGAGCTTTCCCCCTAAGGTCAGGAACACGGGAGGGATGTCCACTATCACCACTGCTATTCAACATAGTATTAGAAGTCCTAGCCACAGCAATCAGACAACAAAAGGAAATAAAAGGCATCCAAATCGGCAAAGAAGAAATCAAACTCTCACTCTTTGCAGATGATATGATACTTTATGTGGAAAACCCAAACTACTCCACCCCAAAACTGCTAGACCTCATACAGGAATTCAGTAACGTGGCAGGATATAAAATTCATACAGAGAAATCAGTTGCATCTCTATACACCAACAATGAGACAGAAGAAAGAGAAATTAAGGAGTCGATCCCATTTACAATTGTACCCAAAACCATAAGATACCTAGAAATAAATCTAACCAAAGATGGAAAGAATCTTACTCAGAAAACTATAAAATACTCATGAAAGAAATTGAGGAGACACACAGGAATGGAAAAACGTTCCATGCTCATCGATTGGAAGAACAAATATTGTGACGATGTCAGTACTACCTAGAGGAATCTACACATTCAATGCGATCCCCATCAAAATACCATCCACTTTTTTCAAAGAAATGGAAGTAATCCTAAAATTTGTATGGAACCAGAAAAGACCCCGAATAGCCAGAGGAATGTTGAAAAAGAAAAGCAAAGCTGGCGGCATCACAATTCCGGACTTCAAGGTCTATTACAAAGCTGTAATCATCAAGACAGTTTGGTACTGGCACAAAAACACATAGATCAATGGAACAGAATAGAGAGCCCAGAAATGGGCTCAACTCTATAGTCAACTCATCTTCGACAAAGCAGGAAAGAATGTCCAATGGAAAAAAGACAGTCTCTTCAACAAATGGTGTTGGGAAAATTGGATAGCCACATGCAGAAGAATGAAACTGGACCATTTCCTTACACCACACACAAAAATAGACTCCAAATGGTTGAAAGACCTAAATGTGAGACAGGAGTCCATCAAAATCCTAAAGGAGAACACAGGCAGCAACCTCTTTGACCTCACCCGCAGCAACTTTTCTTTTTTAAGATTTTTTTTTTTTTTTGAGAGAGAGAGAATGAGAGAGAGAGAGCACCAGAGGGAAGAGGGTCAGAGAGAGAAGCAGACTCCCCGCTGAGCAGGGAGCCCGATGTGGGACTAGATCCCGGGACTCCAGGATCACGACCTGAGCCGAAGGCAGTCGCTTAACCAACTGAGCCACCCAGGCGCCCACCCGCAGCAGCTTCTTCCTAGAAACATCACCAAAGGCAAGGGAAGCAAGGGCAAAAATGAACTATTGGGACCTCATCAAGATAAAAAGCTTTTGCACAGCAAAAGAAACAGTCAACAAAACCAAAAGACAACCGACAAAATGAGAGAAAATATTTGCAAATGACATATCAGATAAAGGGTCAGTATCCAAAATCTATAAAGAACTTGTTAAACTCAACACCCAAAGAACAAATGATCCAATCAAGAAATGGGCAGAAGACATGAACAGACATTTTTCCAAAGAAGACATCCAAATGGCCAACAGACACATGACAAAGTGCTCAACATTGCTTGGCATCAGGGAAATCCAAATCAAAACCTCCAGGAGATACCACCTCACGCCAGTCAGAATGGCTAAAATTAACAAGTCAGGAAACAAGAGATGTTGGCGGGCATGCAGAGAAAGGGGAACCCTCCTACACTGTTGGTGGGAATGCAAGCTCGTGCAGCCACTCTGGAAAACAGTATGGAGGTTCCTCAAAAAGTTGAAAATAGAGCTACCCTACAACCCAACAATTGCACTACTGGGTATTTACCCCAAAGATACAAATATAGGGATCCGAAGGGGTACGTGCACCCCAATGTTTATAGCAGCAATGTCCACAATAGCCAAACTGTGGAAAGAGCCAAGATGTCCATCAACCCAATGAATGGATAAAGTAGATATGGTGTGTATATACGATGGAATATTATGCAGCCATCAAAAGGAATAAAATCTTGCCATTTGCAATGACATGGATAAAACTGGAGAGTGGTATGCTGAGCTTTTGAAATAAGTCAATCAGAGAAAGACATGTATCATATGACCTCACTGATATGAGTTCTTAATCTCCGGAAACAAAGTGAGGGTTGCTGGAGTGGTGGGGGGTGGGAGAGATGGGGTGGCTGGGTGACAGACACTGGGGAAGGTATGTGCTATGGTGAGCGCTGTGAATTGTGCAAGACTGTTGAATCACAGATCTGTACCTCTGAAACAAATAATACATTATATGTTAAAAAAAAAAAAAAGATAGCAGGAGGGGAGGAATGAAGGGGGGGAAATCGGAGGGGGAGATGAACCATGAGAGACAATGGACTCTGAAAAACAAACTGAGGGTTCTAGAGGGGACGGGGGTGGGGGGATGGGTTAGCCTGGTGATGGGTATTAAAGAGGGCACGTTCTGCATGGAGCACTGGGTGTTATACACAAATAATGAATCATGGAACACTACATCAAAAACTAATGATGTAATGTATGGTGATTAACATAATTAAAAAAAAGATTTAAATATAAAACCTAAACCATGTAACTATTAGAAAAAAACATAAGGAAAAGGTCCATTGACACTGGTCTAGACAATGAATTTTTAGATATGACCCAGAAAGCAGGCAACTAAAGCAAAAAATAGACAAATGGGATGGCATAAAATTAAAAAGCTTCTGCAGAGCAAAGGAAAACATCAACAGAGTGCAGAGACACCCTATGGAATGGAAGAAAATATCTGCAAACCATGTGTGAGATAAGGGGTGAATATCCAAAATTTATAAATAATGCAACCAATTCAACAGGTAGAACACAACCAACCCAATTCAAAAATAGGCAAAGGACCTGAATAGGCATTTCTAAACAGAAGACCTACAAATGACCAGTAGATATCTCAAATGATGCTCAACATCACTTATTATCAGGAAAATGCAAATCAAAACCATAATGAGATATTACCTCACAACTATTAGGATGGCTATTATTAAAAAAAAGGTAACAACTGTTGGCAAGGATGTAGAGAAAATGGAACTCTTATACACAGTTGGTGGGAATGTAAACTGAATGCAGCCATTATGGAAAACAGAATGGAAGTTCCTCAAAAAACAGAACTACCATATGATCCATCAATTCCACCTCTGGGTTTATACCCAAAGGAAATGAAAAGGATACTGAAGAGATAACCTGCACTGCCATGTTCACTGCAGCATTATTTACAATAGTCAAAATACGAAAACAACCCAATGGTCAATGCACAAGTTGATAAAGAAGATGTGGGGTGTGTTATAGACATATACACAGGAGTATTATTCAGCCATGAGAAAGAAGGAAATCCTGCCATTTCTGATTAACATGGATAAACCTGGAGGACACTGTGCTAAGTGAAATAAGCCAGAGGAAGACAGACATTGTATGATCTCACTTCTAGGTGGAATCTTTGAAAAAAAAAGTAGAACTCATGGAAGTAGAGAGCAGAACAGTGGTTACCAGAGGCTGGGGGATGGGGAAAATGGGGAGATGTTGGTCAAAAGGTACAAAGTTGCAATTACAAAGGATGAGTAAGTCCAGAGATCTAGACTATCTATGACTATAGTTAATAATACTGTATTGAATACTGGAAATACACTAAAGGAATGGATTTCAGGTGCTCCCATCACAGAAGAAAAAGGTAACTATATGAGAAGACAATGTTAATTAGCTTCACTGTAGTAATCACTTCACTATGTATATATAGGTCTATCAAATCATGCTGCATACTTCAAATATGTACAATTTTTATTTTTTAAAAAGGATCTTGTAAAATAGAGAAAAAAAGTTAAGCTTACCTGAGCAAGGAGAATATTTATAACTTCTTCATTTTCATTCATTTCTTCTTTGGAAACATCCTCTTTTGAAAGACTGGCAATCTCTTGTGCAATCTTGGTTTCGCACTCCTGTCAAGTAAGACAAATGAAAAACTGGTCAGCCCAAATGTAACACATATCCAACAATTTCACACCATCACCATGTAGAAGTTTCCTTCTCATTTCCTATAGTTGAAAAGGTAACAGTAACAGCCAGATGAACTATCTGGATAGAGGAGAATTTGTTAACTGGGCTTGGAAAATAACATGTGGATCTTAGTTTGTGGCTGCACCACGAAAAATGTGCAATTCTGGTTAATGTGTTCACGATTTCTAGAACCCATCCATATAAAATTACTTTCTGTGACACTTTTTTTTTTTTTGGAGGGTGTCAGTTTTAAGTATACGATTAATTTTGATAAATGAATACAGTCAAGTAACCACCACCACAATCATGATATAAACACTTCCATCACCAAAGTGCCTCTCACCATCTGCTGGCACCTGGCAACCACTGACCTATTTTCCACTGCTATAGTTTTGCCTTTCCTTGAGATTCACATAAATTGAATCCATCCATAAGAAATCTTTTTTATGTGGCTTCTTTCACAGAACATAATGCTTTTACTATTCATCTATTTTGTTGTCTGTATTAGTAGTTTGCTGAGTAATGTGCCATGATACATCAATTTGTTTATCCATTCACCAGCTGATGGACATTTGGGTCGTTCCTAATTTTGAGCTATTATAACTAGAACTGTTATGAACATTTCACACGGATATGTTTTGTGTGTGTATGTGCTTTCTTCTTTTAAATACCTAAAAGTGGGATTGCTTGGTCATATGGTAACGGTATGTTTAACTTTATAAGAAACTGCCAAACTGTTTTCCAAAATTACTATACCATTTTGCATTACCAAGAGCAACAATGAGAGTTCCAGTTGCCCCATGTTCTTGTCAACACCTGGGATTTTTATTTTTATTTACTTTTTTTAGACAGGGAGAGGGAGAGAGAGAGAGAGAGAGAGAGAGAGAGCAGGGAGAGGGGCAGAGGGAGTGAGAGAGAATTCCAAGCAGGCTAGACACCCAGCACGGAGCCCAATACGGGGCTCTATCTCATGACCCCAAGATCATGACCTGAGCCAAAATCAAGAGTCAGATGCTTAACTGATGGAGCCGCCCATGTGCCCCAACACCTGGTATTTTTAATTTTAGTCATTCTCGGTGGTGTGTAGTGGTATCTCATTGTGATTTCAATTTGTATCTTTTTAATGACTAATGATGTTGAGCATCTTTACGTGTGCTTATTTGCCTTCTGTACATGATTTTCGTAAAGTGCCTGTTCAACTTTTTTACCTTTTTAAAACTGAATTATTATTTTAACAAATGTACCATACTCTGGTGGGAGAGTAGAATATATATATGTACCTTCCTCTCAATTTTGCCATGAACCTAAATCTGCTTCAAAAAAAATGAAGTCTAAAAAAAAAAAAAATTGAATTGTCTTAAGTTATAAGTTTTTTAAATATTCGAGTCCTTTATGAGGTATGTGTTCTGCAAAATATCTTGTCACAGCCTCTGATTTGTATATTCATTTTCTTAACAGTGTCTTTTGAAGAACATGTTTTAGCACGCTGATAAAATGTAATCTCTAACAAATCTTTTTTTTTTAAGATTTTATTTTTGCAAGAGAGAGAGACAGAGAGAGAGAGCAAGTGCATGACCATGAGGAGGGAGCCTGACACAGGGCTCGATCCCAGGACCCTTAACTGACTTAGCCACCCAGGCACCCTAACAAATTTTTCTTTTACAGTTCATGGGTATTGTGTCCTATTTAAGAAATCGCTGCCTAAGCCAAAGTCAGTAAGATCTTCTACGTTTTCTTCTGGAAGTTTTTTTTTTTAGGTCTTAACATATGATTCATTTTGAGTTAATTTTTGTATATGCCTTGTGGAAAGAGTCAAGGTTTTGTTTTGGTTTTTCTTTTTTGGCATACAGATATCCAGTTGTTCCAGCACTATTAAAAAGAAAATCCTTCCCTACTGAATTGTCTTATCACCTTTGTTGAAAATTAATTGTCCATATATGGTGTGGGTCTACTTCTGGACTTCCTATTCTATATGTCTACTTTTATAAAATATCTACTGTCTTGGTTACTGTAGCTGAATAGTAAGTCTTAAAATCAGATAGTATGAATCCTCCAATGTTGGTTTTTTTCCACAGTCGTTTAGATCATTTGTATTTCCATATAAGTTTTTTTTTATTTTTTTTAAGTTTTTATTTATTTATTTGAGAGAGAGAATGAGAGAGAGCATGAGAGGGGAGAGGGTCAGAGGGAGAAGCAGACTCCCTGCTGAGCAGGGAGCCCGATGTGGGACTCGATCCCGGGACTCCAGGATCATGATCTGAGCCGAAGGCAGTCGCTTAACCAACTGAGCCACCCAGGCACCCTCCATGTAAGTTTTAGAAGAGTTTGTTAATTTCCACAAAAAACACCTGTTGAGATTTTGATTGGGATTGACTCCACAGATCAATTTGAGAATACCTAACATCTTAAAAATATTGATACATCACTCCATTTATTTAGGTCTTTATTTTTCTTTTTAGGTCCAGTATCCAACTGCTCATTGCTAATATCAAGATATACAACAGACTTCTGTGTATCTAATCTTGTATCCCACGACCTTGCTAAATTCACTTGTTAATTTTTTTATAGATTCCTAAGGATTTTATATGTAGACAGTCATGTAGTCTATGTATAAAGACTTTCTTCTTTCCAATCCGTATACCTGTTTCCCTTGCTTTATTGTACTAGCTAGAATGAACCTCCAGTAAAATGTTGAACAGAGTGGTGAAAGCAGAAATCCTTGCCTTGTATACTCAATCTTAGGAGAAAGCATTCAGACTTTCACCATTATGTACAATATTAATCATAGATTTTTTTCATAGACACCCTATATCAGGCTGAGAATGACATTTGCTGAGAGCTTTTATCATGAATAAGTGTTGAATTCTGCTAAATGCTTTTCTGCATCTATTGACATGATCTTGTGGTTTTTCTATAATGAATCATATTACTTCTATCTTTAAAAATAATTTATTCCTGGATGGGCATGGGGGGGGAGATAAAAAAAATAAAAGTAATTTATTCCTCAAAGTTGAAGTCAACTTGACAGAACCTTTTGAAAATTTATGAATGAATGAGCAGGTATAAGAAGATAGCATAAAGAAAACTGGTAAAGGAAATCTATCCCTTTCTATAACGACTCTGCTCTGTCACAACTCCTTTATCCAAGAGAGAAGCAAAGTAAGAGTAATGAAAACCAAACATACGTTATCCCTCTCATAGGTCAGAGACCCTTCATTTAAAGTCTGGTGGGTAATGCCATATGGTTAACATTTACAACCATGAGGGCTGGTCGGTCAGTCGCTGATTCCAGGCTGAAGCATGAAGGGAACAATAATGACAAGAGGCATAGGAAGCAAAAGATAGCTAATCTGGTAAGCAGGAGAAAAGAATGAAGAAAAATACACAAAGGCTTTTGCTAGTCTGCCAGTCCTGGAGTGCATGTGTAAAAACCCCATGAATGTTTCCTTTCTGACGAAGCTAACCTCCACATAAATGCAAATCTCTAACCTCAAAGCAACATAAACACATGGGCTTGTCTTTGTCTGTTAGCACACCCCAATGATCACACTCTCCCAGGCTAATAAATGCTAATGTTCCTTGGAAGTAATATTCGGGGCCTGGCACTGAGGTCTGAGATCTTAGCCTTGGTGTGGCTGAGCAACTCAAGAGTGCCAAAGCCAAGCAACACACACTAAGCCAGAAGAGATCAAAAGTCTAACTCGTGTACCCCAAACTAGCAGGAGTCACATGCTAGTCTTCCTATTATTAGGCGAATAAAATTCCTCCTAATCTTCAGTACTTCTTTGTGTTTCCAAAGAGCTGACTCAAAGGCCTCAAATTCCCCAGCCATCTCTGAAATGTCTCACTATCCAACTGCTTCTGTTTACAAGTACAACCAAGCAGGAAATGACAAAACATCTTTCAGTAAAATCATGTTTAATTTTTTAAAAAACCAACTTTCTGGAGAGATTCCATATTAGGATGAAATTTAGCAGCTGTATAAAACTACTTTCAGTTACTAACCCCCCAAAACTGCCTTTGCCTATAGCAAAATGTAGGTGCTTATATATATATATATATATATTTCTTTGATGCCATTAAAGATTTATTTATTTTAGAGAGAGTGGGAAGGAGGGGCCGAGGGAGAGTGAGAGTCTTAAGCAGACTCTGGCTGAGCTCAGAGCCTGACGCAGGGCTAGATCTCATAACCCTGAGATCAGGATCTGAGCCGAAACCAAAGCCAAAAGTCAGATGCTTAACTGACCACACCACTTAGGCGCCCCTTCTTTGATGCCACTGAAGATGTTACTATAGGGGCACCTGGCTGGTTCGGTTGGTAGAGCATGCCTCTCTCTGATCTCCAGGTTGTAAGTTTAAGCCCTACGTTGGGCGTAAAGCTTTAAGAAAGTTAATATAGGTTGTTCTGGTTTTATTCTTGAATTAAGAAAATGTCCCTTTTCATTGATAAAACCATGACTTGCACATTTATCTACTAAATTATCATGGTTCAAACATTAACAAGGCCAGAGCTAGGTCATCTCAGTGAACTGAGTCAATACCTGCAGAGATAGTCTACGTTTTAGGCAGACCTTTAGTCTGTAAGATGCTTCTTAAGCTTTTTATTTTTGTTATTTTGGTATCATTTAAGGGGCACCTGGCCGGCTCGGTCAGTAGAGCATGCCACTCTTGATCTCAAAGTCATGAGTTCAAGCCCCACGCTGGGCAGAGAGTTTACTTAAATTACAAGTATAGTATAGTGATTCCCCATTATGCTCAACAGATTCAAAAGTTTACATTTTGCCCCTTTATTGTTTGTGCATCTTCTCTTCAAACATGCACTTTAACATTTTAACTTTGTTACTTTTTTTTGAAAGAGTGCAAGCGGGGGAGAGGGGCAGAGAGAGAGGGAGGGCAAAAGAGAATCTTAAGCAGGTTCCACACCCAGCGCAGAGCCTGACAGGGGACTCGATCTCACAACCCTGAGATCGTCATAACCTTGAGCTGAAATCAAGAGTCAGACACTTACCCGACTGAGCCACTCAGGTGCCCCTGTACCTAAATATTTTAATGTAGATTTTTTAAAGAACAGACATGCTCATATTAACCGTGGTACAATTATCAAAATCAGAACATTTTAAGACTGGCCCAGTTTTCTAGTCCAGCGTGTTTCATCAGTTATCCCAAGTGTCTTTCATAACGCTTCTTCAAATTGTCCAGGATCCAACACAAGGGCCATTTATTGTACTTAGTTGTGTCTGTGTAGTGTTTTTTAATTTGGAATAGTTCGTCACTCTTTGTCTTTCATAACTTTAATATTCTCTGTGTGTTTATTTTCCACCCATGTTCACTGAGGGCCTGGGACCCTGCTACTATAGTAGTAGTGAGCACACCTGAGTACCCAGATTTTGATTTCAATACTGAAAGGAACCAAGGCTCCTTGGAGAAACGTCCAACTTCAGGGCTGGGGGTAGAAAAAATACAAGATGAACGTGGAACATTCTGTCGTGCCAGAAAGAAAGGAAACCTCAAAAAATGATGAGTGCGTGTCAGAACACTGGAGCCACTTAAAAGGTTCTTACTGGTCAGATGTGTATCAAGTAGATTATGAAAGTACTGATTACAATACAACACAAAATATCAATTAATTAATTAATTTAAAAAGTAAAAAAACCCCAGGCACCTGGGTGGCTCAGTTGGTTAAGCAACTGCCTTCAGCTCAGGTCATGATCCCGGAGTCCTGGCTCAGCGGGGAGCCTGCTTCTCCCTCTGACCCTCTCCCCCTCATGCTGTTTCTCTCTCTCTCTCTCTCAAATAAATAAATAAAATCTTTAAAATAAAAAAGTAAAAAACTTTCTAAATTAAACATTTCCCTGATACCAAACTGAAGGATCGACAATCATTAAAGGGAACATTCAAGCAAATAAATATCCACCAGGGAACTTCACTTCAGAAAACATGTATATATTGTGTTTACAAAAGAAACTAACTTAGGGGCACCTGGGTGGCTCAGTCATTAGGCATCTGCCTTCGGCTCGGGTCATGGTCCCAGTGTCCTAGGATTGAGCCCCATATCGGGCTCCCTGCTAGGCAGGAAGCCTGCTTCTCCCTCTTCCACTCCCCCTGCTTGTGTTCCCTCTCTAGCTGTGTCTCTGTCAAATAAATAAATAAAATCTAAAAAAAAAAACCTAACTTAAAATAGTACATAAAAAAATTCCAATGCATTCGGTTTATATTCCATTATAAACATGATATACCAAAATAACAAATTTACTCACTTGTCTTTTAGCTTCTCTCAGTTTCCTTTTGAGGGCTGTCAAAATTCTTTGTACTTCCCATAATCTTTCTTCTTTAGATAAATCCTTTATCCCAGCCTGCAGATCTCGATGTAAACAATTCAAAAGAAACTCCTAGAAAACAAAATACCACACTGAGTGGTGTCCCATGTCTTATCATTTTAAAATAAAACTACATGCATTTCTAAAGATGTACAACCAACTATCTTTCAATTATCATTAAGGGAATGAAATAATGGCATGAATTATTTTTTCAAGCATATGATTGAAAAATTGTTTTTTGCATGGGCACTGGGTTCTCATCATTAATTTACATTGGTTCAGTAACAGTTTGTTCATATCCCTTCCCACAACACATCAACAATTAATAATGGGAGCTCAGAGTAGATAAAGGAAAGAAAACCAAACAGGAATTTGATAACATGTATGCAAATAAAAGACGTAATAATCATCAAATATAAGTAGATTTCTCAGTCTTGAATTTCTTAATCAGTTTTGCTAAACACACAAACAACCAAATGAACTATTTCTTCTATCAAAGTAGCACAATGGAAAAGCACAGGATTTGGGGTCAAATCCCGGTTCTATAGTTCAGTAACCATGTGGCACAGAGTCAGTTATTTAATTTCCCCAAATTTCTTTTTAGCAGTAAAATATGGCTGGTAACAGCAACTTTGTTCAGATAAGCTAACATTTTTGGACTCCTGACAACGTGCCTGGCAGCATTATCTCATCTACAGTAATAATCTTCACATCAAACCATGAAATGACCCATTTTAAAATGGGATCACCAAGGTTTACAGAGTTTAAGCAATTTGCCTAAAAATGAGTCAGCTAATTAGAAGCCTAGGAAGAACTTAAAGCCAGGTCTTTTGATTTCAAAACTTGTGTTCTTTCTACAATATTATGACTTCATTGGCATGAAACAGTGCCAGAGAGAAATTTCTGCCTTTGGTGTGCCATGAATAATGTGTCTAACATAATTCCAGACACACAGTGAACAAGAACTCCTCCTCCTAATCATCACTGTCAATCATCATAA